>NC_041396.2:284896767-285497600 GCF_900747795.2 Erpetoichthys calabaricus | reverse complement strand
TGCGTGGGTTTCCTCCGGGTGCTCCAGTTTCCTCCCACAGTCCAAAGACATGCAGATTAGTGCACTGGCGATCCTAAATTGGCCCTAGTGTGTGCTTGGTGTGGGAGTGTGTGTGTGTGCGCCCTGCCCAGGGTTTGTTTCCTGCCTTGCGCCCTGTGTTGGCTGGGATTGGCTCCAGCAGACCCACGTGACCCTGTAGTTAGGATATAGCGGGTTGGATCATGGATAGATGGATGGATGTGCAAGTTTACAGTATACAGTCCACACATACCGGTAACAGCGTTTGACATAACCGGCCAGGCCCGGCCTTAGGCATAGGCGAAGTAGGCGACCGCCTAGAGCCCCGGATCGACGGCGGCCAGGCCCCCGGCCCGCCCCTCCCCTCGCATGTTTAAATCACGTGGGCCAGCGGGGGCGTGTCCGCGTGGGCGGCTCTCTATAAAAGCGGAGCGGTTTGAGTCAAGATCTCTATGGGTCGAACGTTCACAGAGTTCGCAGGGTGATGACCTCGTAACGTTACAAGAAAACGTCTCCTTGGTCTAATTTTCACGCATTTCGCAGAGCTTCCAGGGGGGCCCCTGGACCCCCCTTTCGCCTAGGGCCCCATAATACCTAAGACCGGGCCTGAACCGGTCCTGCATGGAGTTGGTCAGCCCTAGGCTCTGCACACCCCTAAGGCTGCCTCTGAGAGAAGGCATTAGAACACAGTGCCAACCCCTGGTTCGACTGGTATCTACCATCACCATACCCTTTAATCTGTCTCCTAAGCACATGCACTTGTTAAATGTCAATTATGTAGATGTAGAAAATTTCTCTAGCAGTGCATCAAAAAACCTTTTTATTTTCAAAAAGGGTTCCTCGACAACATGTGAGGTGACAGTTAAACTTTTTCTATTCACAGGAGATAAATAATCCGAAAAGATCCTTGCTACAAAATCAAAAATCTAAGGGGTGGTGTCAGGTCTTATCCAACTTCTTCTATTACAGGTGGTGGGGGGGGGGTGCAATTTCTTAATTAAGGTTAAGTTTATGGTTGGAGGAGTGATATCTTGCTCCATCTAGTTCCAGTTTGATAAATATAACAATGGGCATTTTGCAAATTACATCAACAGACATATCAACAGTGACTTTGGCGGATGTAGGTTGTAGTTAGACCATTCCTTAAGGCCATGTCACATTTCATGACTTTTCCAGCAGTTTTCAGTCAAAGCCTTCATTTACATAAACTTAGTGAGTTGGGGGCAGTTGCAGAACATGCCTGTGATCAGCGACTCAGTCAAATTAGTCTGCAATTCTGCCCGACAAAATACAAAAGGTTAGATTTTGCCTTAAGTCACAGGGGCGGGCTTCTGTGTATGAGCGATGACAATCGATATACTCTCACCCAAAAGTACAATAAATATAATGCAGCAACAAGTCACAACGAACGTGTATGTTTTGTACCTCAAACAGAAGAGAGGTTTGTCTGATGTCTCTTGTGTATTTTGTAACACTAGTCAGGGTTACCATTCCAAAACCAAGTTGAAATCTAAGTAATCAATGTAGACCTCAGTGTTAACATTTGTAGTGCACTGTCTATTGCAATATATTTGGTAATGAATGTAGTAATAAAATCCTTTGCATTTGTCATTGCAGCATAAAATGCATTACTACAAATGTTTGTGGTGCACCATCTGTTAGAATGACAAATGCAGTGCATACGTTTCTGAATGTACAATTTGGTGCAGGTTTTGTAAAAGCAGTGTTAATGTTTGTGATGTGTCATCTGTTGAAATGACAAACACAATGCATTTCAGTACTCAAAATGCTTGTGATGCACCTTCTTTTAGAATAACATGGCCAAAGCAACCAGATGGACACAGACAAACACACAAACACTTTTCCTTTTATTAAGGTGGACTATAGAATGGGAAAAAAATTGTCCAAGATTCCAGCTGAACTTGCCATACACATCAGTCCTTCACACAGAAAATCAGGTCTGCCATGCAGCACATTATTGGTTGTCAGAAAATGAGGCAAGTTTTCAATACTGTAAATGTCAAATTGTGCTGGAAAATCATTACACAGTCATCAAATTTGATTTAGTCGTGTAATATAAGATGCTCAGGTGGCAAAATCAGCAAGTTTGACTTTCCCTCAGACTAGAATTCATAAAATGTGATGTTGGCTTTAGTTACACCACTTCGTGTAACTACAATAAAAAAAAAAAGAAAATCTCGACCAGTTATAATCTCATACATAACTAATTACATATGTTGTATGTACAGCATAATTGTTAGGATTAAACATTCTGTCTGAATTTGTAAAGTTCCTCTATAACTCCCTGTTTAACTATGAGATCCTGTACCATTTGTACTAGCACATTACCACAGAAATGAGATCAAAAGAAATTTTAACTTAACTTTTTTTGTTTGTTATGATTATTTACATATATAATAAGAAGTCCTATTCAATGAACCAGGTGTTTGCCAAAGACTGTCAGTTTGTTTTGGGACCTTAAGATTATTTAAAGACATAGATGTGTTGGAAGAAAACACCATTTATGTGTATGCTGATTGGTGTGATCTGAAGTACTTCTGGACTCTGTTATGCAAATGAACTTAACTTATTTAAGACACTGCTTTGATATATTAGTCAGCCTTGACAGAGTACACTGAGCAGGCTTGAGGTCCATCTTGAATTTATTGTTAATTTTGATTCATAACTACATTTTATTACATAGTATTTTCCTTAACAACAACAGAGATTATCTCATTAGTCTTTGACATCACATTGTTTAGCTGTAACTCTCTAGTAGATGGAGTTTGACCTCATCCATCTCCACCCCCTGAGGTTTTGGGTCTGTAGTGAGGAGAATTTGAGGTTACCTTGCTGATAAAGTGCCTCCTGTTATTGGTGAGTTACCTTGAAGTTAAAGTGGACAAGTTAATAGGAATAAAGCTAAAGAGATTAAATAGGACTCGATTAACAGAAGGAATATTTAATTGAAAAATAAAGAACAAATATTATTCAACCATTTTGATTAATTTCAGGGCTGCTGTAATAAAATGAAAGATGCTTAAAATATGATAGATAGATAGATAGATAGATAGATAGATAGATAGATAGATAGATAGATAGATAGATAGATAGATAGATAGATAGATAGATAGATAGATAGATAGATAGATAGATAGATAGATAGATAGATAGATAGATAGATAGATAGATAGATAGATAGATAGATTATATTTTATTTGTCTCCAAGGGGAAATTAACCATAAGTGGAAACCTAAGGATGAGGCGGTGGTAAATATTTTGGGCAAACATTCTTACTTGACCAAAACTAGACTCACAGTCATGAGGGCTTAATTCCTTAGCCAAAGACTCTTAAAACTTTACTCTTTCTGTGATAGTGTTCCTTTTATTCAAAGTTTAGAAAAGAACACACTACAATTCCTCACTCTTAAAGGGCATCCAACATATAATAACTGTTGCAGTGATGCAACAAAAAAGTGCACCTAGAAACCTGAACAATAAATATAGCAGGCCTCCTGGATGACAACATCTAACTAAGTACAAAGCTACAGCTTTTCTGGACTCCTGCTTATGAAAACAGCTTACAAAACCACTGCCGGGGGGATACAGTATGTGCAAAACATGAGTGTTCATGTTGTTTTTTTCTATACTCTTTTTAAACTTTTGCAAGCTTCATATCACAATTATATCTTAAGGTGCAGGTTTCAAGACTCCTCCTCCATCCATCCATCCATTGTCCAACCCGCTGAATCGGAACACAAGGTCACGGGGGTCTGCTGGAGCCAATCCCAGCCAACACAGGGCACAAGGCAGGAACCAATCCCGGGCAGGGTGCCAACCCACCGCAGGACACACACAAACACACCAAGCACACACTAGGGCCAATTTAGAATCGCCAATCCACCTAACCAGCATGTCTTTGGACTGTGGGAGGAAACCGGAGCGCCCGGAGGAAACCCACGCAGACACGGGGAGAACATGCAAACTCCACTCAGGGAGGGCCCGGGAAGCAAACCCGGGTCCCTAGGTCACCCAACTGCGAGGCAGCAGCGCTACCTACTGCGCCACCGTGCCACCAAGACTCCTCCTATTGTTCATATTTAAAAAACATTACTACTGCTTGACAGCTTAAGGGGATGCTGTGGATAAGGTTAAGCTTTTCTTTTTTTCAAACTGCTCTTCTGTTCTGGCTTGGCAATATGTCAATTAAGACGTTTGTGGAGCTTTAGTGTAATACAGCAATATGAGCCCATCATGGCTGCATTGGGTCCCATAGTTGTAAATGAACTGCTTCTGAACAACTTATTGCACTTCATCAACTAGTTGTTGACTTTGAGTTGCAAGACCACTGAATTCATACTCACATTAATCTTCAGATCATTGTGGGGGTTTTCTAGTCATGTGGAATGGAGTTTTTTTTATTACTTCAGTTGAGGTGTAGGAAATCCCATTTTATTGTTTTTTCCATTTCTCCACTGTTTGTGTTTTAATCAACATGAATGACATCATCTTGGGCTTCACTGACTGAAGCAGCACTCTTTGGGTCATTTGCTGCTATACCCCATTTGTGACAGGATGTGATGACTTGTGCATACTGAAATGCTTTTTTAAGACCAATGCTACACTTGGCAGTTTAGATGACTGATGACTCTGCTTTTGTTATTCTGTACAAATGTCAGATTCCAATGGCCTCTTCCATCAAATACTTCTTTTTGATCATTAAGCCATAGCTGACTGGATAAATAGGTGCTTTCTTTTTCTCATTAAACCTTCACTACTCTCCTATAATGGGTGTCTGGTACTTTCATGTTGTTTTCATATACAGAAAAGTCTTGAGTGAGTTTGATCTCTGTCTCCCTCTCCTTTTTGCTCTGACCTGTTTTTTCATTTAAAAATTCTTCACTGTCAGAATTCTTCATAATGTGTAATATTTGTAATGTGTGATTCTTTTTTTCATAACAATTGGTAAAATGCAGGTAGATTATGGAGCTTTTGGTATTTTAGGCTAGTGAAGCAGCTGACTGCAAGTGCAGCAAAGTTTCTAACAGTCTGTTGTCTTTGGTAGGTGGCATATCATATGAGCTGCTAACCACTACATAAGTCCCCAAAATAAATCTCACTTTCTCAGACCTGCTTAATTCCACCCTGCACTAGACGTAGGACATACCAGACCGTCTGGTATGAGATTACCAATCACATCTCATACTCCATTCATTGAAAAGCTGCCAAAGATTTCCTTTATCACTGCAATGCTGATTAAATAAGAACAGTTAATGTCAAAATTGAAATCTGCTTAGTCTGTGTTGTATATGGCTTGTAATGTGAAGAGAAATTGTGTTTGTTATTCTACAGTTTGTGTAATTATTGTCATTTTTTGCATTTGAATCAGTAGCTTATCGTTTTATTTCCTTTGTTAATATGTCATTTTCATAGTTGTGCTTCATTTTCTTTTGTGACAGTTCCAAAAAATTATAATAAATATTGAAAAATGATATAGAGCTGGTTAAAAAAATATCCAAACTGCTCACTTTCATGTAGATTAATTTTTAATTTGATAAAGTTACCATTACTGCCCATCAATCTATGCTTAATAACCCATAATGCCACAGTGAAAACCTATTTTCAGTAAGGTTTGCAAATTTATTAAAAATCAAAAACTGAAACTTTTCATTCATGTAAGTATTCAGTCCCTTAATTCACTACTTTGTAGAAACCACTTTGGCAGCATTTTCAGCTTCAGGTCTTCTTGTGTAAGTATTTACAAGCTTTGCACATCTGGGGTTGGGTCCTTCATCCCATTTTTCCTGGCAGATCCTCTCAAGCTCTGTTAAATTGGATGGGAAGCATCTGTAAACTGTCATCTTCAGGTCTCTCAACACATGTTCTGTGGGGTTTAAGTCTGGGCTTTGACTGGACCAGTCAAGGACAGTCAGACACTTGTAACAAAGCCACTCCAGCATTGTCTTTATTGTATTCTTCAGGTCATTGTCATGCTGAAAGGTGAACTATCACTCCAGTTTGAGGTCACATACATTTCAGAGCAGGTTTCCTTCAAGGACCTCCCTGCATTTAGCTGCATTCATCTTTCACTTAATTTTGACCAGTTTCCCTATCCCTGCCATTAAGCAGGTGATGAGCAGTGCCTGGTCTTCACCAGACAAGCTTCTTGAAAGTGTTGTCTCATCAGATCAGAGAGTCTTTTTTCCTCATTCTTTCAGAATCTTTTAAATTCCATTTGGCAAACTGCATGTGAGAGTTAGGAACTGTACCATAAACTACTCATTGATTCAGTGCTTATGAGATTTCCAACCTTCTAATAGGTTTTCCCATTTCAGCAGTGATCATTTAGGGTGACCATTGGGTTCTCAGTCACGTCCCTGACAAAGGCCCTTCTTGCTTGATTACTCGGTTTGGCTGGATGACCAATTCTAGGACAATTCCTGGTGGCTTCAAACTACCTCCATTTCACAATATTTATTGAGGCCATTGCGCTCTTGGGAACACTCAAAGCTTAAGAAATGGTTTTATTCCCATGCTCTAATCTATGCGTCACCACAGTTTGGTTGTGGAGGTCTTCAGATAGTCCCCTAGATATGCTGCCAACTACTGCTTCATAGTAAGGATGTTATCAGGGAGATGATGAGCGGTACCAGATCGTTGCTAGTCATAGTACTTGGACTTTTGCCCAAAGAGTTACATTTTTGCTTCATCAAACCATAGAATTTTGCTGTGTGGCAAACCATAAGCGGGGTGTCATATGTATTTTACTCAAGAATGGTTTCTGGCTAGCCACTCTACCTTAGAGGCCTGATTGATGGAGTCCTGCTGAGATGGTTGACCATCTGACAGGTTCTTCCACTTCAGCAGAGGACTGCTGGAGCTCTGATAGAATGACCATTGATCCTGACCCACAGTTACCTGCCTAGTTACTCAATTTGGCCAAATCTAGGAACACTCCAAACTTCTTCCATCTCTCTATTATTGAGGCCACTGTGCTCCTGGCAACACTCAGATCTTCATAAGTGGTTTCATCCCCTTAGCTTGATCTATGCCTCACCACAATTTGATCGTCGAGGCCTACAGAGAGTTCCTTAAACTTCATTGCTTGGTTTTGTCTTGACGTGCACTGTGAGTTGTTGGACCTTATATATAGAGGTGTGTGTCTTCCTAAATGATGACCAATCAATGGCATTGGTCACAGGTGTACTCCAATCCAGTTCTAGGCGCATCTTAAAGTAAACTGAAGCAAACAGGAAGAATCTGAGTACAATTTGGAGTACCACAGCAAAGGGTGTTAATACTTATATATGAAATGAGAGCTTTTGATTTTTTTTTGCAAACCTTTCTGAAACTACATGTTCACTGTCATTATGGGTTACTGAGTGCAAAAAATAGTAAAAAGCCATATATATTAAATCTACACCATAATAAAGTGTGCAGAAAGTGAAAGGATTTGAACACTTTAGGAATTCATTGTAGATTTCTATGATCAACCATACTTTCCTTTCCTCCATCCATCCATCCATCCATACATCCATCCTCTTCCGCTTACCTGAGATCGGGTCGCAGGGGCAGCAGCTTGAGCAGAGATGCCCACACTTCCCTCTCCCCAGCCACTTCTACTAGCTCTTCTGGGTGAAGCCCGAGGCGTTCCTAGGCCAGCCGAGAAACATAATCCCTCCATCGTGTCCTGGGTCTTCCCCGGGGCCTCCTCCTGGTTAGACGTGCCCAGAACACCTCACCAGGGAGGCATCCAGGAGGCATCCTGAAGTGGAAGAACCTGATCAGATGCCCGAGCCACCTCATCTGACTCCTCTCGATGCGGAGGAGCAGCGGCTCTACTCTGAGCTCCTCCTGGATGACTGAGCTTCTTACCCTATCTTTAAGGGAAAGCACAGATACCCTGCGGAGGAAACTCATTTCAGCCGCTTATATTCGCGATCTCATTCTTTCGGTCACTACCCATAGCTCATGACCATAGGTGAGGGTAGGAACGTAGATCGACCGGTATATATTGAGAGCTTTGCCTTACGGCTCAGCTTCTTTTTCACCATGACAGACCGATACAGAGCCCGCATCGCTGCGGATGCCGCACCGATCCGCCTGTCGATCTCCCCCTCCATTCTTCCCTCACTCGTGAACAAGACCCCGAGATACTTGAACTCCTACACTAGGGGCAGAATCTCACTCCCAACCCTGAGAGGGCACTCCACCCTTTTCCGGCTGAGAACCATGGTCTCGGATTTGGAGGTGCTGATTTCCATCCCATCTGCTTCACACTCGGCTGCGAACTGATCCAGGGAGAGCTGAAGATCACAGCTTGATGAATCAAACAGGACAACATTATCTGCAAAAAGCAGTGACCCAATCCTGAACCCACCAAGCCGGACCCCCTTAAAGCCCTGGCTGTGCCTAGAAATTCTGTCTATAAAAGTTATGAACAGAATTGGTGACAAAGGCCAGCCCTGGCGGAGTCCAACTCTCACCAGAAACTGGTTTAACTTACTGCCAGCAATGCAGACCAAGCTCTGACACCGGTTGTACAGGGACCGAACAGCCCTTATCAGGGGGTCCGGTACCCCATACTCCCCGAGCACCCCCCACAGGATTCCCCGAGGGACATGGTTGAATGCCTTTTCCAAGTCCACAAAATATCTGTAGACGGGTTGGGCGAACTCCCATGCACCCTCCAGGACCCTGCTAAGGGTGAACAGCTGGTCCACTGTTCTGCGACTAAGATAAAAACCACACTGTTCCTCCTGAATCTGAGGTTTAACTATCTGACGGACCCTCCTCTCCAGGACCCACGAATAGACTTTTTCAGGGAGGCTGAGGAGTGTGATCCCTCTGTAGTTGGAACACACCCTCCGGTCCCCTTTCTTAAAGAGGGGGACCACAACCACGGTCTGCCAATCCAGAGGCACTGTCCCTGATGTCCATGCGATGTTGCAGAGGCGTGTCAACCAAAACAGTCCTACAACATCCAGAGCCTTGAGGAACTCTGGGCGTATCTCATTCACCCCCGGGGCCCTGCCACCAAAGAGTTTTTTGACCACCTAGGTGACCTCAGTCCCAGAGATGGGAGAGCCTACCTCCAAGTCCCCAGGCTCTGCTTCCTCATTGGAAGGCATGTTAATGAGATTGAGGAGGTCTTCGAAGTACTTCCCCCACCGACCCACAACGTCCCAAGTCGAGGTCAGCAGCGCACCATCCCCACCATATACAATGTTGACACTGCACTGCTTCCCCCTCCTGAGACACCGGATGGTGGACCAGAATCTCCTCAAAGCCATCCGGAAGTTGTTCTCCATGGCCTCCCCAATGCCTCAGCAGTCACCGAAGCAGCATTCCACTTGGCCTGCCGGTACCTTTTAGCTGCCTCCAGAGTCCCACAGGACAAAAGGTCCTGTAGGACTCCTTCTTCAGCTTGACGGCATCCCTCACTGCCGTTATCCACCAACGGGTTCGGGGATTGCTGCCACAACAGGCACCGACCACCTTACGGCCACAGCTCCGGTCAGCCGCCTCAACAATAGAGGCACGGAACATGGCCCATTCAGACTCAATGTCCCCCACCTCACTCGGGACATGGTTGAAGTTCTGCCGGAGGTGACAGTTGAAGCTACTTCTGACAGGGGACTCTGCCAGACGTTCCCAGCAGACCCTTACAATACGTTTGGGCCTACCCTTCCAGATCTCACTGTCATTGCCCACGAGAGCATTGAAGTCTCCCAGCCGAATGAGGAAGTCCCCAGAAGGTATGCCCTCTAGCACCCCCTCCAGTGACTCCAAAAAGGGTGGGTACTCCAGACTGCTGTTCGTCTCATACGCGCAAACAACAGTTAGGACCTGTCCCCCCACCCGAAGGCAGAGGGAGGCTACCCTCTCGTCTACTGGGGTGAACCCCAATGAACAGGTTCCAAGTCGGGGGGTAATAAGTATGCCCACACCTGCTCGGCGCCTCTCACAGGCGGCAACTCCAGAGTGGTAGAGAGTCCAGCCCCTCTCAAGGAGATTGGTTCCAGAGTCCACGCTGTGCGTCAAGGTGAGCCCAAATATATCTAGCTGGAACCTTTCGACTTCGTGCACTAGCTCAGGCTCCTTCCCCTTCATAGAGGTGACATTCCACGTCCCAAGAGCCAGCTACTGTAGCCGAGGATCGGACCGCTAAGGTCCCCACCTTCGGCCACCACCCAACTCACGCTGCACCCAACCTCCTTTTATGTAAATAAAAAATTTGTTTTTCTCTGCCTTTTTTGCATTATCTTTAAATCCAATGAAACATTCCCATGATCTGTGTGCTATTAACAAAGCAGTTGACAAACATTAACTTTTACATACTGTGGTACTTTGGGACACAACAGATCAAATGTCAAACTTAGATATGACCAAAAAAGCCCACTGAAATTAATAAGATGTTTAATTCAATACAAAATAATCAAAAGGGTAGGTAAAGCACAAGTAAAAATAACTAAATAAATAAATAAACTTTCTGGCCTAACCTAATACAATCCAGGTTTTTGCTGTTGCTCATGGGGTGGCCGGTCCACTTACCTAGAATTAAAGTGCACTTCTTCTAGTGTCTGTCTCCTTTTTCTACAACCTCATTTGGCCACTCTTCATCCTGATGAACCCACACAAACTACTCCTCCCCCTGTCACAAACTCTTTGGGCCTTGAGCCTTAGACTTTTTTATTCTGGTCCTTGAAGCCCTTTTGAAGCATCTTCTGGTCTCAACCAAAGCAATTCTGAGGTTGTCTATTCAGAGTTCCCTTTATTCTTGCTACCCTCTTAGCCTGTTTATAATAAATGGACTAGACAGTCATCTTCCATTCCTCTCTATTTATGTGGACAAATATATGATAACTTATCCTGCATTCCATGCTGTCCTTCCATTATTATTTTAATGATTCCACAGAAGCCCATTTCTCTGTTCTCTTTTGGTGAACTTACCAGGATAGATTTATATTGACCTCCCTTTTTGAAACTCTCCACTAGATACCAATTCAAGGTCTGACCACCATGACCTTTGCAGTACAATACAATACAATACAATACAATACAATACAATACAATACAATACAATACAATACAATACAATTTATTTTTGTATAGCCCAAAATCACACAACAAGTGCCTCAATGAGCTTTAACAGGCCCTGCCTCTTGACAGCCCCCCAGCCTCGACTCTCTAAGAAGACAAGGAAAAACTCCAAAAAAAAAACCTAGTAGGGAAAAAATGGAAGAAACCTTGGGAAAGGCAGTTCAAAGAGAGACCCCTTTCAAGGTAGGTTAGGTGTACAGTGGGTGTCAAAAAGAAGGGGGTCAATACAATACAATACACAGAACAGAACATAAGTAATCCTCAATACAATATAATAGTAAAATAAAAATATTACAAGTACAGAGCAGAATGTAACAGTTGATGATATCACATAATAGATAGATAGATAGATAGATAGATAGATAGATAGATAGATAGATAGATAGATAGATAGATAGATAGATAGATAGATAGATAGATAGATAGATAGATAGATAGATAGATAGATAGATAGATAGATAGATAGATAGATAGATAGATAGATAGATAGATAGATGATTTGGATGTAAAATAGTACATTTGAGAGAGATCATTCTAAAGACTTTAATATGATTCAAAAGGTGGGCTATGCATCAGCTTGCCATTTCCATTGAGACAGCTCCAGTGCTAAATAAAATGAAGAGATGATTTCTAAAGTACAAGAGAAAAAACTAAAGAGATTCAAAATTTTTGGTTATTTTTCTAAAATGCACACTCCTATGAAAAGATTTACAAACTAACTGATAAAGATTTGTTCATAGTCTGTTATAAAAGGAAAGTTCACTATGCACTTCATAATAAAGTCCATCCATCAACCCGCTTTATCCTAACTACAGGGTCACGGGGGTCTGCTGGAGCCAATCCCAGCCAACACAGGGCACAAGGCAGGAAACAAACCCTGGGCAAGGCGCCAGCTAAAGTCAGGGTATGCACACACACACATACATACCAAGCACACACTAGGGACAATTTAGAATCGCCAGTCCACCTAACCTGCATGTCTTTGGACTGTGGGAGGAAACCGGAGTAACTGGAGGAAACCCACGCAGGCACATGGAGAACATGCAAACACCATGCATGGAGGACCTGGGACACAAACCCGGGTTTCCTAACTGCAAGGCAGCAGCGCTACCCACTGTGACGCCTGCCATAATAAAGTGATTTATGAATATTTAATCGTAACATATTTTCAAACATAAAAGAAAAAAGTGCGAAACTTTGTTTTAAGAATGGATTCATATTCAGATACCTGAAAATCAAAAATACCTTGCTGTTTTCACTAATTATGGAGATTATAAAAATTGTATGTTTGAATAGCTTACCACAAATACTTGTTATCTTTGAAGATAACTCTCTCAGCATGCCTCATACGCCCTTACTAATGTCTCTTCAATTGAGCTCCGTCCTTTGAGTATGTACCTATAAAGCCTGATAGAAAGATAGACAGACAGGGCATTCATGATTCTGAACTAGTGAGTATAAGAAGGTTCAGTTTTGTTTCACCAGCCCTCCATCATTATAATAAGTTTCTGCTTGATCATCTTTATATATATAATACACTACCGGGGCTGTTTGTTTGTCTGTCCAAAATTTTAAATCACCTGCAGCTCGCAAACCGTTTAAAATATTGACCTGAAATTTGGTAAACATACAGTATACTATAAGATGTCTACTATCCACTTTCAGAGTGATAATTGACCTCCAAGGTTATTCCTCTTTTTATTTTTATTTTATTTTATAGTAGAATCAACTCTCAGCCACGGGAAGCAGGGCAGCCATGCGGCACATGCGTACAGGTGCTGTTCTCAACCCTACCTCCTTCGCCGTCACTTCTCCTACCTCTTCATATCATAATTATCCTTAAGGCAGATTGAAGACTTAAGTGCCATCTTAAGTGAAAAATGGAAGAAAACGAACTAAGCAATTGCAACACAAACACTGACTTAATCAGTTTTAATGCAAAAAAAATGACGACAAAAGAAGAGAAGAAGCGGGCCGCTAGAGTGGAGAAAAGAAGAGTTGCTCAGGAAGCAGCAAGCGCATGAACCTCTGAGCAAATGAATGCTAAACATACAGAGAAAGAGGATGAAAACTATGAATGCTCAAGTCAAGTGTTTTCACTGCACGTTATCATGCAGTGTGCCGTTACTGGTTAGGTATATTGCTCAAATTTATTATCCATATCAAACAAGACACTTCATCACTACACTCTTCAAATTAAAAATGCCAAAATGGTCCTTCAATAATAATAATAATTCATTACATTTATATAGCGCTTTTCTCAGTACTCAAAGCGCTATCCACACAGGGAGGAACCGGGAAGCGAACCCACAATCTTCCACAGTTTCCTTACTGCAAAGCAGCAGCACTACCACTGCGCCACCTGTGAGGATCTTCAGAGTGATGACATATGGGAATCATTTTTGGTTCCAAAAAGATCCATTATTTATTTAGATCCATTTTATAGCCATGAATAGATGATTAAAGATTTGTGAAATACCATTGGGTTCCTTATTTTAAAAGGACTCTTGCTGACTACAATGACACAGGCTAACTTCAGGTTTTCTTGATCTGTTGTATCCTGCTAGGTTAAATACCATACATTAAATATGTCTGCTTTGTCCACATATTATGAACCTTTTCAAAGCCCAAACAATCAATTCCATAGATGAAGCCCCCTTCTCAGAATGATATGGCTCGTTGTCAAGCAATGATCCCACAAAGAACCACACAAACCAGTAAAGTGCCATTTTAAAACCAGTATTTGTAAGAGAGCAGTTCATTACTGGAAGTTAGTTCAATATGCTTAAGGCATTATTCAAACAGAGATGCTATTGTCCAAAAAATTTTCACATTTTAGTTTTTTGAATCTAAATCATTTCAAGTTTTTATGAGTGGCTTCAAAGTTTAAAGAGACCAGATGCTGAGCTTGGCTGTCACTTAGCTCACTTGGTGGGACAAATGAGTTGCACCTGTGGAAGATAATCAGCTACAAATGGTCACATATTTAATTTTCACAAGTTTTCGAAGTCAAAGTCTTGAATTTACGGACAAGGCTTTGAAATGTATGCTTATGAATGTAAATACATCTTACGGGTTGTCAAATACGTTCTCCATGTCATAAAACTATGCAGTTCACCAGAAGTGGTATCTGACTCCACATTAAAGCCTCCGTGTATGCAAGGAATGGCAGCTGAATGGTGAGCTGGGGTGTGTTGGAACTGTCAGTCCATCTTTGAACTGAAGGATGAAACAAAAAATTATAAGCTTTTTTAGTTTAGTTAAAGGTTTCCAATTTTATAAAAACAACATCTACAGACAATAAATTCAAAATCCAGTTCAACACAAATCTAACTCAAAGTATTTGGCAGGGCATCCATATAATGGTACCCCCCTTTACACCTTCAAGACAATTTTTCAAGAAGTGTGAGAAGACATAAGCACTACATTGTGGTTTCACAAATATTTGCTTTTAAAGATGTTTGGGGTGGAAAGCAAGGAATATTGCTCCTAAATGGACTTTTCACGGCCAAACCAACTATTCCCTTCCTTAGTCATCCTCCAATGATGCTACCACTTCCCTGACCCTTCAAACGGCTCTATGCATTCTCACCTAACTTGTGCATTGCTGGCCTGTACATTCATGAAACTGGCTCATTTAACGTCAAAGGTAACATCATCTGCACTCACTTTTCTTAACTCCATAAACCAATCACAAGCTGGGATACTTCTGGAGACTTGCCAGTAGCCATGAACCCAGACCAATGGATTTAATCTCAGAAGAAGCACCTTCACAAGGTTTGAAGTTAAGTGCTTTCTTTCTGTATCCTCCTTTCCATGTTCTGCAGCAGAATAAGCTGTGCCACGCTTTGGCAGTGACCATACAAAAAACAGAATACAAAGTGGCATTTCCAGAATAATTATAAAAATATAAACAACCATAAAACCAAAATGTAACAGCCCAAAAATGTTACAGACTTGCGTCAAAGAATTCCAAATAATGATTTATTACATTAAGAGAATTAATTTGGGAGAAGTGGCTTTTTCCCTGCAGATTCCAGACACAATTGATGGTGAGGTATTGGAATAAAATTAAAAAGAATATGAAGCAAAATGAAAATGGGGAGAAGGAATGGGATAGTCCTGACATCACTGAGTTGGATGATTTGCAATGAGAATTTGGATTTTAGTAAATTAAAGGCACAGTTAGACTGATGCTAAACCCTGGAAAATGCTGGTGGGCTTCCATAAAATGTATTTTGCTCCTGAAACAGCAATGATGACAAGTCACGTCAAGTTTATTGTCATTTGTGCATAGTATGTTGATTTATTTATAGAGTATATTTAAAACAACATTAGTAATGCTGTAGCCAAAGTGCTTTACATTTAAACATTTAATTGACATAAAATGAAATAAATAGAATAAAATGCAATAAAACACAATACAACCAGCTCTAAATTGAAACAAACAAATGACTAAGAGGAGGGAACCATCAGTATCACTGAAGGTCCTGGAAAGCTAGAGAATACAAATGTGTCTTCAATCTAGCTTTAAACAGTTCAATTGAAAGAAACTCTGTAATGTAATCAGGTAAAGAATTCCACATACAAGGTGCAGCAGCTGCAGAAGCCCCGCCCCTCTTAGTTTTGCACTTAGCATGAGGGACCACAAGTGACAACTGACCAATTGATCTAAGCTCTCTGGGTGGCTGGTGTATAACGTACAATTCAGATTAATAGGCAGAATCACATCCATGTATTGATTTAAAAAACATCAGCAAAATTTTTAAATCATTTCTAAAGCTAGTTAGCAGCCATTGTAAATTGTAAAATGAGCAGCAGCGTTCTGAACCAACTGCAACCTGCATATCAGGGATTTACTGATCCCAGAATACAATGAGTTACAGTAATCAAAAGATTACGTCCCAAAGATATCACATCCTAGTGAGCTGAACGACTTCCGGCCTGTCGCTCTGACGTCACATGTGATGAAGACCATGGAGCGGCTGCTGCTTCACAACGTAAGGCCACAGGTCCACCATGCCCTCGACCCTCTGCAGTTCGCATACCAGGAGAAGGTGGGAGTGGAAGATGCCATCATCTACATGCTACACTGATCCCTCTCCCACTTGGACAGAGGCAGTGGTGCTGTAAGAATTATGTTTCTGGACTTCTCTAGCGCCTTCAACACCATCCAACCTCTGCTCCTTAGGGACAAGCTGACAGAAATGGGATTAGATTCATACCTGGTGGCATGGATCGTGGACTATCTTAAAGACAGACCTCAGTATGTGCATCTCGGGAACTGCAGGTCTGACATTGTGGTCAGCAACACAGGAGTGCCGCAGGGGACTGTACTTTCTCCGGTCCTGTTCGGCCTATATACATCAGAATTCCAATACAACTCGGAGTCTTGCCACGTGCAAAAGTTCGCTGACAACACTGCTATCGTGGGCTGCATCAGGAATGGGCAGGAAGAGGAGTATAGGAACTTAATCAAGGACTTTGTTAAATGGTGCAACTCAAACCACCTACAACTGAACACCAGCAAAGCCAAGGAGCTGGTGGTGGATTTTAGAAGGACAAGGCCCCTCATAGACCCCGTGATCATCAGAGGTGACTGTGTGCAGATGGTGCAAACCTATAAATACCGGGGAGTGCAGCTGGATGATAAATTGGACTAGACTGCCAATACTGATGCTCTGTGTAAGAAAGGACAGAGCCGACTATACTTCCTTAGAAGGCTGGCGTCCTTCAATATCTGCAAAGAAGATGCTGCAGATGTTCTATCAGACGGTTGTGGTGAGCGCCTTCTTCTACGCAGTGGTGTGCTGGGGAAGCAGCATAAAGAAGAGGGACACCTCACGCCTGGACAAACTGGTGAGGAAGGCAGGCTCTATTGTAGGCACGGAGCTGGACAGTTTGACATCCGTGGCAGAGCGACGGGCACTGAGCAGGCTCCTGTCAATAATGGAGAATCCACTGCATCCATTAAACAGTATCATCTCCAGACAGAGGAGTAGCTTCAGCGACAGACTGCTGTCAATGTCCTGCTCCTCTTACAGACTGAGGAGATCATTCCTCCCCCACACTATGCGACTCTTCAATTCCATCTGGGGGGGTAAACGTTAAAATTGTACAAAGTTATTGTCTGTCTGGATACCTGCATTGTTATCGGCATTGTTATCACTCTTTAATTTAATATTGTTCTTTATCAGTATGCTGCTGCTGGAGTATGTGAATTTCCCCTTGGGATTAATAAAGTATCTATCTATCTATCTATCTATCTATCTATCTATCTATCTATCTATCTATCTATCTATCTATCTATCTATCTATCTATCTATCTATCTATCTATCTATCTATCTATCTATCTATCTATCTATCTATCTATCTATCTATCTATCTATCTATCTATCTATCTATCTATCTATCTAATCAAGCCGAGAAAAGATAAAAGCATGAGTACCTTTCTCAAGCTCCCTAGGAGATAAAAAGTATAATGAAATTGTTACTTGCATGACTCTTCAGAACAGTTGATAATAAAACAATAATATACATTGTTTATATTATGTAGTGTATTATAATTATATAAGCTACATATGTTGTATGCTCACTCTTTATATATATATTTAAGAGAGAGAGAGCATACAACGTATACAGCTTATATAATTATATACAATATATGTAAAATGAATTTAGAACATTAGAACAGTACAATTTCAATGAGAACGGGTCAATCAGTCCAACACATCCCTCCAACCCTATACACCAGTGGTTATTACACTTTTGTTCCTCACAACCTAATTTTGCCTTTGTGTGTCTTTGAGACCCAGGTTCGCTGCTGACCTCCACCTTGGAAAACCATCACTGACAGTCAGTCATGCCATGGGGAGATATTCTCCTTGGTGAGTCTTCGCCGACAATCTTCCTGGGGGATGCCATCTTAGTCAAGCAAGGGTATTTTTTTAACTGTCCATGGTGATCCATCACAGGGGACTCTGCAAACTGTATGCAAACCTTTCCCATGATGTATTATTATGAATCACATTCTGCGGTGGGCTGGCACCCTGCCCAGAGTTTGTCCCTGCCTTGCGCCTTGTGTTAGTTGGGATTGGCACCAGCAGAACCTCGTGACCCTGTGTTAGGATATAGCGGGTTGGACAAGGACTGACTAACTGACTGAATCACATTATAGTGTATGAAGATATTCTATACACTTAATTGCTCCAAAATAACATCAAGTTGAAATTTAAAGTTCCCTAAAATTCTGCTTTCTATTAGACTACCTATTCCATCTATTTTCTCACTGTTAAGAAAAAATTTGTAATGCTTGCTCAAAATTTACCCTTAACAAGTTTCCAACTGTGTTCCCGCATTCTTGTTGAACTCATTTTAGTAAAGTAACATGCTGGATCCACTTTTTCAATTCCTTTCATAATTTGACAAATTTCAATCATGTCATGTCTTAATTTCTGTTTGTTTAGACTGAAAATGTTCAACTACTTTAATCTTTCTTTGTAACTTATATACCCTGGAATCAGTCTAGTCACTCTTCTTCAGACTTTTGCTAGCACTACTATATCTTTGTTGTAGCCGTTGTAGCCTAGAGACCAAAGCTGCATACACTAGCCTTCTTGATCACTTCTATACACTGTTTGGATGTAAATAGTGACAAGATCATTATGACTGCCAGGTTCTTCTTAAAAGGGGCACTTTCAGGTTTCAGACATCCCATTGTATATTCACGTCCAACATTTCTATTTCCATTGTGTAGTACCTTAAGTATTTCTACATTTGCATATATGTATGTTATTTATTGTTAAACAGTCAATCATAAGAACAAAAATTGCAATATGACTAGTGGTATTCCAACATGCAAACATTTAATTTGTGGGTAAACTCTTAAAAATAAAGGTTCTAAATTGTTTTTTCATACCTAAACCATAGGGAAACCATTTTTAGTCCCCAAAACTAATATCCACATGAAGGTTCTGGAAAGAACCTTTATTTCCTTAGGTCTATAATAGGCTCCAGAAATGGTGATGAACAGATGATACCCTGAAAAATATTTAAGAAATATTGCTGCGTGCAAGAATAGAGGTTAAGTTCCAGTGTTTTTGATCAGTACTAGGTAGCCTACTATACATTAAAGATTTTTGTTTTGTCCACATATTAAGAACTTTTTCATAGCCCAAAGATCCAATTTCATATGCAAAGAACCATTCTCAGAATTAAACAGTTCTTTGACAAGCAATGAGGTTCGGAGGAATCACACAGCTTAGTAAAGTGCCATTGCAAAATCAATATTTTTAAGAATGTAGACACTGCCTGTAAATCTACTGGTACTAGTGCCAATGGTCCAGTATAGGTGTCAGAAGATAGCAGTGAGAAAAGCTTCTTTCTAGGGTAGCTCAAGATTACAAAATGCCAAATGAAGCAATGATGAAGATCATCTGATATCTCTTACCTCCGTCAGAGTCTATAGATAGTCCCATTGTATGGCCTGACCAAACATTTTTCTAAAGAGGTTAGAAAGCATAAAAGAAGTCCTAATGACCCATTCAAAACACTTAACAACCTTCCTCATATTGGAAAAAATCAAAATACTCTTCTAAGCGAACATGCTTTGATCTTTACCATTTTTCAGGTTTCGATTCCTGCTGTCTTGTTTCTTCATTTTACCGTCTGAATGCTTCCTTACACTTCTCCTAGTTCCTCCACCTCTTGTATTACCATCTTTTGTGTCATTTTTTGTTCCCACCAAATATATTTCTTATTCTAGGTCTACTATGTATTTCCTGTATACTCCAACCATTGTCACAACTCATTTGGCATGTAAAATATATATATATAAAAAAAAAATTGAGATTATACTATTTGACCTATATCTACAAATTCCTTAAGTTTAGAAAATGTTCCTTTCAATTTTTTTTTCAGACTCTGTATACCTCTATCAGCATTTCCGAAATTGTCAACAACACGTAACAGCAATATTTGACATTATTTCCAGGTAACAGCTTTTTTCACTCATTCATTGCTTATTTTTTCTGTTGCACCTCTTTTTGAGGTTCTGATATTCCCACTACCTAATTAATGTTGCCTATTTTGTCCATATCATCAACTTGAGTCACACTTTTAAATGTTCTCTGAACAGTTTTCCTGAACTTTACACAAAATGTCAAGCTTGCTGCAGAGCTGAATAAACATCAGTCATAGCCACATTTGAAAAATGAAGGTCTAACCCTTTCAAAGACTTAAACATGCCCTAAAGCTATACCAAAAAAAGATGTAGTTGACTGGAGGACTTGCAATTGAACATACTAGAGCTTGTTTCACTCGCCTATTTTGAGATATAACCAGAAGTGAGTTATTCTCTAACCAACAAGCTCTTCAAACCAGTAAAATCAATTTAATTCTATGGTCTGTGTTCACTGTGGAGGAATGCAATGCTTTTACAAAAAAACAAAACTGACATGTTACATTGAATAAGGGATTCCTCTGATATTAATGTATCTATGTGAAAATGTACATAATAATAATAAAGCACACAGAAGCATCTGCTGGCATAAATTACATCACACACAACACTGCCTGACCTATACTGTAAAATATAACCTTAGCTACCATATGTTTGAGTCTAAAGTTTAAAGACATATGGCACAGACACACTTTGCTCCCTCTTCCTTCTCAATTAAATTCTCCTCATAAATCATACTCTTTCAATTTGCTGCAAAACTCAAAATTTCTCATCTTTCAAAGGAAAACTCAAAAGGTTTCTTTATTAATAAAGACAAACTAGACCTTAGTACAACCCTGAAGTAAGAAGAAATATTGTTGAATGTCATAAAAATAACAGACATTAACTACTCATCCACATACTCTCCTACGTGCTGCCTACTGACAGTACATCTTTATCTTCTGAGTTCTCCCCTTGAATAAACTACCAAAGTAATGGACTTTCATAAATCAACAGTGGAAAATTATGTTTGTGACCATGCAGTGATAAAATGTACATTCTTTGCTAACGCATATATCCATTATTGTCTTTATCTCTGATCCATCTGCAATCGCCATTATGGTCAGCACATGTGTCAAATGGAACATTGCAGTACCAGAACATCACAAAAAGGAGGATATAAAATAATACTGTCCTGGGAATGTCAATAAACTGCATCCACTTGCTGATTAGTCTAAAACCTAGAATCGTGTGCAGCAGCACAGCTCTTATCGACATCTGGTGGAAGAGGTGCCCCCATGTGCCCAGTGGTAATTGTCAAGCTTCACAACAAAACATATGCTAGTTTAAGCCTAGCACAGGGCCGACAAGAGTTCAGTTGCTCTTCAGTTGCTCTTCTTAACCCCAGATATCATGAATGAGTAGAGTAAAGAGGTGCACCATACTATAAAAAAGTAATGACAATGAGCACTGATGAGTTATGTGGGATCATGGCAGATGGAGAAAGTTTAGTGCAGGTGGACTTTTTCATGTTTTTGGGGAGTCGATTAACCAATGACACTGACTGTGAGGGTAAGGTAAAGTCGAGGATGTCCATCAGCATGACAATGATGATTAAACTGAAAAATGTACGGCGTCTAAATCAGTCAGCACCACCACAAAGCTATGCTTGATGAAGACATTGGTATGGATGTGAGATCTGGACACTGAACAAAGAAGAAAAGAGATGCATCCAGTCTTTTAACAATAAATGCATCATAAAGTTGCTGAGAATCTCGTGGATGAAGCTGATGACCACTGAGCAAGTCTACAAGCTTTTTAGAACAGAGCGTGAACTGCTAAGTTACATTAAAATCCCCAAGCTAAGATATTTTAGGCCTATGATCAAACATCTGTATTATACCATTAAACCTGAATGGCTTACCAGAATATTCTGACATGACAATTTAGGGCTTGGATTGGCATATCTCGGGATAATCTGCTTAGTGCTAATCAAGACACAAGTTCATGAATGGCACTGTCTCATCTGTGAAGCCAACTGTCACAAAGCATTAATGGCACAGTGATATGGCATGAAATAAAATAACTTGAACAAAATAATAAATCTAGCAGTTTTCTGGTATATCTAAACAAGGGCCAAGTACTGTCTACCAGATGGGCTGGTGTGCCCACCTGCCTACCTAGCACTACTTTTATTTATTTCCTCTTGTCTGAAGCTTTTTCTTTATCTCTGGCCTCTCCTGCTCCCACCAGTCACACTCCTGCCACCACTAGACCTCCTGACTTTTAGCACAACTGACATATGGTCAAGAGGGCACTTTTAGATATTTGTACTTCTAGGGGAAGCTCATCCACCAATTCAAGTGTGAGGAAAGATCCATGCAAAAAATTGGGTTATCCTTTCTGAACCCCCCAGTGACCCCAAGCACCCTCTGCAATCTTGGACTGCAGTTATCTATTAAATGGTCAGGCAGTCTTTAGGGTACCCAATCATAACAATGAGGAGAAGGAAGACATACTGTATGTCTACGTGTTGACACCTTACAGCATAGTAAACTTAAGCAATCTTTCCATCACCTCTAGTTCATTGTAATGGCGCACCTTGAGTTGCCTGCTCCTGGACTCCATACACAATAATGAGGTCTGATGACATCTATCAACATTATCAGTGAATCTGCCAAACCATTGTCAAACAATTATCAGGTCCTTGCAGAGCTGGATAGTATTTCTGAAGATTCTAAAGCGGTATGCAGGCATAAGCATACCCATCAGGCCACCTCAAAACCATTTCCCAAAAAGAGAGAGGTAGTGGTAGTTGGGGACTCAGTTATTAGGGGGGTTGAAGCACAAGTTTTCCACAGAGACAGTCTTGCACAGTGTGTTGACTTCCTTATGCACAGGTGGGAGACCTCCCTGAAAGGGTGGATAGCCTCTTGACCAGAGCAGGGATGGACCCAATTGGCATTGTCCATGTTGGAGCAAATGACATACATAAGGGTAATCTGTCAGTTCTGAGATTCAAATTTAAAGAGTTGGGTACCAGGATGAGGAGCAGACATTACAAGGTAGTCTTCTCTGAAGTTCTGCCTGTGCTACATGCCAGTGTAGAAGAAGAATGTTCTCCTCAGCACTATGTATTTTGTGTGTTTAGTAAATTAGAATTTTTATAATAACTATTTTGTAACTTGCCAGTGAGAAACGCTTTGGCTTATGAACTAACAAAAATATGTTATTCCAGGGTTCAGGAGAAATAGTGTCCACATGAATAAAATTTAAGCTGTTTCTTGTTTTCCCTTTCTCAGAGTGAATGTCTCAGGGACAAGGTCACAAGGCTGCAGAAAGTACATGTAGTTTATGTAAAGGCGTCTCTCCTGTGCTTAGCTTTGAGAACACAGATAATGCTTAGCTCAACAGACATATTGTTTAACTTTACTGTTTTGATAAGGATGTTCTTTCTGTCTTATTAATCACGAGATGCTGAAGTATAAAAAACCCCTCCTGGCTTTTGATCGGGGTTCAATTGAGCTTTGCGGCAATAAGTTATGCTCTTTTGAATCTCTACTTACTGTGACTCCGAATGAAATAAATAAAGAGAATTGAGAAAATATTATCTGCCTGTTTTCAGTGTGCCGTTTTCGTCCACACCAGTCCAGATAAGACTGAGAAGATTAGAAGGCTTAACATGTTGCTCAAGTATTGGTGTTTGGAAAAAGGGTATACGTTTATTGGGCATTGGGACTTTTTTTTGGAACAGATGGGACCTGTTCCACCATAACAGGTTACATCTGAACCAGAGGGGCACCAATGTGTTGAAGAGGCATATGAGTAGGTTCATCAAGGATTGTTTAAAATAGGGTATTGAGGTGGCAGGGAGTTTAGGACAGGCGAGGTTTAGAACTGTACATGGGGGAACAAACAATGGTGTAATGCATGCATGCTAGTGCAGGCGAACATCTGTGTCATATGCAGTTTTAGTTGTTTTAGTGTGATGGAGATACTTGCATAAATGATGTTAAAACACTAGTGTGGTCATGTGGGTGTATCCTCACAAATAATCATTTAAAATTAGTTGAAAAGGATGTACAATTTTGCTATAAAGTTTTGACACTATTTTGTGGCACGTTTTCTCCCCATGTAAATGTATAGTTAAAATAAATGCAAGTTGAGTATGAGATTTAGGCAAAATTAAACATGCATTAGTTTAAGATTCTAGACTTTTCAGTATTAAGTTAATTGGCAGCTCTAAATCAGTCCAGTGTGAGAGTGTCAAGTAATGTTGCATGGTTGCCTTGCCACCTTTAAGCCGATAGGATCATAATTTGGTACAGTGCATACCTATATAGAAACCCATCATCTGGTGCCTGCCAGCCACCACCAGGAACGTGCAGGAATGGACAATGGAGGCTAAGGTGGCTCTAAAGGATTCCTTTGAGAATACTGACTGGGATATGCTTTGTGAGTCACACGGCGAGGACACTGAGGGACTCGGCTACTACTGTATCACTGACTACGTCATGTTTTGTATGGATAACACAGTACCCAACAACAAGACATGGATCGCAAAAGATGTAAAAGCACTAATTGATATGAAGAAGGGAGCTTTCAGGTATGAAAATAAGGTTGAAATCAAGAAGGTGCAATCAGAATTAAAGAAACAGCTCTGTGAGGGGAAAGCCAATTACAGAAAGCACTTGATCACAAATTATAACAAAACAACGTGAAGAAAGTGTGGAGTGGGATGAGGACTATCACTGGCCATGGTGTGCTAAGAAGCACCTCTGGGGTTCTTTTCTACCCACTGCTACCAGACATTTTAATGCTACATCCCGATGTACATAAGTTAATTTTGAAACATCTGCACAGTATATCGAAAAGTAAATAAATATACACTTATTTATTTTTATTTATTTATCAATTGATCGATTGATTAGATGCATCCTTGTTTTTTATGTTTCTGTTGCTATATGAATTTGAATTTCTCCATAGGATTAATAGAGTTTATCTAATCTATTCTAATTTTAAAAAGTTGAATACTCATTGTTTAAATGCTCCTACTTTTTCACTTTGCTGGCAAATAAGTTAGGCTGCTGATTTATTTTAAGGTGGAGTGGTGGCTCTGAGGCTAGGAATCTGAACTGGCAATCGGAAGGTTGCCGGTTTGAATCCTGTAAATGCCAATTAGGGACTCTGCTCTGTTGGACGCTTCAGCAAGGCCTTTAACCTGCAATTGCTGAGTGCTTTGAGTAGTGAGAAAAGTGCTATATAAATGCAAATTATTATTATTATCCATCCATTATCCAACCCGCTGAATCCGAACACAGGGTCACGGGGGTCTGCTGGAGCCAATCCCAGCCAACACAGGGCACAAGGCAGGAACCAACCCACCGCAGATTATTATTATTATTACAATGTTTTTTATTTGACCTAACTATTCATTTTTAGAACTCACTAGATATAATTCATGGCTATAGCATTTGGCTGAAGGCATGAACCAGCCTGAATGGGGTAACAGATTCATGTTGGGTTCCTTCATTCGCATCCACAAATTGTTAATTTCAATCTATATTTATGATGTGAGAGGAAATCTGGATTATCTGCCCAGAGTAAAACTCTTCTTGTGTAAATTCAAATTTCTCTGTTGTGATTTCTGGGTACTTCTTCTCTTCACAACCCTAAGAATCATCATCTGTAGTACAGTACTAAATTATTAGTGCATTCATTTCCACCTACCCAGCAACAGTATGGCTTTTCTTTTTCACCATCTTTCAGATCACGGTAGTTTCAAAACTGCACTAGCGAATGTGCGAGAATGGCTCTATTTGTGGGTTTATGTGGTTATGAATAAGATCACTGTTTTTGATTCCTTTGGGATTAGGGGCTAAAGGTCATTCCAAAAATGTTGGTTACACCAATGTGCTTTCCAGCTGAGAGCAGCTGATGACATGCTCCATGATAATGAAAGTAAAAATTTCCAGTAACATTAATCATAAGATTCAGTTGGTTGCTTTGCCAAATGTCACCAGTCCCTTTTCTCCTTAATGGAAACACAACTGAGAAAGCACTTCTTCCTAAGGAAGAAACCTAAAAACGTTGTGATTCAATTTATAAATATTACTAAAATAAAGAAATAAATAAACGAAAAGATGAACAATTTATTCAAAAAATGGTTTAATCTTTATTTAATTTTTGTGCTTGACACGGTGTACACAAACAGTCCTAACTCAAGGTAACTAAACAAAAAACTACCCAGAATTACCATTCAATGTATTTGAACCTGTTCTGCCTGTGCTACTTATAAAATTCAACCTGTTTCT
Organism: Erpetoichthys calabaricus; assembly: GCF_900747795.2. Classification (NCBI taxonomy): domain Eukaryota; kingdom Metazoa; phylum Chordata; class Cladistia; order Polypteriformes; family Polypteridae; genus Erpetoichthys; species Erpetoichthys calabaricus. The sequence goes on along the minus strand of NC_041396.2, from coordinate 285,471,226 downwards.
GCTGCTACATCAATGCAATCCATTTAAATATTACCTTCAAGTGAAAGAAGATCAAAATTTTGGAGAAGGTGGACACATTTTGGGAACTAATTCTTTACCCTTACATACTGTTCATTTTTCATGCCTTCACAGTTGACCCGGGCCAAGAATTCCCTAATAAGTGTCAATTCCAAATTTTGAACTACAGATCTGTTAAGAATGTATTAATAGCCTGTCTAACAATTAATAAATAAATGATTAATCATTAATTAATGTTTCAGAGAGCAGGGAGATTGTATTTTTTAGGTTTAACAACACTCATGTTTGGGGAACTATCATACAACTTCAGGTCCCTGTTTTACATGAAAGCATAACAGTCATAATAATTTAAATACAATTTATCGGAAAATGGCAAGAGCAGTCTGGAACTGTTGGAATTTATTATATAACTATGTATAACCCTTACAACCGTTAAACATTGTCTTCACTGCTATATCATGAAAAAATCCTTGTAACTGCAATCTATAATTATCAATATTAATTCAACGCAATTAACACTTAGAACGCAAAACATAAAAAATTGCTTATTGCAAACTAGTCTGTGCATTCAAAGCAATGGTAGGAAACCTTGCGTGTGTGGGACTTGCACATTGGTTTCCCAAATTTGCAGCAGGTTCTCCCTGTTTTGCAGTCCTTTTTTTGAACAGCAGAAGTTGCATCTCCTTCTCTTCTGTCCCCTTGCATTGGCTACTTGTGTGACTTGTTGATCACGGCCAAGCACAGATTAAATGACATTCTCCGCTGTCACACTGCCTGCAACTTCACATGGAAGTGAGTACCAACTGATAGCACTGTTTTTCAACATAAGTGCCTCGTTTTGCCTCAAAGTCATCTTCATCCTCTCCCTCAGAATCATCTTCATCAGAGGGGCTGTAATCAGAGTTTTCGTACATGTTGTTTTCCTGCTTTGAAACATCCTCCTCCAAGTTGCTATCTGCTTCCACATCTTGGAAGATCAGATCAAGGGCCTCTTGCACAGTAAGTCTTGCTGCCATAAACTGTATTGACATCTCAGGTGCCTTTGTAATCTTATAAACCTCTCCCATACAGCAGAACCCCTCTTTTGATAACTATTTTTCTTTTTGCTTATTTTTAGATTATTTTATTACATTTGCAGGTGCTTGTGCTTGCAGGTGCAGACCTTGTGTCTGTGTCAAGGCACCCTTTGACCTCTTTATGACCGCTAATCCTTATGTGCACCATATATGATCACTCCTATGCTATTTTACTATTTCACTGTTTCGAGACTCCCCCATGACCCTTCAAATACCAGCAAGTACCTTTCTCTGCAAGAATCTGGGCAAATGTGGTGGGAACACAGACAGATCTTGTGTCAAGTCCCCCTCTAGAACTCTGTCACCACTGTCCCATAAAAAATAAACACAGACATGCCTTGTACAGTTTTACAGTTCCAAGATTCCCTAAAACCACCATTTTCCTTGATTTAACCCACACTGGTAGATCTGAAATTCATCTCAATACATATGGGTCAAATCTGACCTGGAACAGCCTCAGTGTATAAAAATTTGCAGTGGCTGTTCAATAGTATAACATTTTAAAATATTTCCATTTTTGTGTATTTTTGATCACTTTTGGAAAAGTTATTAAATTTCAGGCTCAAAGAATGACATTTTGTCAAAATGGGTCACATTTGACCCAAACAGTATGTAAAAGCTTAACATGAGTTGCCAGATGTGATCACACAATGTCACCAAAGACAGTGGGGCACAAGAAGAAATGGATAAATACAATAATTTTATATTGCAGGTCTGAGAAGTGGCGTAATGAAGTAGGGTGGTATGGTGGTTAGCGCTGCTGCTTCACCTCTTAATGAATCTGAATCTCTGGCTGGGCTAAGTTGTGGAATGTAATAGATAAAAATATTACAATTGAAACAACATCTCCTCACAGGGAAAAGTTCTTTGCAGTGTTATGATGAAGATTGACATTTCTTGAGAATATTGCTGAATTTGATTTCTTGAATGAGTTTTATATCAAGAGCAACGGCCTGTACTTACTGAGAAAACGGGTGTAAAACACTTTATATTGAAATGTAAACAAAAAAACACATAAATAAAACTGTATGGGGCACCTTCAGTCTATAGATTTTGTGCTCCGCATTTTTTTCTAAATCCCTGTATACAGGTAAATGTAAGACAATTTCTAACCTGCTTTGTCCTGAACAGGGCAGTGCTGGAGCTCTTCCTAGCTAGCATAAGGCACAAGGCAGGAACAAACCATCGACAGGGTGCCAGTCCATCACAAGGCGAACACACACACACACACAATCCCAACCACACACTAGGGCTAATTTAGTGCACCAATTCACTTAACCTGCATGTATTAATCTGCAATAAGATGCTGCAGATGTTCTATCAAACAGTTGTGGCGAGCACCCTCTTCTACGCAGTGGTGTGCTGGGGAGGCAGCATTAAGAGGAAAGACGCCTCACGCCTGGACAAACTGGTGAGGAAGGCAGGCTCTATTGTTGGCATGGAGCTGGACAGTTTAACATCTGTGGCAGAGCGAAGGGAGCTCAGCAGGCTCCTGTCAATTATGGAGAATCCACTGCATCCACTAAATAGTATCATCTCCAGACAGAAGAGCAGCTTCAGCGACAGACTGCTGTCACTGTCCTGCTCCACAGACAGATTGAGGAGATCGTTCCTCCAACAAACTATGTGACTCTTTAATTCCACCCGGGGGGGGGGGTAAACGTTAATATTTAACATTATACATAGTTATTGTCTGTTTTTCACCTGCATTATTATCATTCTTTAATTTAATATTATTTATTGTATCAGTATGCTGATGCTGAAGAATGTGAATTTCCCATTGGATTAATAAAGTATCTATCTATCTATCTATCTATCTATCTATCTATCTATCTATCTATCTATCTATCTATCTATCTATCTATCTATCTATCTATCTATCTATCTATCTATCTATCTATCTATCTATCTATCTATCTATCTATCTATCTATCTATCTATCTATGTCTTTGGGCTTTGGTGAAAAACTGGAGCACCCAGAGGAAACCCACACAGACACAAAGAAATTATGCAGACTTCATGCAGGGAGAATCCTTAGCATGAACTGTGGTTTCTTTACTGTGAGGAAGCAGCACTACCACTAAACCACCATGCCAACCCTGTATATAAATGTGTAATGTGTACATGTGTTTATGGTTTTCTTAACTGTGACAAAGAGAGCATCACATGACATTAGATCATTTTGAAAAGGCAAGTTGTTTGAAAAGTTTTTTTATGTATCAGACCTCTGCTCCTGGGATTTAGATCAAAATAAAAGCAGGTGTAAATTGTGCTAAGGACTCTTTCATTAATTTTGGTTTTAGCACATTCTCCACTCTTATACTCCAGATATTGGAAATGAAGGACACGTCCCAAAGCAGAACACTTGTCCCTCTTCTCCTACGACTAAAACAGCAATCATACATAATGAGACTTAGCTTGCACTGTTCTGTTAGGAAACTGAAACTGGAAAAGAAGTTTGCTCATTGAGAGGAAATTGATTCACACACTACCTGAGCAATGCTCTGTTGGCTTAAGATGAACAGAACAAATGTCCGTGAGTGCCCCAATCCTGACATTAATTCCATTGCAAATTGCATCAGCACAAAATTGATCTGTTCGACCATTCATCACTTAACCTGACATAAACAAACCCAAGGTTTGCTATTGGTAATATGTCACAATGTGCAAATTTAATTGCAACGTATTCTAAAAAGGCTGCTAGAGCCAAGAAAAGGAGCTCTAAATGTCCAGAGAAATACTTCAGAAATAATGAGTTCTCTCCGAAAATGTACCTGGTGTTCAATAACTTATCTACCCGACTATGACAATAAAATCTGACTGACAGACTTACCTCATTGCTTTTAATCGTAATCCCGCTTGACGTCAATACGCTTGGTCCACTTTGCCTCCAGTAATTTAATTCCTTCAAAATAGAAGGATTCATCTTGGTCCTCCAGCACACCCATTAGGGCCTCCTTAATTTTGTTATCATCAGAAAATCGCCATTGACTTAGGTATTTCTTCAGGTTTCAAAAAAGATAATAATCACTGAGGGCAGGTCTGGACCATAACTGTGAATGCTTAAGCTCTATGAAGCCACGTTCTTTGATAGCAGCCTTCGGTTTTTGGGATTTGTGGCAGTGGCGTAGCTAGAGTTTGTGCCGCTCATGGCGGGGTGGTGCTTCAATTTGCCACCCTCCAACATAACTGAATATGTTAACCTATTTAAATAGAAAATTAAAATGACGTATAGAGAAAAATTAAGATACATTTTGCATAGATTTTTTCATATATAGAGAAACAGCAATAATTTTTCACATATAATTATTCATAAGCATCAGCTAGTCAAGAATATAGTATAGATGCCCTGATAAGCCATGTTTTAATTATTATCCTTCATCCATTATCCAACCTGCTAAATCCTAACTACAGGGCCACGGGGGGTCTGCTGGAGCCAATCTCAGCCAACACAGGGTGCAAGGCAGGAAACAAACCCCGGGCAGGGCGCCAGCCCACCGCAGGGTTCTAATTATTAGTTTACTATAATTACGCTGTGAAAACCAGAACCAGTGTAGTGTACAAGTGATAGGTGATAACAAAATGAAATTATTAATTGTAAATTTGTTGTTTATCTTCCTAGAAATTATTATCAGTGTAATGTTTATGTTTATTTTTGTTATTGCCTCATACATTTCAACTGCTCTGTCTGATGCCATCACAGAAGGACAGTCTGAAAATTATTTTTGAAGCATTTGTGGATAAAAATCATTTTTCCAAACCCTGCTGCTTACACATGAATTGTACTGAGCCATCTGGCCAATAATGCTGCCCCCAAAAATGTGCCGCCCCTAGCTATGCCACTGATTTGTGAGACGGTTCATTATCTTAAATCAGTAACATGCCTGCTGACAGATTCCCATGACATTTGATTGCCTCGTGTAATGAATTAATTGTGACAATAAAGGTTTTTCCAGTGATGGTTAACTTGTGTGGTATTTAATTCCAACAACAGAACACCCTTTGTATACCAGAAAACTGTTGCCATGACTTTTCCAGCCAAATACTGTAAACAAAGTTTTTTGGGGTTCAGGGACCCCTTCTGGTTCCATTGCATTGACTCTAGTTTGGTTTTAGGGTCATGATGGTGAACCCATGCTCCCTCCTCAGTAACAATCCAACAATACGAAGGTCTAAGCTCTCATGATTGACTTCCTAGTGACATGTTTTCTGATGCAATGTCAGCATTCATGAAACCCTTTGGAAACTGACCATCGACATTATCAAAAGAGTATGGATGACTGTGGAAACTGTGCCAGCTGAAATGCTTAGTTCATGGGCTATACCATTAACCTTAACATGATGATCTTCCATAATTATGGCCTCCACTTTTTAGGCACATTTCCTGTGAAGAGACCTCCACTGAATACCCTGTGTGGGGTTCATCTTCAATCAACTCCCAACCCCATTTAAGCTGATTTTTATACAAATCATACTAGTGGTTCTTTTGTTTAGTCAGCAGCATTCTAGTGTTCCTCATTTTTCTCTTTCTTAATTCCTGTAATGAAAAAGCAGAAGAGAGCTGCAGCACCTAAATAGAGAATAAATTGAGTTTCTAGCACAGATCAAATATTGGAGCAGCACCATTTAAAGTAATCATGTACTCAAGGACAGTGAGAAACTTGTCTCACAGCAACTCCAGCATTATCTTAACTGTATGATTCAGGTGACTATTGTACTGAGTGACAAACCTTCACACTAGTCTAAGGTGGCATGTACTATAGAGCAGGTTTTCTTCAAGGACCTCTCTGTATTTAGCTGCCTTCATCCTTCCTTCAGTTCTGACCAGTCTACCTGTTTCTGCCACTGAGAAGCATTTCCATAGAATGATGCTGCCACCACCATGTTTCACCGCAGGAATGATATTAGTCAGGTGAGGAGCAGTGCCTGTTCTTCACTACACATAGTGTTTGGAGCTCAGCACAAGGTGTTCAACTTTTGTCTCATCATACCAGAGAATAATGCTGTTTGGCAATTTTCAGGTGGGAAGTGGAATAATGGAGAAGGGCTTTGGAAGATAGAAGACTGAAGATATATAAATATAAAGAAGACAGAATATAAATTATGTGGTATAATGATGATAAGGATTCAGAAGTTAGACTTCAGGGAACGCTATTGAAAAGAGTGGATAGATTTAAATATCTAGGATCAGTGAGAGCCTGGAAAACTGGATGAAGAGATAACCCACAGAGTGCTTTTTTATTGGATCAATTGGAAGAAGGTATCAGGAGTATTGAGTGTAGATAGCAGAATCAAGATGAAGATTTAAGGTAAGGCTTTTAAGACAGTGGTAAACACAAGCAATGATATATGCAGCTCAGACATTTGCAGAAAAGGGAGTGCAGGAGAAAAAGTTAGATGTGGAAGAAATGAGAATGTTGAGATGGATGCGGTTGGTCTGGACAAAATTAAGGAGGAACTCCTGAAATATGGGGTCCCAATTGTTGAAGTCGTCTATGACTTTAACTGGGAAGAAACACAACAGGAGCTGGATGTGACAGACTGCGACATTACACTAGAAGAAGTTTGAATGGCCACCAAGATGCAGAAAGTAGATGGCTGGATAAAATTAAATCAGAACTCCTGAAATTTGGGGGCCCAATTGTCGAAGCCAAGCTTTTGGATCTGTATAATGCATGGTAGTAGGCTAACACTATCCCTGAGGACTGGCAGAAAGGTGTCATTGTGAAGTCTGAATGCACAGATTGACGGGGCATCACCCTTTTCTCTGTGCCAGGCAAGATCTTTTGTACAATCCTTCTGTGCCAAATACAAACAGCCACTGATCAATGCCTGCAAGAAAGCAGGCCTTCAGCGAGGATGGTCATCCAGTGATTAGATTTTCTTCATGGGAAACATTGTCAAGCAGTGTGTGGAATATACTCATCTTTTAGATAGCATCCATCATGAGTTCCTGTTCAAGTTTATACCAGACACATAATTTTATATTTAAAGATACTAACATGTACTCTATAAATGCTAGGAGGCACACTGAAAGTAAAAAAAAAGAAGAACTGAATTTACTCAGTTGAATTGTGGTCATTGGTTCCATGTGAATTGTTTGCTTTTCTAGTGCCCCGACATTGTACATTGTTTTAACATATAAATATTAAGTTAATTCACTGTAATTTATTCAAGTATTTACTGGTGCAATTATAAATGCAGTTTTGTTAAAACACACAAAGAACAAGGTAGAAAGTGATTGAACATAAAATGAAACCAACAATATCTGTCCATTAATTAACTGATGAACTATGGTCAGTTGACAATGGTATACAAAGATTAAATTATTAAAGAGAAAGTCAAAAATAAAGTTGCATTCCTAGAGACCTCGGCCATCTGGCCGCCCACTGTTCCTGAATTTTCTATAGTGGTGTCTATGCTGGCCATCCAATCTGATGAGAGAATCTTTCCACCCTATGATTCCAAAACTGCTTTATCCAAGATGACTTTTCCATTTTCAGGAGAGCAGCATAGCAGTAGAGCAGTGGCACCACATCCAGATCACTGAGAAGAGAAACAGAATAGCAAAGGGTTAGTAATGGTTTATAAATATTATATTACTTATATTTCTATACAAATGACTAACAAACAGAAATGCTGTATTCACAGCTAATCATTGCCTTTAGTCAGGGTATGCTTGACTAAAATCAGGAGTCTTCAGCCGGGATTTAAAAGCTGAGACTGAAGCGTCTCTTACATTGGCAGGCAGATCATTCCATATGTATCACATTCAAGAAGTGCATGTTTGTCAGACAGCTCTATGTGTTCTGTGTATTTGGTTTTCCTATAACATTTACATATGACTTAAATTTCACTCCCAAATCATTGTCTACATAACTTAAAAGAAATTAAAGGTTCTTCAAAAATATCTCCTGGTCAAAAGAACCTACTTTTGTGTCTGTGTAAAAGTCTTGTCCCAATGAATACCAAAAACCTCAAATGCACATGTTATAAAACGATTGTTTAGTATGCTTGAGTCATAAGAGCAACCACACTCTTAAAAGTAAAGGTGTCAGAGTTGTTCTTCAGAACAATACCATAGGGGAACCATATTTTGTTCCTAAAACCATCATGGTGCCAAAACCCAGAAAGGACTGTTATTTATTTAGATATATAACAGGCTCCTTAAATAATCACCAATATATGATAACAGATGTGGAATTCCAAATGGCGTATGATTTTAAAAACATACAGTAACAGAGACTAAATTCTGCTTTTCTTAATCTGTTTGTACTCTACTAGGTTAACATACATTAAGGATTTCTGTTATGTCCACATATTAGGAACCTTTTCAAAGCCCAAAGAACAAATTATATATGCAAAATAACTTCATAGAAATAAGTGGCTCTTTGTCAAGCAATAGAATAGAAATATTCACAATCCAGTAAAGTACCTTTACAGAACAGTTATTTTTAAGATTGTATTTTTAATGTCTCATTCATAAAAAAATAAAATTGGGTTTAATGGTACAACTAAACAATGCAACAAAGATGTAACCATCCATCCATCCATCCATTTTCCAACCCGCTGAATCCAAACACAGGGTCACGGGGGTCTGCTGGAGCCAATCCCAGCTAACACAGGGCACAAGGCAGGAAACAATCCTGGGCAGGGTGCCAACCCACCGCAGGAAGATGTAACCATTATTTTCTAATTTTGATTTTACTAATGAGGATGATGCAGAATATGTAGATGATTATTTTCAATAACATCAGTTGTGACAATCAAAGGCCTGTGTGAATGTTTCTAGAATGTGGTTAAGATTAAATTGAGTTGGGTTTTTTTTCTTCTTCTTTTCCAGGTTTCTTTTTCTTACCTGCATTGATTATTTAACAATATAAGTGTGTGCCTTTGGGTGTCAGTTGGATTCTGTTTTCCTAGAATTTGTCTTTTTTTTTTTTGTTCCTGCTTTCTTTTTTTAAATGTTTGACATTTCTTTTTTCTTTTCTTTTTTTTCTAGTTTGACTTTGAAAACATTTGTTGGATAAGACCGATTTAATTTTATACAATATTATTCTTTTCAAATGATAGATAGATAGATAGATAGATAGATAGATAGATAGATAGATAGATAGATAGATAGATAGATAGATAGATAGATAGATAGATAGATAGATAGATAGATAGATAGATACTTTATTAATCCCAAGGGGAAATTCACAATAATATGCATAATATATAATATATTATATATACAGGTTAGCTATGTGATGATGCCAATATTTTCATTTCATGTTACAATTTAATTGCTTTTAATATTACAAGTTTAATTTACAAAGATTATTACTAAATTTTACAAACATCAGTTCCATTATCTACTCACTGTATCAGCTTAGTTCAAATCTATAGGAAACATCTGCGTCTTTCTTTCTTTCTTTCTTTCTTTCTTTCTTTCTTTCTTTCTTAATAATAATAATAATAATAGTTATGCAAAATTACTTTTGATCAAGTGAAAATATTCAATTTCTCAGAGTCTATATGTTATTCAGCAGATACATCTTCTTTAAACAATTCAATATTCAAATGAATTTTCAAATTTAGATATTGGATATTGGTGCAGTGGTATCACTGCTGCCTCGCAGTTTGGAGACCCAGGTTCGCTTCCCTGGTCCTCCCTCCGTGGAGTTTGCATGTTCTCCCCGTGTCTGCGTGGGTTTCCTCCCACAGTCCAAAGACATGCAGGTTAGGTGGATTGGTGATTCTAAATTTGCCGAGGTGTGTGCTTGGTATGTGGGTGTGGGTGTGTGTGTCCTACGGTGGGTTGGCGCCTTGCCCGGGATTGGTTCCTGCAGATCCCAGTGACCCTGTGTTCAGATTCAGTGGGTTGGAAAATGGATGGATGGATGGATATTCAGCTAGGTGAGATTGAAAATAACATAGTAAGATTTTCAGATACTCAATATAATATTAGATTTATTATGTGAAATTGGGATCACTCATTAAGTAAATTGTTTTTAAAATTTCACTGGTCCTTTTTAAATGATTATAAAGTACCATGTTGATAATCATCCTCAGCATAAGCTGATGAATGACAAATTTCCAATTTGTACTAATATGCCATTTTTGGTAATACAATATTCAGCACAGTTCAACAGTATTTGGATTAGAATAGTTTTGAAATGTTGTGATTTGTAGGTACCAATAAGGTGATATAGTTGATAAAGTAAAACAAAAGTTACTAAAAATATGGAGAAAACTTTGTGTATATATGAATGATCTGATAATAGAAAAAATATATTTGTGGTGGATTTAAATTAATTAACGTAACAACAAAGAAAAACTAATGTTAAAATTGCTAGAATTTTAATTGCTGCGAAGATTGTACTGTATTGCCTTCAGTTAATTTGCAAAGTTCAAAACAATCAGGTAATCAATTTCTTAAATATGTCTGTGCTAAAAATAACTTCTTCGGTTTTATATTAATGAAAGGGTGAGTTGTTTAAACCAGAGTTCCCTTTACACTGACCCCAGGAGGTCCCTCAACAAATACACTGACCACTGAGCTTTTAATTAACAAGCTACACCACAGCAAATGGCTACTCATGGGAAGAAGTTCTCACTTTCTCTCTCAATGGTCAGTTAACGAAAATGTATAAAATAATTACAGCGTAAGGTGCGTGAGTGTGTGTTGGCAATAAGTCACATATCTTAACAAATTTATCTAAATTAGCAAACTTACCGCATCTAAATATGACGTGTCTTCTTCTAAAAAAGTAATCTGCCAGTTACAATAGTGAAAATTTTAATATACTGTATGGTGTATAATTTTCAATTTTTCTGCCCTCAGTTAACAAACAAATTTCGAAAATGGCGTGATCTTGTCAAAAATATTTTTCTAATTTATTCATTTAAAATAAACTTAATCAACACGACTTACAAGATTTGAACTTGCGCTGTATTTGCAGAATACCTGATTTGATCTTTTGTATTTTGGAGAGTTTAATAGACAACCAAAAATAAAACGAGTGAAATTAAATATTAAAGAAATGACAGAATACATAACCAAAATCCACCAATGTTTTACCGTCAAACTAATTTGTTTTTCGCTTTAAACCACCGACACACTGAAGCGTATTTAATTGTGTCAGGACTAAGAGAAGAGCCAAGTGGGAGTGCCAAATTTAGGACATGCTGATTTATTACGTCAGGGGCCGAAGATCACCGGTATCTATACGTACGGCTATTCTGGTTGGGCGCTCTCGGCGGACCCCCGAAAGGGGTAGCGAGAGTTTTCAGAGGTTTTAAAGTTTGGGGATAAGAGAGAGAAACGTATGCCGATGGAATGCCTATCTTCTCGGTGAGGTAAGCGTGTACTCGAGTTTCTTCCATTTAAGTTTAAGGCTTATTGTAACCAAAAGGTTTCCACACATTTCTAGTCGACGCGAGACAAAGTGAAACAAAGACCGGTCGGAGATTCTCGTGATTGGAAATAGCGGTACATATATGAGTTTAACAGTAAATAAAATCTAGTTGTCAGCCTGAAAGGTGGTTTTATGAAGCAAGTCTCGAGCAGACTGGCCAACAATAAAAAAAAATGCAAAACTGTTCAACAGATATTTCCAGTAACGTGGAATGCATTTACATCTTTAAAATCGTTCTCATTGGTATCTATACTGCTGATGCTCGGTGTGCCGTGCTGACCATCGACAGTATTGAAGAGCTGTACAGGTTCCCAGTGTTTTTCTTGTGTTTTTGAATGCACTTGCTTGTCTTGTGGTGAGCTTCATGATCCCGATATTTGTGACAGGAGCCATATTATGTACGTGTACGTGCTACACAGTCCTCATATACTTTTAGGATTATCGCAATAACAGTTTGTCATTGCAGTGAAATATGAACTATGACCTGCAGTGCACCTTCGTGCTGATTATACGTACATCGGAATAAGAAGTAGCACAGTAATTAATGGTTTACGGGGAAGTGTTTCTCAATATGGCCAACAGTAAGAGCATGCATTTATTTTTAATATGTTTTTATAATAATATGTTTGATTGTTTTACTACATCGTACACTCTTTAAAATTATTGTTGGCATTTAATTGGTTTGTGAGGTTTCTTGTTATTTTATTCCTTGACAAATAGCCGTTTTATTCTTCAAAGTGTTCCTCGCTGATGAAATTGATTCTTTTGGTTTTGAAAAAGTTTGTAACAAATGGGAAAAAATGAAATATTTTAATTATAGAAGGCTAATCAGAGTGCGTTTAAATTCAGGAACCTTTTGGCATTTTACAAAACTGTTATTATTTAGTATTACTCATTTATGGAGACTGCTAAAGATCTGAATAAAACACTTTCAAAACCCTTTATCTGGATGATTCTTTTGGGAACTGTAAATGGTCCAACATTTAGAAGAACCCATTTGTTGCAGTTTCGGTATAACTGGCCAATTTTTTTAATACATTGTTCAGCAAAGGAAAGACACATTGAATATTCAGAAATTATTTACAGCGTTGTATTTAAAATAATCAATCGTGCCCCATCTTGTACGTCTAAATTCAGTACAATATCAGTCTTAAAAAAATAATAACACTAATGATGATGATGATGATGATGATAATGATAATAATAATAATAATAATAATAATAATAATAATAATAATAAGAAGAAGAAGAAGAAGAAGAAGAAGAAGAAGAAGAAGAAGAAGAAGAAGAAGAAGAATATCTAAGGTGAATTGCTACCCCGTTTTAGATTGCTTCCTGCCTTGTGTCCAAAACCTCGCAGTGACCGGAGGCTACTCGCGATTTTTCGACCAAGCACACGTATTTATTAATTAAAAACTTCTCCGTTATTCAGTTTAATTCAGTTCAATTTCATATGGCACTCTCCACTGAGTTCAAATCAGCTACAGAAACGAATACATCCATACACACAAGCAGACCGGTATTCAATACCACTGATTTAATATCTATCTATCTATCTATCTATCTATCTATCTATCTATCTATCTATCTATCTATCTATCTATCTATCTATCTATCTATCTATCTATCTATCTATCTATCTATCTATCTATCTAATTTACAACCCGTCAGACAAAGCTTTATTATATGCTCATTGTCAAAGATTTTCTTGCTTATTGTTTATTTGGCTTAAGTGTGAGACAGAACGCATGTGTTCCCTGAAATAAAAGAAAACACGTTGCTGGTAAGTGATAATGCATTAATAAGAAACGGAGAAAATCCTTCGTTATATTATTATTATTTTTAATTCTGGTAAATTCGGCAGTTTTAAAAATTGACTATTCAAATATTTAACCTGATAAATCCAAATTCAGAGGGGCTGCACACAAGGCACAATCCAACCCTATTTGGATCTATCTATCTATCTATCTATCTATCTATCTATCTATCTATCTATCTATCTATCTATCTATCTATCTATCTATCTATCTATCTATCTATCTATTATATAGTACCTTTCACATCTATCTATCTATCTATCTATCTATCTATCTATCTATCTATCTATCTATCTATCTATCTATCTATCTATCTATCTATCTATCTATCTATCTATCTATTATATTGTACCTTTCACATCTATCTATCTATCTATCTATCTATCTATCTATCTATCTATCTATCTATCTATCTATCTATCTATCTATCTATCTATCTATCTATCTATCATATTGTAACTTTCACATCTATCTATCTATCTATCTATCTATCTATCTATCTATCTATCTATCTATCTATCTATCTATCTATCTATCTATCTATCACCTTTCACATCTATTTTTATTTCTGAGTTAACCACAATGTTCATAAAACATTGACCGATATGTATTGCGCTGATCCCTGCCATGCGCAATCTTCCTAATTTTATCTGCAATCAAGTGATGAGGATGATGAATTGCTTAGACGTTATTAGCGGCTGTCCAAATTTTCACTGACTCAGACAAACAATTTTTCATCCATTTATGTCCATTACAAATATACCAGATGTCAAAAAAACTTGGCAAAGATTCTCTTGGTAATGTATTGGATTTTATTATTTTTACTTTTATTCCTCATAGCTGCATTTTTCATAGCTCCTAAGGGAGCTATATGACTTTTCAGTAATTAAAAGTAACGGCTTTGCAGACGACGCCCCGTAACCTTAAAATAGGATTAAGCGGATTTAGGTAATATAGAGATAGTGACTTTATAAACAGGTTTTTTGAAGGCAGTTAATTTTTATAGGGAAATATTCCTTTTTAATTAATTTTCATGCTGGTTTTATTCCAATAATTCATTACGCCTTTAACAGATACTTTTTCATTATTTAGTCACTACTACTACTATTACTACTACTACTACTACTAATAATAATAATAATAATAATGTGGTTGTTGTTATGATGTTGTTAGATGAATAATTGTAACTCCTTTGCTGCATTTGTCATAAATGTTGACTGTGAGTGTTGGTTTGACGGAAATGTGCTAGTTTACTACGGCTTGTTAAAATTCTGATAATAATAATAATAATAATAATAATAATAATAATAATAATAATAATAATAATAATAATAATAATAATAATGTGATATTCCAGTTAAGTAATTTGTTTCGAAAAGAAACAACCATTTAGAATTCACAGTCACATTGCTGAAGTGAAATGAAATGTGTGAAGTTAATAGCCCTTTGCAAACGTATGGATACCATTTGGAGAGGGCCTACCGCTGTGCTCCGAGGAAGGTCTCTTCAATAAAATGCTATATGGAGCGGTCGCAGTGAAAGATGCCAAGTTAAATTATAAGCATGATATATGGATAAAGAGCAAGAGAGCATACATACTCGTCGACCGCTCTTTTAATCTGTGCTCATTACTATACTGTGAATATGCTTAAGTAAACTTGAACTTGAATGTAGAGTGACATACACATGTGTCAGAGTCAACACTTCCAAGAATGAGTGACTCACTAAATTGAGTATGGGATATTTTTATGTAAATATATTTGGAAAAATAATAAAATAAGCTGATTATGTTTATTTTATGATCGTATTTGTGCAGCTGATAGATACATATATTGTAGTGTTAAATGTCTGTTATTATTTTTTTCGAAATACATTTCTTTGTGGCTCGTTTAACAGGGTTTCAGTACTACTCTGTGAAACTCGTAAATGAAATCAATAAAAGATGAGAATGTAAAAAGGTTCCGTAGAACTAATTTGAAAACACATTCTAATGATAGACGTCAGTGTTTTATTTTTAAAATAATTCTGTTTATAGACACGTGCTCGCAATGCAGGTGCCACCGTGCTGTCACTTTAACTGCCTGCAAGTGTAGTGAAATCAGCTCTTAAACTTTAAAAACGTATCTTCCCCAGCCGCCCTAAATATATACGCTGTATAAATAACAGTATTGTCACAGTGTGATCGGGGGTTCGGAAGGGAGAGAGTACATCGGTGAGTAAATTTAACGGGAAGTTTGGAAACGTGTAAAATCAGTCAATTAATCAATGAAAAAAAGAACTAGATTCCGGAACAAAACTAAAAAAGCAATATAGCAGCAATACTTTAATATACATTTTAGGAGAGGGCAGTCTTAATGAAAGAAAACGTTGTGCAAGTATTTAATATAGTCAACAAAAGCTATTTTACAACATTATGTATTAGTTTATTACTTATTTTTGGTTTATGCATTTATGTATTGTCTGACTTTTAAAAGATTTTTTATCTCATGTAGGGTACCGTATTTGTCAAATCCATAATGCTATTATAATGATAAAGATAATAATATTAACGTGAATAGTATTTATATCACAATAACAATATGCTAAACAGAATTTATAATATACAGTATGCGACCAAATAAGCTATATCTGTTGAAAACAATATTTCATGATAGTCGGAAAAATAAAACGTTTGATTTTGACGAATTTTAATTGAAGGAAGAAGAAGGTAATTGCTTGAAAATTTTCTAGACATATTGTACATATATTATTATTAGAGTTGATCTCCAGTTTTTGCTGTCGGTTATTTTTTGTCATTAAATTCAATAAGATTTACAGTAATTGTTGCAGATCTTCTTAAACTCTTGCTTATTACAATGCATCACATAGTAATAAAGATGACATCAAGAATAAGAGAAATCATTACAAAAGTTAAGCCATGGGACACTGTGATGATAACAGAAAGACCATTCTTCCTTCCTTATGTAACGTTGTGTAAACATAATTTCATCCAAACCATTTATACAATTTGTATTCCTACAAATAATTCGAAAACGATCAAAACCTAACAATAACTAGTAAAACTTAAATTAAATTATGCAAGCCCAACAGTGAACGAGTTTATGTTGTTAGATGTATTTTACCTAATACGTTATGATGATAATAATAATAATAATAATAATAATAATAATAATAATAATAATAATAATAATAATAATAATAATGTTCAAGAAAAAAAAAACTTTATTTAGATCCGTAACAGGCTCCATAAATAGCCATAGGTAGTTGGGAACAGATTTGTGAAGTATCAATGCGTTCATCATTTTAAAGAGATGGCTATGGCACAGTAGCACGAGTTAAGTTCAGGTTTCCTGATCTGTTGCATTCTTCTATAGGTAGCCTAGTATACATTAAAGATTTCCGTTTTATAAATCGTTTTCCTAACCAAGTTTCATATGAAATGGTAGCTGGATAACTTTCTGATTATCGCAATCGATTTTTAATTAAAAGATGACCAAATACGTAGAGCCCGCGCTTCGCAGTTTACTAAAAGAGTACTGAGTACTGAGAAAAGCGCTATATAAATGTAATGAATTATTATTATTAAAAACGCTCATCCTGCACTTCTGCAGCATTCATACGTGACGTATTGATTTTAAACGTTTAGAAAATAAATCTTAAGTTTTCTCGAAAATGATTCTATTCCTGAGATGGCTTATGAGTCACGCATCCAGCATCGTAAACTCGAATCCCCCTGTACAATGGTTAACTGAGCTGTAATGTTCTCCCCGTGTTGCGATGGGTTTTCCTCAGCTACTTCGGTTTTATGTCCACTTTCACAAAGACGTGAGTCTGGAGGCTTTAAACACACTAAACTATTGACCGCCGTAACCTTAAATTCAGGTAAACTGATTTATGTTATGTTTTATGTTATGATTGTAAAAACGGAATAGACTGGAGTAATTTAATTGTGTTGTAACTAAGAACAAAAACTAAAGCAACATTTCTTCAATGCGCCTGTATTATTTGTTATTTTAACAGTACTGTTTTAAGAATGTGTACTTTACAGTATTTTAATTGTATGATGGCTATTGAATTTTATTATTATTATTAATATTATTATTATTATTATTATTAAACCACGTTAAAGAATTTTCTTTTAATTACTTCATAAATTCTTGTTCATCTTATTTCTTGCGTCTACCATGGCTCGATCCATTTTCTTATTCACGTATATAGAATTCCTTTTTCACTTACTTACTTACTTTAATGTTTCCTGTTCAACAGCAGATGCGAATGAAATACTGTATTTGCCTGAAGCATTAACGAACTGAACTATTTAATTTGTAAGTCATAAACATACATGAATGAATGAATGCAAGATCTGAATACTGCCTTTATTATTGCAATTACTCAAATGTCACCTCACAATCAGAAAAAAATCGTTGTATCATGAAGTCAGAGTTTAAAATAATGTTTAAATAGCGTTTAAATAATATGAAAACTCCGTGATCAAATTAGATATGATATGTGAAATTAAAGTCTCAACGATACCAATCAAATGTATTGTTTGTAGGTCGTTCATAGCTTGGGCTTTCTTCAGGTAGGATGGTGAAGTGAGCAGCACTTCCATCTCATGGATTTTCATCCTATATGTACAACAGTTGTCTGGTTTCAGTTTGCAGGTAGTCCCCGTGGGAGTTTTCCGTGGGAATTTTCTTCTGGGTACTCCGGTTTTCATCCTCCAATCTGTACTCGCGATACACCGGCGATGAATTTCCTGCCTTGTGTCTGGTGCTGCCGACATAGGCTCCGACCCCTCAATTTCATTAACTGGATTGGAGAAGGTTGTGTTATCATTATAACATAGCGCATCAGACGTACTACGTACACACTTCGACGGAAAATAAATAAATAAATAATAAATCCTGATACCTTTAAAGTGTCTCTTATTTAAAATAAGGGTGCCAAAGAGGTTCTCGAGATCGATGCCATAAAAGAAACCGGTTTTGACTTCCAAAAGAATCATCCATGTGAAGGCTCCGGAAGGAATCTATATTCATTTAGATCAGTTAACAAACAGGTTCACCTAACCACGAACAGATGACAACCCAATGAGTTCCTGATTTTAAAAAGGACTGTTGCTGCATACATACAATAACATAAAGTAAGTTCGGGTTTTCTTGATCTGCTAGTACTCTATAACATGCTACACTTTAAAAGTTTCTGATTTTTCAAAATATTAAGAATATTTGCAAACCCCCCAAAAAATAAATATAGAAAGAGTCATTCGCGGAATTAATTAGTCTGTCTATCGAGTTAGTTAGTTAGTTAGTTAGTTAGTTAGTTAGTTAGTTAGTTAGTTAGTTAGTTAGTTAGTTAGTTAGTTTTATTAAAGGAATAGGATAACTCACAAATACAGGAAAGTCTCATTAAGGAATCTTTATTAAAGTAATGCTTAAAAATAAAGATATCAGAGAGGTTCGTCTTGAGCGATGCCATAGAAGAACCATTTTTGGTTACCAAAAGACCCAGCACCATGAAGGTTCCAGAAAAAAACCTTTATATATTTAGATCTGTAGCAGGCTTTATACAATAAATAACCATGACTATATCGTAACGGATTTGTGAAATCATGATTTAAAGGGACTCCCGCTTCATACAATAACACCGGCTAAGTTCAGGTTTTCTTTTAGTTTCCTCCTAGGTAGAAACATTAAAAGATTTCGTCTTTTTTACATATCAAGAAGTGTTTCAGTGCACAAATAACTAACTTCATATGCAAAGTCCCTGACCCAATAAAATGGTTCTTTGACAAGAAACGGTTCTAACCCCGTAAAGAACCAGAAACTGACATTAAAGAACTCTTATTTTTAAAAGTGTACAAGATATAAAACAAATTTTGACACTTTCTGTGTTTCAATTGTTGTGGATATTTCCTTGAGCCACATGCTTCACTGGTTCGTTTTAAACCTTCATGTATTGTTGAGGGCAAACAAGTGTAACTGAAACTTGTTAAAATATGGATTTTTCTAAACACGGTTTTTCCATAATAATCTTGGTCTTCAAATGTAATTCAGAGCATATAAACAAAGAAATAACCAGCATGAACCGTTTCCGACATTTTAAATTATATCCACATACTTAAACCTTGGCTGTATGTTCATTGATAAGTGATGTTCACTCAACTCCTTGACGAAAACTTTTTAAGTCAAGGGTTAAAAAAATTGAAAGATTGTAATTTATTATTTTCAATATCTATTCATTAATTGATATAAACTTCCTTACTAATATTAAAGGGACAAAAATCAAGGGGTTCGTAATTTGGAGTTATATATTTAACCTCATCTTCTGGTTTCAAACCCCCACCTGTGTCACGCAGCTGTCGATCGTGCTCATACCATCACACCCCATCGGTCCAAAGAGTATAACCAACTGTCACAGTTCATCTATCGATCCATGCCTTTGTCCTTTTTAATCTCTCAACTCACTTATTTAAAAACTTAGCCGTTCGTAAATGGAGCCAATCTTGGCAGCATCAGAGGCAAAACAAGACAAGACGCCATACAATGGGCACACGCCGTATAGATAGATAGATAGATAGATAGATAGATAGATAGATAGATAGATAGATAGATAGATAGATAGATAGATAGATAGATAGATAGATAGATAGATAGATAGATAGATAGATAGATAGATAGATAGATAGATAGATACTTTATTAATCCCAATGGGAAATTCACATGGTGACAGCCAGTTATATTTAATGTGTAACATGTACGCACTGCTTGTTTTTTCTGTATAATTTATTATATTTATTTATTCTTTGAGCTAGTGTCTCGACATTTTATTCTGTTCTGAATCCTGAAGTGCTTAAAAAGGTCCTTTCTCTCTCAATTTCCCCAACTTTCCCAATGAAAGATTAAACCGCAATAGTCAATTCGGTCCATTTTACTTTCTTTTATACGAAGTATTGAAATCGTCCAAAAAATCCAATGTCGAGATGTTGATGAATCTGGACATTTTAGACCTCCCTGACTTTCTCGTATACGAAGAATATAGGGAAAGTATTGGAATCCTCCAAAAATTCAGTTTCTTAATTTTGATGAATCTCTACGTTTTAGACCGACCTGAGTCTGAAAATACCATTTTTGGAATTATGTCTGTGTGTGTGTTTGTGTGTGTGTGAGTGTGTGAACACGATAACTTGAGTACGCTTTCACTTAGGTCAACCATATTTTGTATACAAGTAAAAAACGTAGATTTCTATCAACTTTTGAGCTATTTCCGTTAACCTCAAGTGGTACTTTACCTTTTATTTATGCAGCTGCAGAGTCTGATTCATTCACCTTTACTTTTATAATAATTGTTCAATATATTATTGATTTCAATTGATTTGTTGTTGATGGTTCTTTAATATAAAAATATAATCATTGTCTTGCGGTTTACTCCTCAAATATCCATCCCAATATTTGAGTATTCGAGAAAGTCTAGGGGAGACCACTCCCGATTTTTTGTATAGTGCTGTTCATTGACTGCGGGAAGGTGACATGTTTCAGGTTAAATGCAACTATACAGCTTACATATTACTATGGTAGAATTTTAAAATTAGAATCAGCACACTTAAACATACTGAGTTGCGTTAACACACGGGACACAGTTTGAAACTGATAAACATAAATGGAAAGCAACACTATCTGTCCTTTAGGTCAGTTGACATCGGGAAAGAAGACAAAAAATCAAAATATAAAACTAGCCATACGACAATGAAATGAGGACACATAACCTTAACTTACTTGCTTTAACTATACAGATTCTGTAATCTCTGCAGACTCCTGCATTTAGGGAATTTCGGTGTTCAGAAACTCTTCAACCACGAGACGAACTTTAAACCAGTGCGGCCTCCATCTCAGTATCAATTGCTTATTTTCCAGTGTGAAGAAGTAGCTTTACTTTTATATTAATAGACAGTTAATCTCCTTCCCTTCTCCATATTATTATTTAGCAGCCAACAGGAAAGTTGAATGAATATCTTGTAAAGAGAGTTGAAAGATAGTCATAGTCATCTGTCTTCTGTCTGTTTGACGGCACTTAAATTCTGCTCTTAAATCATTTAATAATAAAGACGTATAGGTAGTGATGTGACGGTCGCGCCTCGGCTCGGTCCAGTTGTGGAGTTGAGCTTACGACCCGACGCTGCAGTTCAGCAGCATCAGGCTAAAACACGTTTTTTTTGCGGCCTGAAACGTTCGTCTGTAATCGAATCATCTTATTCAATATTTTACAGAAGGATTGTTAGAAAAACCTGAACAAACATGTCCACCCCTTATATGGTATAAATTCGTTGGAATTGTATAGTGATTGATACAGTGGAGTGGTTTGTATTGACGGCTCACAGCTAACGTCCCATCAGGATCCGTTAAGAATTTGCGTATATGTCCGGGAATAGACGACCATGGACCATTACTGCCTTGAGCTTGGTACTGCCGGGGTAAGGAGTGGGTTTTAATACCGCATGATGCTAGAAGTTCAGTTATTTTCTATAAACCCTATAGACAAGCTACATTGCGAGAAAACGTGTGTAGTCTCACCATCTTATGAGCTGAAGATACACATTGATTGACACGACATGGCTGAGTCACAGGAGTGCCCAGTGGGTAGACAGAAATACCTGAAAAACCGCAAAGAATGGCACTAAAACGTATAACGACGGAAGGACGCAAAACAATATAGTCATAATAGTCTAAATGGAAAGGAATAATTTAAAACGCACTGTTCCACCAATCCAACATGTTAAGAAGTTAAAAGGCTGTGTAAAATTAATTAAACTTCTATTCGCATCATTTTTTTCTCTACCAGTAATTCGAGATATACGAAACCGTGTTCTCTACACCCTAGCACAGGGGTCCTCAATCACAGTCCTGGAGGGCCGCAGTGGCGACAGGTTTTTGTTCATACCTGGTTGCTTAATTAGAAAGCAATTCTTGCCAATAGTTTAATTTCATGGCTTGTTAGTGCTTTAACTCTGTTATGTCAGGTAATTCTTATATCCTGTATTTTCTTTCCCTTTCTAAGGATATCATCTAAATGATTTGAAGGCTAAAATGGATGAGTAATTCTTATTCCTTCACTTTTTCCTCTTCAATTTCCTTCCAAGTATTTAATTTAACCCAATAGAGCATGATTACACACAAGTGTAAATGGTAACAAGCTAAATGGATAAATGGTGGTCTGTTTGGTCATTTGCATGTTATTGCTAATTAGGAGCAATTAAATCACCAAGAATACGGCTGTTTAAGACTACAATAAGCAATAAGAGTTCAAAATCTTAATGAGCGAGACAACTAAAGTGAAACAGAAGTGTTACTTGAGCAGTAAGTGCTTCTTATTAAGCAGTTGGGTTGGAGCAAAAACATGCAGCCACTGCGGCCCTCCAGGACTGTGATCGAGGACCCCTGCCCTAGCATATACTAAAATGTTCATCCATTTATCCATCCCCTAAACCCATTTCATTCCGAGGAGGTTCTCGGAGGACCTGGAGCCTAACTCACAAATCCTCAGGCACAAAGCAACACAAGTGCGCCAGTCCATCGCAGGGTAAAAACAGACACACCCACATCGGGGCCAGTTTAGCATCGCCGATCCATTCATGACCTGCACATATTTGGTCTGTGGGAGGAATCCCACTCGGGAGAACATGCAAACTCCACTCAGGAAAGACCCGGGGCGTGAACCCCGGCCTCCGTGCTGTAGCAGCACTGGCCGACTGTACAAAAAGTGCCAGAGTCCTTCTCCAGAGCAATGCCATCGAGGAGCTATGTTATGTTCCCAGAAGAACCACCCACATGAAGGTTCCAGAAAGATTCTTTTGCTTATTTAGAAACAATACAAGGTCCATAAATAACCACGTATAATTGATTTGTTATAAACACCAATGAGTTCGTGAAATTAAAAGGGATGCTCAAAATCACACAGGCTAAGCTCAGTTTTTCTTGATCCGTTGAATCTTAATGCCAACTAAACAGTAAAAATTTCTGTTTTAACCCCATGTTAGGAACATTTTCAAAGCCTAAAGAACCAACTTCCTGCAAAAAGAACCATTCACGGAATGTATCTTTGTCATAACAACGAGAAAAACTCTGTAAAGTGCCATTAAACAACCAGTAATTTTAAGAGTGCACCGCCCACATATTAACGTATAATGATGATTACATATCAAACCCCCCAACCCCTTATCCCTCCATTTTTATACATATCGTGTAAAAAAAAGGAAGAGTATAAACTGTGACGCTTGTGCAATGAAGAAAATGTAAAGGAGATCAACTTTTACAGTTTAAGCAAAAGTAGATTAAGATGTGAAATGACGTAACACATTATGAAGAGAATTAGTATGGCGGATGCTTGTTATTAATTTACATTAAGTTCTTTAACAAGGACACGAGGACATGTGAACTCGCTTCGTACAAACATTGGAGTTTTTCTTCATGATGAGAACCTTCACATGGAATAAATTACAAAGCATTTTGTTAGAGAGTAAGGACTTCAGAATTTCTAAATTCGACTCGGTAATATTAAAAAAACAATAATAATGAAATAAAAGGCGAATTGGCTGAATGGCCCGTTCTTCTTAAATTGTTTTAATGTAATAGGGTACGTTACAACATATATTGCTAACACTAAGCACGAAATGTTATTTAACATCAGAAATAACAAGTCTTTCTCTCTATACACATACATAAAAAGTACCCATATATTTTTTTGACAAATTTTGCTTTCCTTTCATTACTGTAGTGAAATGCTCTTTACAATTCCTTATATTAAATAACTGTAAAGACTGGCAGCTTAAGCGATTTAAAGTTACACAATGAGTTACAGAGGAGGATTGAACCTTGACGTTTAAAATCCAGAACTACAGCTTCTACACACAATACCTTCGTTAAATTAGATTTTTTTTTTCGACTAGATAGTCGGTTCAATTCAATTGATTTTTGACAGTGCTCTTAAGTGGCAGTGAAGTTCAATTAAATACCCCTATATTAACCAAATCTTATCCAAGTGCAATGCCGAAATAATAATTCAGTTTAATTAATTCAAATTGAATGTGCTGAAATAAAAAAACTACAGTACTGGCAAGTGAAAGACAATATCTTCGCGTGAATGTGGCCGTTAGTGCGCGCATGTCGTATTTACCCATCCATCCAATTTCCAACCCGCTGAATCCGAACACAGGGTCACGGGGGTCTGCTGGAGCCAATCCCAGGGCACAAGGCAGGAACCAATCCCGGGCAGGGTGCCAACCCTCCGCTGGACACACACAAACACTCTAGGGCCAATTTAGAATCGCCAATCCACCTAACCTGCATGTCTTTGCAGACACGGGAAGAACATGCAAACTCCACGCAGGGAGGACCCGGGAAGCGAACCCAGGTCTCTCAACTGCGAGGCAGCAGCGCTACCCACTGCGCCACTGCGCCGCCCCGTCGTATTTATCCCGTTCAGTGTAATCTTTTTCAATATAGTTATTTACATTTTAAGTTACAGAAACAGTGGATGGATGGATTCAGGAAACATACACACTAATTTTCTTCGGCAGTCGTTTATGCACATGTGAGTTTCCTCTATGGCCATGGCCTTTTTTCTTTGATGGATGAGTATATGTACAGATTGCTCCCCACGCTTCGAGCTTAAATGTGATGTAGAAATAAAGCTTCTTCTTCTTCTTCATTTATTGTACTGAGTCTCGTTTAAGGTTTGATCCCTTACGCTGTGATGCAATCATGAACGCTGAGACACATAGGAGCGTGTTTAACGAGCAAGGCCACTCCTTCTCAAATTCTTGTGATAATAATTCTTCTTCTTCTTCTTCTTCTTCTTCTTCTTCTTCTTCTTCTTCTTCTTCTTCTTCTTCTTATTATTATTATTATTATTATTATTATTATTATTATTATTATTATTAACGAACAGCGTGAAGAAAAATGTGTATTTAAATAAAATAATTTTAAGTAAGAATTAGACATTTCTTTTCTTCAAATCACTTTAATTTTTAAGACCAGGGCCTTTGACTGAAATAGAGTTACAACGTTATCCAGCAGAGTTTTAAAATATTCCTATTAAATTAAATATAGACGCAACACAAATAAATCATCAAGCAATTTGATAACTGGCCCATGAGTTATAACAACAGCAAATAACTCAGCTGCAGCAGCAGCAACAACAACATTAATAATGATGATGATGATAATAATAACAATAATTATTATTATTACATTTCCACTGTCCACGTTTGTTTTCCTTTCCTTTTTTCCTTTTCTTTGTTTGTTTTGTTTTCGTGATTGAGCCGAATTGCCTTCTTTTTTACTTAACACGATTGAAAATATTTTGCAGTCCAAGTGCAGTGCTCAAGATTCCTGCATTTTTGTGATTCCATGACGAGGAATGTTAAAATATAGAGGACATGGAAAATCTCACTCATATGGCTTGTAATGCATTTCAAACAAAGGGATTTAGAAGTCTAAGTGGAACGAAAAACATGACAGCTTGGAAATCTCTCTTAAACCTAAAGCAGAATTTTACTTTATGCTAATTATTTTGAATGAAGAGTTATGGTACTTGAAAACGGAAGGGTGACTGGGATGTTTATATTAGACTGAGAAAATAAAATCTTAGAGTTTTAGGAGATGTTTTTGTTTTACTTTACGTTCATGTGACAACTACTCATCCTACTACAACTACGTTGGATGCCACTGATTTTGTATTTTTTAAATTATTATTATCATTGTCTCTCATTTCATTTCACCCCATTTTTCGGAATGACTTAGCCTAGGCTGTCATAGACAGATTTTTCCATCCATCCTTTTTATTTATTTTTAAACTTGACTGTTCACATTATTATTATTATTATTATTATTATTATTGTTGTTGTTGTTGTTGTTGTTGTTGTTGTTGTTGTTGTTGTTAGTGAACGTCCAATTGAAAAATTACAGTATGGTGTAATTAAGGGAAACCACAAAACAACATAGGCCTACTATGATGCCCAAGAATATTATGCTATTTATGTTTTATGGCAACGGAGAAGAGGAAAAAAATGTTTTCCAGTGAGTAATGGTTTAGCGTAAAAGAGAGCACTATGACTGGGACTTTCCTCTTAGATTGAGATAAGTCTTGAATAACTACTACTACCATGTGCTAAAATTTGTTTCACGGTTCAATCTTTTGCACACGGAGACTTCTCGAACCACTTGAATACAGACACAAAGAGTGATATTGAATGGAAATGATTGACACCATCAGTCGAACTTAAAATGAAACAGGTGCCGTTTCTGCTGCATGTGACACTTACGCGATGCAGTTCTTAAAGCGCGCGTTTCAGTACGACCTGTGATGGACTGGCGCCCGGTTCAGAGTCCGCTCCCACCTTGACCCTGTAGTTCCCCCGGCCTCCCTTCACAATGCTGAATTAAAAAAAACAAACGTTCTGCTAGAATTCAATAAAACACTCATCTCCACTGACCTACCACACGATAGAGACTTTACAGTTTTCTTATATATGATACTTAAAACAATAATTCCAGAATGCTATATATATTTACCACACATAAAATGCAACAAACTTAAATGATAACAGTAATATCAACAATAATGATAGTAATCATCATCATCATCAACATCATCATAATCACCATTGTATTGTTAATAAAGCAAATTTTTTACATGCTGTAAAAAGCAAACGTTTAATATATTTAAAAAACGTTAATTAAACATAAATTATTAAATTACGCTAAAAGTGTCTGACACCAGAAAATATACAAAATAAATTGGCCTCATTAATGTTTTTAACAGGTGCATGACCAGCCGTTGACTGACACTCCATCTAGAAATGGTTCTTGCCATGTGTCTAAAAATACCCACCTGCTTTCCTATGATAATATAACGGAATCCAAAGCAGAAAATATGTATTGCTATATACATTTAATGGAAAATCTGCATATTAATTTCAATACACAGATTACACTCTAAAACAATTGGACCCAGGACCTTTACCCAAGACTTAAATGATTGGTAAAAAAAATAAACTTTATTTTTTAAAAATCTTTCTGAATTGCAAATATTACAAGGAATTTTTCATCAGATGTGTGTCAAGAAATACTAACAGGGATCCTTTATACCAATGGCAATACAATGCCTCAATGTGATTTTTACTGCCATCTATCTATCTATCTATCTATCTATCTATCTATCTATCTATCTATCTATCTATCTATCTATCTATCTATCTATCTATCTATCTATCTATCTATCTATCTATCTATCTATCTATCTATCTATCTATCTATCTATCTATTTTTTGTGGCAAACTTAAAAACTTGAGTTTATACTGCTGATTATTAAGAATATGCTAATTAAAAATACTTTTAAATGTAAAGAAAAATCCAATTCACCTTTGTTATTGAAGTGTTTTGGATCTACTTAATTTTAACAAAAGCTGACATAAGTCAAAAAGCTAGAAGAAAACTGTTGTGTTCAATTTTTTGTAGACCTTTTTTTAGTGTATGGTTCATTTACTGTTCCAGATAGTGCCCTGTGTAAATTTACTTTCTTGTTAGCTTACTCGGACTGTTTATTTTGTCATGTATAACGTTCACTGATCAGCCACAACATTAAAACCTCTGACAGGTGAGTTGAATAACATTGATAATCTCGTTACAATGGCACCTGTCAAGGGGTGGGATATGCTAGGTAGCAAGTGAACAGTCAGGTCTTTCAAGGTGATGTGCTGGAAGCAGGAAAATAGGGGAAACATAACGATCTGGCTGGGTCAGAGCATCTCCAAAACAACAGGTGTTATGAGGTGTTCCTCTGTATGCAATGGTTAGTACTTACCAAAAGTGGTCCAAAGAAGGGCAACCAGTGAACTGGTGACAGGGCTCATGGGTGTTTAAGGCTCATTTATGCTTGTAGAGAGTGAAGGCTGGCCTGTGCTGTCCAATCAAACTGAAGAGCTACTGCAGCACAAATTGTGAAAAACGTAATGCTGGCCATGATAAAAAGGTGTCAGAACACAAAGTGTGTCTCATCCTGCTGCATATGGGGCTTTATAGCTGCAAGTCATTCACTGCTGAAAGAACCTACAGTGGGCACATGAGTGTCATAACTGTACTATGGAGCAGTGGAAGAAGGTGACATGTTCTCATGAATCACAATTTCTTTTAGATCATGTGGTCTACTGGGTTCATGTGCATCATTTATCTGGAGAAGAGATGATAGAAGGATGCACTATGGGAAGATACTAAGCTGGTGGAGGCAGTGTGATGCTCTGGGCAATGTTCTGCTAGGAAACCTTGGATCCTGGCATTCATGTGGATGTTACTTTGACACATACCACCTACCACATAATTGTTGCAGACCACATATACCTGTTCATGGCAACAGTATTCCCTTATGGCATTGCCTCTTTCAGCAAGATAATGCAGCCTACCATTTTGAAAAACTTGTTTAGAAATGTTTAGAGGATCTTGACAAAGTGTTGACTTGGACTCTAAACTTCCCAGATCTCAATCTAGCTGAGCATCAACTTATAGGACATAATAAATCTGCTGCTAATATCTTGCTACCAGATACCACAGGGCACCTTCAGAGCTCTTGTGGAGTCCACACCTGTACAGATCAGAGCTGTTTTGGTGGAACCAAACCAAATATTAGGCAGGTGGTTTTAATATTGTGGCTAATTGGTGTATGTGGAAACACAAAAACTATGCTGCTATTAGACTGTCAATGTTTTTCCTGGGACAAGGGATCTCTTGTGTACCATTATTTAAATGTGTATTTATTGAGTAATGTCAGGGGACCTGACCTTGTATGGTCAGTCTAAAGAAGGATGATGTTATGAACCAGCTCAGAGTTGGGGAATGAGGTAGATGTTTCATTAGACTCCATTTAAGGAGCAGGAGACTCCAGATTTGGTGGTGGTGCATACTGGCCCACTTCAAGCCTAAAAAACATACTTTTAAAACAACTGTAAGATTCTTTAGTGAGTTTCACAAATATGAAATTACGAGCCAAAAGAGTTTTATTGTCAGTTACAAAAAAATGTATGCAAATCAGAATTTGACTGTTTCACTTACCAATAGCCATGATGCAGGAAAGTTTTGTGGCTAAGATATTGGACTCTAAACCTCATGGCTTGTGATTCAGTCCCTGGTCAAATTTAATGTCCTTCACTGAGAAAAAGTATGTGAAACATCCTTTTGAAGGGTGGTCACCATGGAAAGACATGTTACAAAGTAGTTTGTTGGGGTTCATATTGGCAGCTCATTTTCTAGGTGTAATTTGGTTTTTGGAATTCCTCATTTATGCTAATAAATGCCAGTAAGCCCAAGATGGACGAGTCTGGCTCAGTCAGTACCAAGAGTGCATTTGCACATACTTATGTTACAATTAACACACTGAGGTCAGATCATCAGTAAACATGTGAGGATATTGATACTTGAAAACTTGGCAGTGCGTTAGGAGTTGTAATTTTTAATTATTTCCTGTTAATCCCAAAACCCTGTCAGTACATTTTTAAACAGTCAATCAACTGGTTTGTAGCTGACCTTAACAGCGTGTTAATGAAACACCTACTGTAAAGTGGATTTATGAAAACACTTTCTGTTGACTGCAAGTCTGCTTTGTTAGCTATGAGGTCAGGCTTGAAACACAAGGTCACTGATTTCAATCTTACGTTGACCTGCCTCTCTGTGTGGTCATGAAGATTCTTGTAAACTTACTGGGGTTTTGAATGTTAGACAACATTTAGAGTTATTGTAATGACTGAAAAGAAAGGAATTCTGAAAAGGTGTTTGCAAGAGCATTACTTTTATAAAATATTTGGATCTGTTAATACTTAACAGACTGCCTGTTGTGCATATAGTCAACAACTTATACACCACTGAGGCACTAAACAAAAATGAGCTTTTTAGAAGATCAGTCATAGTTGTATTATCTTTCACTTCTCATCTGGCAATAAGCTCAGAACATGTCTGTATCTTGAGACATTGTGTACAATTTATAAATATGAAAGGATCATTTATCTTAAATTTTACTTCCCTGGTAAGCATTAGTTTTTCAATCATTGTCCAAATATGTTGACTTTTTAAAATCATATGATATAGCAGAATATATATATATATTGTAATATACGACGCTATATAGCGCCTGACCCGGCACAGACTGACGCAGAGGCACGTACTTAAACAAAGCACACTTTTATTTTTCTTCAGCCGTGGGGCACGCCTTCCCCGTGTCCCAAAGGCCCAACACAGTTCCAAAACACTCACAAATATTACCGCTACACTCTTCTCTTCTTCACTTCTCGTCAGGCTTAGTCCTCCTCCTCCTCCTCCCGACTCTGGCTCTCCCGAGTGGTGGTGACTGGCCTTTTTTATACCCCACCCGGAAGTATTCCAGGTGCTTAATCACCTGGGCCTAATTGCATTTCCGGGTGGGGCTGAGGAATTGACCAGCCGGGCTGCAAAGTCCATGCAGCTCCCCCTGGCGGCCATCCAGGCCCCCAACCAGGCTGTGGAGGGCTCCATGTCCCATGGAGCCATGCGCCAGGTTGGGGAATCATCGTCTGCCAGGGAGGCTGCCACCAAGCGTCCTGGGGGAGGTATTGAGCTGCCCACAGTGGCTCCCCCGGAACAGAAGCAGCAGGGGAGTCCCTGCCGGGCATGGGACCTGGCTGTTCTTTACTATATATATATATATATATATATATATATATATATATGTATTTAATCCCATAGCCAGAACAGTAAGTTAATTAATATTTAATTTGATAAAATGTGAGACTAATATAAAAGTAGAGCACAAATTAAATTATTTTCTATAGCTGCCTAATCCAAATTTAAGGTGAAACTGACTACTGTCCTGGTAGCATCAGGTGCAAGGCTTTCCTCATTTGTTTCCCATGTTGTGACTGCCAGGAGATTTAATAAATTGGATCACATTTTTAATTGAATTGCACAAATTTTAAAGAATGTGAAGATACTTAAGACATAGAGTAAGTCAAAACACTAACGGTTCAAAAGATCAGGCGTTAAAAAAAAAACATCAAATTCTAAACTGCCTTGAAGAATTGTTGAGACAGACTTTTAGAGAGTGGATCAGGAGAAGCAACTTTACTGAAAAAAAAAAAACAAGCAAAGATTGCAACCAAGCAAACAACCAAACCAAAGCCTAAAACAAAACCCAGAAATGTTACTCAAATGGCAGTTTTAAAAATTGAGAACTAGAGAATCAAGAAAGTGAAATGCACACAGTCTTAACGGGGTCCATCAAATTCAGATACTACGAGAGCTTGAACTTTATGCTGTTGCATCTTTAACATCACTAATAAAACATTTACA
The DNA here is from genome assembly GCF_900747795.2 of Erpetoichthys calabaricus. Classification (NCBI taxonomy): domain Eukaryota; kingdom Metazoa; phylum Chordata; class Cladistia; order Polypteriformes; family Polypteridae; genus Erpetoichthys; species Erpetoichthys calabaricus. The sequence continues at coordinate 285,439,544 of NC_041396.2, read as the reverse complement.
GTAATGCTATTGGCAATTAAGACTAAATAGTGACGTTAATGAAACGAGTACAAGTCCAAGGAGGTTCTGCTCAAGCTTTATAAAACACTGGTGAGGCGTCATCTGGAGTCCTGTGTGCAGTTTTGGTCTCCAGGATACAAAAAGAATATAGCAGCACAAGAAGAAGTCCAGAGAAGAGCAACTTGTCTGATTCCATAGCTACAGGGGACGAATTGTGAGGAAGCAAAAGTAGGTTGAGAGGAGACATGAAGTGTTAACAGTTATAAAGGGAATTAGTACAGTGGAGCCTGTTATTTTAAAATGAGTTCATCAAGAACACAGGGACACAGTTAAGAGTAAATTTTGTGCAAACATTAGGAAGTTTTTCTTTACACAGAGAACCACAGACACTTGGAATAAGTAACCAAGTATTTTGGTAGACAGTAGAACTTTAAGGACTTTCAAAACTCGAGTTGATGTTTTGTAAGAAGAATTAAGTGGATAGGCCTGGCGAGCTTTGTTGGGCTGAATGGCTGGTTTTCATCCAGATTGTTCTAATGTTTTAATGTTCAACACCAAATGGCTGCTCTTTCTCCTTGAACACTCAGCAGGAGTGACCTTTCTCTGAATTGCCTTTCTCTCACTCCTTGCAGGGACCTCCTCCTGACTGTTGTTCCTCCTGTCCAATGCACCTGTTCACTCCCCTTTTCTCCAACCCATCTCTTTTTTGATGTTACTCCCTTCTTTTTGATCCTTTCTCTTTTTTTTGATTTCCTCCTCTATCATAATCAAAAATTGACACAGCCACGGATGCCATACTCATTTTAACACTGTATCTGGCAACATAATAGTAAATAGACACACAAAATGGTAGTACCCATAAATACCAAAGACACAAACTTTTAGAGGCCACAGAACATAAACATTTCGTAATGATGATGTCTTGAGGTCTCTGACATATTGTTAAATATAATAATAATAATAATAATTGTTTGCATTTATATAGTGCTTTTCTCACTACGCAAATTGCTTAGCAATTGCAGGTTAAGGGCCTTGCTCAAGGGCCCAACAGAGGAGAGTCCCTTTTGGCATTTTATGGGATTCGAACCAGCAACCTTCCAATTTCCACTGCAATAATAAACCAGTAACAGCAGACTGCACAATAACGTGCAGTGAATACACTTGACTTGAGCAATCTTAGTTTTCATCCTCTTTCTCTGTACGTTTAGCATTCACTTGCTCAGAGGTTCATCCACTTGCTGCTTCCTGAGCAGCTCTTTTCTCCACCCTCCTCCCACTTCTTTTCTTCTTCCGTCAGCATCTTTTTGCATATCAATCTTTAATTTAATATTGTTTTTTGTATCAGTATGCTGCTGCTGGAGAATGCGAATTTCCCCTTGGGATTAATAAAGTATCTATCTATCTATCTATCTATCTATCTATCTATCTATCTATCTATCTATCTATCTATCTATCTATCTATCTATCTATCTATCTATCTATCTATCTATCTATCTATCTATCTATCTATCTATCTATCTATCTATCTATCTATCTATCTATCTAAAACTGATTAAGTCAGTGTTTGTGTTGCAATTACTTAGTATGTTTTCTTTAATTTTTCACTTAAACTGGCCTTTAAGTTTTCAATCTGCCTCAAGAAAGATTTAAGATATGAAGAGGTATGGGAAGTGACGGTACAGGTGGTAAGGGTTAGAAAGGTGGCCCTGCTGGCCACTGCCTAGAGCTGATTCTACAATAAAACAAAAATAAAAATAAAAAGAGGAATAACCTTGGAGGTCAATCATCAAGGGGATAGTAGACATCATGTAGTATATGTGTACCAAATTCCAGGTCAATAGGTCAAACGGTTTGCGAGCTACAGGTGATTTAAAATCCTGGACAGACAAACGAACAGCCACAGTAGCGTATTATATAAGAAGATAAAGAGCATAAATGGAGAATTATTTATGTTCTCCTAACTCCACATACCATATGTGCAGGTTAGGGTGGATGGTGACTCTTTTGAGGCCTGGGATTGCTTAAAAATGTATACTCTTTATATTATTTGCAATTAAGTTACGAAAATCCATGGCACAGAATACTGCAGAAGCAGTCACACTAAATTATTATTTAGCATAGCGTTTTTTTTTTGCTTCTGCACATTGCATAAAGAATGTGAATGTTGTTTCAATGTAAGCTTCTTCAGAGGCTTTTTCTACCAGACAGCATCTCCTATCCTACATTTATAATTAATGTTCTTCTTGATCATGAATAACACTTAGAACTTTTCAAAATGTGAAAACCTTATGCAGGTGTTCTCCCAATTCTGATGTTTTTCCAGATCCTTTTGAATTGTCTTTGCTGTCTCCTTACTATCTACTATCCCTCCAATTTTAGTGTTCTCTGTGAATTTCTGATGTTTACTAACTACTCCAGAATCCAAAAAGCAGCAGTCCATGGACAGACCTGGATGGGCTCCACTGAAAACATCACCTCACTAGTATTCACTTCTATTCTGTACCCTTTCTCTCTCTCTGCTAATTAACTAAACTGAAATCCAGTTTTCAAAGTTGCCTCTGAGGCCAAAGGATACCAGTTTGGGTGTCTTGCTAGTTTCTGGATGACAAATAGACATCAGAATTTAAAATAACTATTATTTTCTTCACTTTCAAAGTAATTTGTTCCAGAGACTATGCAGCCCATCAGGAACAAGGACAAATTCATAAGTGGCAATCCACCAGAGGGTACATTCACATAGAAGGTGTCAATTCAGAATTTCCAAATAACCTAATCTGCACCACTTTGGCATCTGAATGGAAAGCAAAATTCCCTGAAAAAACTAACATAAACACAAACACACACACAAAGACAGTGTTGAGTCTAAACTCAGAACAATGTAAGAGTTAGGAAATGATGTATGCAATTGCCATCCACACAAAATACAACAAAGAGGAAACCCATTAACCAAAAGTGCTAAACTTTGTCAATGAAATGAACTGAAAGTCTCTCAAAGTCTTGATCTTGTTACCTTAAATGTACCAAAGTGGCCCTTGTCACTAAAACAGTGAAACCAGCACACCTGCTAGGTACATTCCCTGCTTTGGATTAGTGATATTAGGTTCCTTCTACAGTAACACTTCTGTTTAACCCTTAGCCTTTGGTCTTTAAGATTGTTTCATGTGAATGAAAAAGATCTAAAATTTGTCAGCTCACATTTCCATACTGCTGGCTGGGGAATTCAATCCAAGGCAATAAAAATTCTCTTGTTAATCTTCCCAACATATTCCTGAGCCACCTTGACTTTTGTTCTAGCTTTTACAGGCAGACTTTATATTTCTGTTATTGGAATGAAACTCATTTGTCTGCTTTCATTTGTAAACCAAAGTTTCATATAGTCTAATGGGGGTATCTTCCACAAATCAATTATCTACAACTGCTTCCTCTATTTCATGATCATAGGAGCTGTAGCATATCCCAGAAGCATCAAGTGTATTAAGGAACCAATAGTAGCACTGGCACCAGGCCATTGTAGGGTTTACTTGTGCACATATCCACACATCATGTCAGTTTAGAGGGGCCAATTAACCTAACAAAGAGTATTTTGTAATGTGGGAGAAAAGCTTCAGTATGGCGAAAAGATTCTATGCAGAAAATAAGGAAAACATTATATAAATTGACCACATTGAGATCTAAACAATATCTTTTTTATGACTAACTGTTCAGCAACCTCACAACCTGTAGGAATCAATTCTCCCTGAATCTGCTAATGTGATTGTTTAGTGTCCTAAACATTTTGACAGAAGGGAGAAGTTAAAAAAACTACCTTGCTGGGTGGCTAAGTTCTTTAATCATACTGTTTTTTGTCTTTATAAGTCAGTTAATGTTGTATAAATCGCAGAACATTGCTACTGTCCAGTGCCATATATCAGTTTTTAAGGCATGACTACCTCCTACAAGCTTGCTTAAATAAAAATGAGATGAAACATGTATAAAATGCCATGTCTGACAAGCAGAATAACTAGTCACAGCATGACAATCTAGATTGGCCACAGTGAACTGGTTCTTAACTCGCTTTTGTAATAGTCTGTGGGAAACAAAACAAACCTGCACATACACACACACACACACACCAACACACGCACACACACACACACACATATATATATATATACTGTATATACAGTATATATATATATATATATATATATATATATTTATATTTATATATATATATATATATTAGTACATATATATATATATATATATATATATATATATATATATATGGTTGAAATAGTTTACTGTCAAATAAATGCAAAGAGTACACGACATGTGTTTCGCCCTCATTCTGGGCTCATCAGGTGTACACACTCCACTGCACTCCCTCTCGGGAATTGAACCTCGGATGTCAGCGTCAGAGGCGATGCCCCTAACGTTGCGCCACGGCGTGTGGTTTGTTTATTTGACAGCATGTAGATCGGGGTAATTACATTCACGGCATTCGTAGTCTGTGTCACAATCTGATTGTATGGGTGGTTACCTACCAGGTAACGCTTGTGGTTGGCCAGCAATCTGCTAACATCCGCCACAGTGCCCTCAGTTTGTGAGGAGCAGATCATATATATATATATATATATATATATATATATATATATATATATATATATATATATATATATATATATATATATATGTACTAAAATTTGGATTGGAGGGAAAACACGTAAGGTCTATGTATAAAAAAACTTTTTAAACAAACTCATCCAATGTGTCAGTGAATGCTTCCTCTAACATCACCTTTTCTTTCTGTTGTGGTTTTGTTGACTTTCAGTTTTCTTTATTGTTACCTCTTGTCTCTATTTTCTTGTTTTATAATTAAGGGGCTAGGGTCTGTAGTGTGTCCTTTGCTCTCAGAGGCATGGATAATCAGTAGCAGAGACACCTGTGGAAGATTTAAAAATTGACCTTTGCCACAGGTTTTTGGCTAGAGTTGTTGTTTAGACACATTCTTGTTTGCACTGCTTTAATCGTGTCTCTTGGCTTTTGACTTAGTTATGCCTGATGGTTAAAGTCCTCATTGCTTTTTTGGCATTCAGCTTCCATTTTAAGATAGATAGATAGATAGATAGATAGATAGATAGATAGATAGATAGATAGATAGATAGATAGATAGATAGATAGATAGATAGATAGCATGAATGAATAGATGAACAAATGAACAAAGGATATCTATTTGTTCCAAGGGGGAAATGTGGCTTTTTGTATAGCTCAACAAGTAAATATCCATCCATCCATTTTCCAACACACTGAATCCGAACACAGGGTCATGGGGGTCTGCTGGAGCCAATCCCAGCCAACACAGAGCACAAGGCAGGAACCAATCCTGGGCAGGGTGCCAACCCACCGCAGGACACACACAAACACACCCACACACCAAGCACACACTAGGGCCAATTTAGAATCCTCAGTCCACCTAACCTGCATGTCTTTGGACTGTGGGAGGAAACCAGAGCGCCCGGAGGAAACCCACGCAGACACGAGGAGAACATGCAAACTCCACGCAGGGAGGACCCGGGAAGTGAACCCGGGTCCCCAGGTCTCCCAACTGCGAGGCAGCAGCGCTACCCACTGCGCCTCCGTGCCGCCCAACAAGTAACTAAATAAATGTTATTATATTATCATAAAGAACAAACCCCCTCATAAATACAAACCAGACTCACTTAAAGGAAAAGAAAACTAGAAAGAATGAAAAGCTTCTTACTTGGCTGAATGATAAAAAAGCAGTCACAGTCACAATAAGACACTATAAAGACATATTGTCTTTGGTATGAAGCAGAAGAGAGGAGGTTGGGAGCGTGCACTGATACAGCACCTTGCCGCACCCACCACATGACGAACCACCTTAGGATCCCAAATTAGAACCCAAGTGCAGCCATGCACCACGCTAGTTCAAATGGAATAGAACATTGTGAAGTTTTTTTTACAGTGGCTGGAGTATGAAGCAGCCCCAGTAACATTTCTTCAAAACACAAGCTAAGCAAGTCTCTGTCAATATTGTAATGAAAATAAATATATTTAAAACATACTGTGTTAATACTAACGTAAATACATTTTAAATATGTCATAATATCAATTATTAATAAAATGTAACAATTTCTTGTAGTACAGCCTTGCCATTTTGAATAGTGCAGTATACTATACCAAAATATATGTAAAACAAATTTATTAACATATTTTAAAAATTTTTCATTTAGTATAATATACTGTCAAATACTACTTATTATATGTGTAAGATCAGTGGCATAGTGCAGAATCTGAATCCCTACCTCTGAGGCTAGGAATTTGTGCTGGCAATCGGCAGGCTGCTGGTTCAAATCCCATAAATGCCAGAAGTGATTCTGCTCCTTTGGGCCCTTGAGCAAGGCTCTTAACCTACAATTGCTTCACCCCTGGGTATGACATGAATCTGCATCTTTCCTTGCAAGCAGCTCCTCCAAACTGCAGGGTAAACTTGGGGTTTGGTGGCAGGATTGGCGCTCCAGGCTCTATAAAAAACGTCACACTATTCCAGTGTGGTGCTGAGGTTTCACCGGCCTCACGGCTGCACTTGGGTCCCAGTCTGGATCGTTCATTGTGTGTTGGGTGTGACAACACGCTTTAAAAAATCAGTGCATGCTCCCTACTTCCATGATAACTGAGGTGGGTTCTCCTCCCTGATAAAAGCATCTACAATTGAACCCTTATTTAATGTTCCTATATTTAGCATTTTCACAAGTTTTTTGGATGCTGCTGTTGACATATAAAGCTCTTGTCTGAAGAAACATTAGTCTTTTAAGGCTTTATTCACACAGTAGCTAAAAGTGATTTACCCTCTATGCTAATTTTTCCCTCATATATGTTTGTTTTGATTTTTTTTTCTTAACTGCCCAGAACAATTTTACAACTGATGATTAAAACAAATTTGTCAGACAGATGGAAACTAAAGAATGTTGGTTGGTGATCTACTTCACATCATTTCAGTGCAGGGCATCTACAAATTCATCAGCTTATTCTGATAAGGTAGAGAATTAAGAAACAAGCTGTTGTTTTGAGCATATTTATCCCTTCTGGTATTCTCTTTATTATAAACAAGAGGTCCAAAGGACAGGAGATGGGACAGGTGAGAGCAATGGGGACAGTTTGGATGTAAAACAGTACAAATCATTTCTGAACAATTTTGATTTCATAATGTTTTTGACTGATCACACTTCCCTAAAAAAACAGGTTTGTGTTATGTATGAGTGAAGGAAATAGGAATCAATATCCAGTGTGAATGAATTATTTCTGAGTTTCAAATATCAAATACATTATAACAACAGTGCAGTTGCTCTCAAAAGCACACCCTGAGCACAGCAAATCCAGTTCTGCATTAATAGGATCCTAAGAAATCCTTGACAATTTCCTGCATTTAATATATTTTTTCCCAATAGTGCCTAGAAAAGCATTCCATGGCTGTTCTCCAGTATTTCAAATGCATTTGCCTCTCCCCTGAACTCAGAAAATGTTCAAACAAAAGTTTAAATTAAGTCTAAATTAAGCTTGTGCTGTGTCTGACCAATTTGTTGAATTTCAAAGGAAAACTGCTGTGGCATTAATAGATAACAATAAAATATTTTTGCATTTTGCAGTACATATTAAACACATAATCAAATGCATTAGCATGGCACTAAAACAAATTTTAAAGGATATCTCATGATATATTTTAATACATATTACTTATTTTATTATTTCCAAATAAGTATAGATAGATAGATAGATAGATAGATAGATAGATAGATAGATAGACAGACAGACAGACAGACAGACAGACAGACAGACAGACAGACAGACAGACAGACAGACAGATAGATAGATAGACAGATAGACAGATAGATAGATAGATAGATAGATAGATAGATAGATAGATAGATAGATAGATAGATAGATAGATAGATAGATAGATAGATAGATACTTTATTAATCCCAAAGGGAAATTCACATACTCCAGCAGCAGCATACTGATAAAAAAAACAATATTAAATTAAACAGTGATAAAAATGCAGGTAAAACAGACAATAACTTTGTATAATGTTAACGTTTACCCCCCCCGGGTGGAATTGAAGAGTCACATAGTGTGGGGGCGGAACGATCTCCTCAGTCTGTCAGTGGAGCAGGACATTGACAGCAGTCTGTCGCTGAAGCTGCTCCTCTGTCTGGAGATGATACTGTTCAGTGGATGCAGTGGATTCTCCGTGATTAACAGGAGCCTGCTCAGTGCCCGTTGCTTTGCCATGGATGTCAAACTGTCCAGCTCCATGCCAACAATAGAGCCTGCCTTCCTCACCAGATTGTCCATGCGTGAGGCGTCCTTCTTCTTTATGTCTTTATGCTGCCTCCCCAACACACTACCACATTAAAGAGGGCGTTCGCCACAACCGTCTGATAGAACATCTGTAGCATCTTATTGCAGATGTTGAAGGATGCCAGCCTTCTAAGGAAGTATAGTCGGCTCTGTCCTCTCTTGCACAGAGCAACCGTTATTGCAGTCCAGTCCAATTTATCATCCAGCTGCACTCCCAGGTATTTATAGATCTGCACCACTCTGCACACAGTCACCCCTGATGACTATGGGGTCCATGAGGGGCCTGGGCCTCCTAAAATCCACCATCAGCTCTTTGTTTTTGCTGGTGTTCAGGTGTAGGTGGTTTGAGTCGCACCATTTAACAAAGTCCTTGATTAGGTTCCTATACTCCTCCTCCTGCCCACTCCTGATGCAGCCCACGATACCAGTGTCGTCAGCAAATTTTTGCACGTGGCAGGTCTCTGAGTTGTATTGGAAGTCCAATGTATATAGGCTGAACAGAACCGGAGAAAGTACAGTCCCCTGCGGCGCTCCTGTGTTGCTGACCACAATGCCAGACCTGCAGTTCCCGAGACGCACATACTGAGGTCTGTTTGTAAGATAGTCCACGATCCATGCCACCAGGTATGAATCTACTCCCATCTCTGTCAGCTTGTCCCTGAGGAGCAGAGGTTGGATGGCGTTGAAGGTGCTAGAGAAGTCCAGAAACATAATTCTTACAGCACCACTGCCTCTGTCCAAGTGGGAGAGGGATCAGTGTAACATATAGATGATAGCATCCTCCGCTCCCACCTTCTCCTGGTATGCAAACTGCAGAGAGTCGAGGGTGTGGCAGACCTGTGGCCTCAGGTGTGGAAGCAGCAGCCGCTCCATGGTCTTCATCACAAAATGACGTCAGAGCGACAGGCCAGAAGTAATTCAGCTCACTAGGACGTGATACCTTTGGGACTGGGGTGATGCAAGATGTTTTCCAAAGCCTCGGGATTCTCCCCTATTGCAGGCTCAGGATGAAGATGCGCTATAGAGGACTCCCCAGCTTCAGCGCACAGGCCTTCAGCAGTCATGGCGATACTCCATCTGGACCCACTGCTTTGCTGGCACAAATTCTTCTTAGCTCTCTACTTACCTGGGCTGCTGTAATTGTGGGTGGGGGGAAACTCCCTCCTATTCTGGTATCAGCAGAAGGATGGGTGGAGGGTGCAGTACTCTGAGGTGAGAGTGGGTTAGGGTGGTCAAACCTGGTAAAGAAGTTGTTCATCAGGTTCTCTCTCTCCACGTCACTCTCGATGGTGGCACCCCGCTTCGAGCTGCAGCCAGTGATGATCTTCATCCCATTCTACATTTCCTTCATGCTGTTATTCTGTAACTTCTGCTCCAGCTTTCTCCTGTACTGCTCCTTTGCCGCCCTGAGCTGGACTCGGAGTTCCTTCTGCACGAGCTTGAGCTCATGCTGATCACCGCCTTTAAAAGTCCTTTTCTTCTGGTTCAAAAGGCCCTTGATGTCACTTGTAATCCATGGCTTGTTGTTAGTATAGCAGCGTACTGTTCTTACTGGAACTACAATGTCCATACAGAAGTTGATGTAGTCAGTAGTGCAGTCAACAACCTCCTCAATGTTCTCACTATATGATCCCTGCAGGATATCCCAGTCTGTAGTTCCAAAGCAGTCCTTCAGAGCCTTCTCTGCTTCAGGGGACCACTTCCTGAATGAGCATGTGGTTGTAGGTAGCTCCCTCATTCTTGGTTTTCAGTGAGGCTGAAGCAAAACCACGTTATGATCTGCTTTTCCAAGTGCAGGCAGTGGGGTGGCACTGTATGCGTCTTTAACGTTTGCATACAGTAGGTCAATAGTCCTATTTCCCCAATCCACATACTGGGAGAAGGCAGGTAATGTTTTGTCCAGCGTCACACGGTTAAAGTCTCCAGCGATTAGCACAAGTGCCTCAGGGTGCTGCGTTTGCAGTTTAGCAACAGCAGAATGGATGATGTCACTCGCTATCTCCATGTCCGCCCGAGGAGGGATGTATACAATAACAACAATGACATGTCCAAACTCTCTGGGCAATTAATAGGGACATAAATTTATGGCCATGAGTTCGATGCCCCTGCAGCAAGTGGAGATTTTGATGTTTACATGTCCAGACCTCCTCCTTTCCCCTTCCCACAGGTATTTGCATCTCTGTCCGCTCTAACTGTGCTAAACCCAGGTAGCTCCACGTTAGCATCTGGGTTGGTAGTTCATAGCCACGTTTCACAAAAACACAACAAACTACATTCTCTGTAGCTCCTTACATTTTTCACCAGTGTGGCCAGTTCATCGATCTTATTTGGTAGTGAGTTCACATTCCCAGTATCACAGAAGGCACCAAGTTTTGTAACGCCCCTTTCTCGCAAGCTGCTTTGCCTTTAGCTTAGCGCCAGCTCTGCTGCCATGATACTGCCATTTTACCTCGTCAGGTAAATAGGGAACCACACCAGAGTGGGCATTTGTTCTCAGCGCTTGAAATTGACAACCTGAATGGACAAGTCTCAGTGTGTAAAAATCCATGTCCAAGTAGTAAAAAGTAGTAAAAAGTGTCCAGGAAACGAGTCTACATAAAAGAAAGTGGTAGGAGTGATCAGTAAAATAGTGAAATAGATAAAAAGATGGAAAGATAAAGTCGTACACGGAGCTGCTGAAAAGGCTGCCACTCACAGTGGCGCCTGAGTCATGATAACTAATGTGACCACTAGGGGTCGTTGCAGAACCCCAAACTTCAGACAAGACTAGTGCACAGACACAAGTCCCAGGTGCAAATATACTTTTTATTATACAAAATACCTTACAAAAAGCTTATTGTAACAGTGTCAAAACACAGTTCTCCCTCTCCCTCTCTCTCTCACTCTCTCTCTCTTTCTTCACCTCCACTCCTCATGATGAGCTTTCTCTTCTTCCACTCGATTCCAACTTGTCTAGATGAGGTTGAGTGGCATCTTTTACCTTGAACCCAGGACTACTTCCATTGCTAGGGCTCAGCCCATTGGAAGCACTTCCAGGTGAAACAGAAGCCCCACAAACTATTCATTACATATCCCTGCAGCACCCCCTGGCAATACCCAGCAAGGCTGACTGATGGGCCTCCAGGGTAGCTACCTAGTGTGTCAGGGGAGTATGTAGCCCTGCAAAGTTGTCTCTTCCTCTCTTTATATCCTACTTGCATCTCTGCCGGTCTGCTAATATGCACGTTTTTCAGTCTTTTAGTAATGGCATAATGGAATGGAACTTCTTGTCCTTTTTTTTAGCCACTGACTTCCATGGCCTCCAGAAACAAGAGAAAGTTGTCATTTTGTAAGGCCTTATCAAACTCTACATGTAAAACCATTAAGATGCTGTAGCTAAGAATGTAACAAGCTGCTCCAGCTCAAAAAACCTCAAAATGTCATGAAACTGGAACAGTTCTGAAATAAGGAGTGGATATAAAGAATGTCTTCATAGAACAATAGGAGATCAGCCAATCTCCATGCCAATTGTCATAGTGGTGGACTAGCTAGTCACAGGGTCTAAGGAAACTACTACTATTTCAAACCAGAATTATGTAAGTGTATTACATAGCTTACTTTAATACAGTCATGGCCGAAATTATCGGCACCCCTGGAATTTTCCCAGAAATTGCACCATTTCTCCCAGACAATTGTTCCAGTTACAAATGTTTTGGTATACACATGTTTATTTCCTTTATGTGCATTGGAACAACACAAAAAAACAGAGAAAAAAAGCCAAATCTGACATCATGTCACACAGAACTCAAAAACCGGGCTGGACAAAATTATTGGCACCCTCAACTTAATATTTGGTTGCACGCCCTTTGCAAAAAATAACAAATCAAGCGCTTCCTATAACCATCAACAAGCTTGTTACACCTCTCAACTGGAATTTCCGACCATTCTTCTTTTGCAAACTGCTCAAGGTCTCTCAGATTTGAAGGGCGCCTTCTCCCAACAGCAATTTTGAGATCTCTCCATAAGTGTTCAATCGAATTTAGATCCGGACTCATTGCTGGCCACTTTAGAACTCTCCAGCGCTTTGTCTTCAACCATTTCTGGGTGCTTTTAGGGGTATGTTTGGGGTCATTGTCCTGCTGGAACACCCATGACCTCTGACGCAGACCCAGCTTTCTGACACTGGGCCCTACATTGCGCCCCAATATCTTTTGGTAGTCTTCAGATTTCATGATGCCTTGCACACAGTCAAGGCATCCAGTGCCAGAGGCAGCAAAACATCCCCAAAACATCTTAGAACCTCCACCATGTTTGACTGTAGGTACTGTGTTCTTTTCTTCGTAGGCCTCATTCCGTTTTTTGTAAACAGTAGAATGATGAGCTTTACCAAAAAGCTCTACCTTGGTCTTATCTGTCCACAAGATGTTCGCCCAGAAGGATTTTGGCTCCCTCAAGTACATTTTGGCAAACTCCAGTCTGGCTTTTTTATGTTTCTGTGTCAGCAGTGGGTTCCTCCTGGCTCTCCTGCCATAGCATTTAATTTCGTTCAGATGTTGATGGATAGTTCGAGCTGACACTGTTGCACCCTGAGTCTGCAGAACAGCTTGAATATGCTTTGAAGTTGATTGGGGCTGTTTATCCACCATTCGGACTATCCTTCGTTGCAGTCTTTTATCAGTTTTTCTCTTCTGTCCATGTCCAGGGAGATTAGCTACAGTGCCATGTGTTGTGAACTTCTTGATTATGTTGCGCACAGTGGACAAAGAAACATGAAGCTCTCTGGAGATGGACTTGTAGCCTTGAGGTTGTTGATATTTTTCCACAATTTTTGTTCTCAAGTCCTTAGACAATTCTCTGCTCTTCTTTCTGTTCTCCATGCTTAATGTGGCACACTCAGACACACAACAGAAAGGTTGAGTCAACTTTTCTCCATTTTAACTGGCTTCAGGTGTGATTGCTATATTGCCAGTACCTGTTTCTTGCCACAGGTGATTTCAAACAAGCATCATATGCTTGAAATAAAACGATTTACCCTCAATTTTGAAAAGGTGCCAATAATTTTGTCCAGCCCGGTTTTTGAGTTTTGTGTGAAATGATGTCAGATTTGGCTTTTTTTTCTCTGTTTTTTGTGTTGTTCCAATGCACATAAAGGAAATAAACGTGTGTATACCAAAACATTTGTAATTGCAACAATTTTCTGGGAGAAATGGTGCATTTTCTGGGAAAATTCCAGGGGTGCCGATAATTTCAGCCATGACTGTACATAAATTAAGCAATTGTCAAAATGTTGTGATTTAGTTCACTTTGTGTCAGTTATGTGTAATATTAGGTTATGGCTGAAGGTCTGTTAACGTTTATTGTATGATTATTCAATAATTTGGTATATAACATAAGTGGCAATACATTTTGTGGCACTATTATACCTTATAATGAATAATTGGATTTCTTTGTTATAGGAGATAGCAAGGCTCTTGGCCTTGTAGACATTTCCTCCGATTATATTTATTACCTCAATATATTATAAATATATTAACGTAGGTAGTGTCACATGTTTATAGATGCAAGTTGTTTGAATGTCCTATCCTTTAAAGCAAATTAAAAAAAAAACACTCATAAAAATGTACAAATGAAGATCAAATAAAATAACTATTATTTTCTTTACTTTCAAAGTGATTTGTTCAAGATGACTTGAGACTATGCAGCCCATCAGGAACAAGGACAAATTCACGAGTGGCAATCCACCAAAGGGTACATTCACATAGAAGGTGTCAATTTAGAATTTCCAAATAACCTAATCTGCACCACTTTGGCATCTGAATGGAAAGCAATATTCCCTGAAAAAAACTCACAAAGACACAAATACACACACACACACACACACACAAACTGACTGTGTTGAGAGTCTAAACTCAGAACTATGTAAGAGTTAGGAAATTACGTATACAATAATTGGATTTCTTTGTTTTAGGGCATAACTAGGCTCTTGGCCTTATAGACATTTCCTCCGATGATCTTTAGTACCTCTTATACAGTAAATATATTGACATAGGTAGTGTCACATGTTTCTAGGTGCAAGTTGTTTGATTGTTCTATCCTTTAAAGCAAATAAAAAAACACACATAAACATATAAAAAGGAAGATCAAATATTTAATTTATGTCTGTATGCAACAAAAATGAATGTTTCTGACAATAGAACACATCATTTATCCTTTTAGTTTAGTGCAAACAGCAGATGTGCACTTGTAAAGAGCTCATCTGATTAACAGGAGGAAGCAATATGTCTCATGGGACTGCTAATGAGATGCAGACAGTGGTCTCTGGATGAGGCACAGCTCTATGATCAGCTTGATCAACAATACGTTTCTTTGGAAATATGTTGAGCCGAGTGCTAATGAACCTTCCAGCCATTGCTGAAAGATGAGATGGAGAAAAGATCCGACATCTAAAAAGTTTTTACAGACAAGTATTTTCAAGCGTCGGCTAAAACGTACTGTAGCACTACCAGATCAATGTGGGGAACGAGAAGAATTCATTTTGGGAACATGACCCATCTTTCTTTTTTTTTTTTTTTACTTTACACTGTGCTTTTAGTATTTGTGCTTTCTCTGTTCACATCCAAGGAATCATCTCAGTGTGATGGAATGGAATTACAGATAGTTAGCAAATCGTCTTTGTTGAGTCCACTCTCGATAGTATCATCATTGGGGTGTTTCTATGTGCCTTTGTGTGTTGTGTACACATATGTAGTCAGAAGTGTATTTTAAAGTCTAGGCGTAATGTGTTTGCCGTTTTGCACAGGACAGTGTAATGCTAAACTGCCTGATGACCCCCCAGCCCCCCCACCTCAACTCAACCCATCTACCACTACTCCCTTCCAAAAAACAGTTTAGGTCTGAAGACTAATTGAGTTCATGCCATCCCCACAGAGAGTTTACTCATCCCTGCTGACTCTGCTGTGGCTGTCAAATGCTTATTAGATACTCATCAATCTCAGGCAGTTAAGAACATTCCCTAGAGGGACAGCATGGAGGGAGGGAAGGCAGCAGCACTGGTTCAAAAAAAGAGAGTAAGGGAGACGCATACCAAAAGTATCAGAGGAAATTTAAATAAGTCATGTTAAAATGTTTTTGATATTTACTAATTGAATCAAAGTTAAAATCATTTACAAATATACAGAGTGACGAAAAGACAAAGTTCAGCACTCATGGTATACACATAAAGCAATTGAGAGAAGACTGTGCACAAACAGACAAAACTATTCAACATACAAAACTTATTTAAACAAGCAATATGACAAATAAATGGAACAATTACACATAAAAGTATTTAGTGCTGAATCAGTGCAGTGACTAATCTTTTGACATATGAAGTGAAGGCAAATGAAATGAGGTTTGAAGAACTAGAAATCAAAAGGCTGATTATCCAACTTCCATCAGTTTAAGAGGCACAAGAACAATAGATTTTAAGAATGGAGTCTGACTCGTGTATTTCATAAAACTCACTAATGAAACAATTATTAGTTCAGGTTGAACTTTGCATTACAGTTTAATAGTAAAACAGGATAAGTGATCCAATGAGTGAATAGTGAGAAGGATACTGTACACAGACTCTTCTCGTTAGTTTCTAACAAGCTCTTTCACCAGTACCCAGAAGCATTGCTAGAAAATTGTGGACCAGGTTGAAGACTCACATTGGTGTTACAAAAGTACACGCAAAAAAAGCTTCACTTTAAAAAGCAATGAAGGACATACAAACTCCACATCAGACAATGTATCAGGGGTATACAAATACAGTGTGTTCATATTAAACAAAGAAAAAGGAGCAAAAATGTACTTTATAATGGAATGTATCTGTGTTTGCCATATTGGATCAGAAGCAAATGTAAATTAACATTAATGTCAATTAGTCCACCTATCGTCTCTCATTAGATGCAATCCAGGTACTCACCCTTCCTTTTCCAGATTGGGACGACGAGTTGTCTACGCTATCTGGAAAGGGAAGGGTGATCACCTGGATTGGATAACACTTCTCTTGGTGCCAGGTAAGGTCCTTGCTAGGGTCATCCTCAATAGGATCCGTGATCACTTGCTCACCTACCAGTGACCAGAGCAGTCTAGTTTAACACCTAAGAAGTCTACTATTAATCAAATCCTGGCACTGAGGGTCCTCATAGAACACAAACATTAATATCAGCAGAGTTTCTTTGCAGCCTTTATCAATTTTCGTAAACCATTTGTCTCAGTTGATTTAGCTGCCCTGTGGGGCATCCTGAGACTTTGTGGGATACCCACAAAGTTGCTGGATATCATGGTACATTAGTACTGTGAGTGCTGTGCAGAGAGGAGACAGAACCTCTACATTTTTTACAGTTGATTCTGGGGTTCATCAGGGGGGTCCTCTTGCGCCTACTCTGCTCAGTACTTGCATGGACTGGCTGTTGGGGAGGGTCATGGGGTCCAACAGCTGTGGAGCATCTGTTGGTTAAGAAAGATTCACTGATCGTGACTTGCCAACAATGATGTTTATAAATGGAGGCCCTGAACGAGGCTCTCGAGAGACTGAGTGAGGATTCCAAGTTTCTGGGCTTGCGAGTGTCCTGGATACAAACCAAGATCCAGGCCTTTAATGACCTCTTGGGCACAGCCTATTCAGCAGTGTCTATCTAATGAGAGAATGTTGACCTTGTCGAGAAGTTTACTTACCTCAGCAGTAACATTCATGTCTCTTCAATATGAAGTTAGTAGACGGATTGGGAGAGTATGGGGGTCATGAGGTTGCTAGAAAGGGGTGTGTAGTGCTCCAGACATCTTTGCAATAGGACAAAGGTCCAAGTCTTTAGAGTCCTGGTGCTTCCTGTATTGCTATATGATTGCGAGACATGGACACTATCCAGTGACCTGAGATGAAGATGGGACTCCTTCGGTACTGTGTCTCTTCAGAGAATTCTTGGGTACACAAAGTCAAACCAGTGGTTCCTCACAGAGTCCCAAATAAGGCACATTACCTAAATTGTGAGGGGCATTCAGTTACAGCACTTGTGGTGCAATTCCTTGAGGGTGATCCGGCTCCCAGGATCCTCATTGTTGAGAATCCAAGCAGCTGGACCAGGTCAAGTGTACACCTACGTAATATCTCGCTGTGGCAGAATGATGATCATTTGCTTACTGGCCTGTGTGTCTGCCCAGGGGGTTGCCAATAGGGAGCTGTTTCATTATACTGTTAGTGAATGCTCCCCAACCTGATCTGACCTGAGTCCACCTATCCATCCATTCATTTTCTATCTCATTTTTCTATTCGTATTCTAATCTAGGGTTGCTGAGATCAAAAGGCTAAATTAGAAACAACTAAAATGAAATACCTGTATAATAATCATATTTAACACATAAAAAAGTAACATAGTGAAGGTAAAAAAAAACTTTGACAAATGAATACATTATAAATGACAAAAGACATGCATGATTGTGTAAATGTGTAAAGAACATGAAATAGTTGCATTGGTGACAGAAGTAGAAACCTAAAATGAGACACTGTACATCATTCATT
This sequence comes from Erpetoichthys calabaricus, assembly GCF_900747795.2. Classification (NCBI taxonomy): domain Eukaryota; kingdom Metazoa; phylum Chordata; class Cladistia; order Polypteriformes; family Polypteridae; genus Erpetoichthys; species Erpetoichthys calabaricus. Next base: position 285,421,659 of record NC_041396.2, on the reverse strand, counting down.
CATTCATTCATTCATTCATTCATTCAATCAATCAATCATTCATTCATTCACCCATTAGTTCACTAATTCTCTTGATGTTCTAAATCATCATCTTGCATTATTAGATTACAGCATTACGGGGAATATTCCCTTGCTCTGAAAATGGACCCAGTTTTTGTTCAGATAACATTGAACCTCATGAAATGTGATATACGTGTATAGTTAAATAATAATATTAGTCATCAAAACAAATTCCATCAAGGCATTGCCTTTCATTAGATAATGTTTAATAAAGAACTTTACTTATTCTTTATCTCTTCTAGTTACACATGCAGAGGAATTACTTTTAGTTTTTTCCTGGACTTTTCCAACTGTTTCATGATCTTTTCTAGACCTGTGAAGCCAAAGATAAAGCAGGAATACTTGAGCAACACAAGTCACAAGATGTGAACTATAGCATGTGATTGCACAAGCCCATCTTACTGCAACCCAGTGCTTGAAGTGGGTACAGTGGGTGGGTTCTCAATTTTATTGAATTTTTTCATGTGGTTTCAGGAGTTTTTGTAGGGAGTCAGTGCTCACATTGTAAAATACTGGCACTTCTCACAATATCGGAGAACTGTAAGAGGTGTTAACAAGTGGTTATTGAAGAGAGTCGATCCTCCCACACACTTAATTACATGAATCTTGAAGGTGGTGAATCAATGAGGAGCCCCACCTCTAAATTTTGAGGTCAAGTGGAATTTGGGATCTGTCATATAACACATCCACTAATACACATTGATACAACTGACTTTGAAAAAAGTGCCAGTTATGAAATTTAAGTTAATCAACTGCTGAAAAGATAAACAGATTGTCATGTTTATTAGGTTTCTGTACTGAATGGAAGTTCTCATTATGAATTACATTGTTTAAAATGATGACAAATTTTCAAAAAAATAATAATTGCACAACTTTTAAATGAGTTAATGCTAGTAACAAAAGAGTTAGAAACATCTTTAGCATTTGTGAGGAGAGGGTCGCTATTGAAACTTGTTTAAAGAAGTAAGGAACATAGATGGCTAAATAAATAGAGTTAAACTTTTATAACCATTATTGTTTTTGGCCTCTGCAATATAATAAGTTAGAAGCATTACTTTTTCACATTTTAACTCAGAAAAACTTTTCCTGCCTTCCCAAACTCAAAAGACATTTATTATTATATACCAGACTTCTATTAACAGGACCAGTCCACTGCATATATTTACTAACGCTGTATAGCTGAAAAGAAATTATATAAAATGCAACAAAACACAAAAAATTAGAAGCTTATTACTGACACACAAAAAGTGTCTAAAAATCAGTATGGGGGCTGATTTAGTCCAGAATTCCCAGGTGGCGGCATGTTGTACTGGGTTACATGTTACCAGTAGAAGGTATAAGACAAACACAACCTGACAAACCTGACCAGATATGGAGATGGTGTTTATCTTCAAATAATACGACTCAGGATATGCATAACTGAGAAATAAATCTTTCAAAGTCTATGCACACTTATAGACATACACATGTATAGGTATGTAATGGTTCCCATCTATGGCTGTGAGGTTTTTGTTCCAACCAGATTCGCAATCAGCGATAAATTTATAATGGATTTAACAACCAAAACACCTGGAGAAGTAGAATGAAAATCAGTTTTTAAATACAGTTAAAAAGTGAAAAGAAATAGACAAAATAAAATTACATTATCCCCATATAACTGCTTAGTAGATTTAAATAAAAGATTTCCAAGCTTAGTTTTGTATCTTCAACATTGGCCCCAAAACACAGAAACTGTGAAATGACAGCTAGGAGTCCAAATAAAAACAGATGTTAGTTGGAACAAAAACCTGAAGCCAGAGTGAGTGCCCAGGACTGAGTCTGGGAACTACTTCTCTAAAGCAAAAGAAGAGATAAGGACATAAATGTTACGAGACAGCAATAGTATCCATGAATTTAAGATTAAATTACAACCATCATGGCCCTTGTTTTTGTGTGTATGTTTTTGTCTTTTAGTTAGTATTGTACTATTTTCAAATGCTCTGAAGTGACATGCAAGCAAGAAGTTCATTGTGCTATGTACACATAACAATAAACTTAAACTAGTTGTTAAACTAGCAATGATGTAGTAATGATATACTAATCTACAGTATAAAACTCAAAGACATTCTGCTGCCCATCATGGTTTAATCCTTTGATATCTTCCAGTGCATTTTTTCATTGTTCTTGTCTTTAATGCTGTACAACTATGTCCTATAATTAGAAGCTAAAGAACATAACTTAAGAAATCCTGCAACAGAGTGTTGTTAATTTGTATGAAACTCCAAATGCTAGTATCATATATACAGACATGGGCAAATTTGTTGGTCCCCTTACAGCTTTTTGAAAAAGTTCTGTCTGCCTCCTGAAAAGTGATTAGAAGAAAACAGTTGTCCCATGAATACTGATATGTCATGAAGTAAAGCTAAACAAGTGTGAAAAGAGATCAAGTATTACTAATTCTACAAAGATATTCTAAAATGGCCGGTACAGATTTGTTTTTACCCTTAGAAGACATCCTAAATAATTTGATTAGAGGATTTTTCAAAGTGTTTTCTTTAATTAGTATCACACATGTCTCCAATCATGTAATCAGTCATTCAGCCTATTTACATGGAGAAAAGCTGGTTAAGTTTGCAGTTGATACCAAGATAGGAGGATTAGCAGATAATTTGGAATCCGTTATATCATTACAGAAGGACTTGGATAGCATACAGGCTTGGGCAGATTTGTGGCAGATGAAATTTAATGTCAGTAAATGTAAAGTATTACACATAGGAAGAAAAATGTTAGGTTTGAATACACAATGGGCGGTCGGAAAATCAAGAGTACACCTTAGGAGAAGGATTAAGGAGTCGTAGTGGACTCTAAGCTATCGACTTCCCGACAGTGTTCAGAAGCCATTAAGAAGACTAACAGAATGTTAGGTTATATATCATGATGTGTGGAGTACAAGTCCAAGGAGGTGATGCTCAACCTTTATAATGCACTGGTGAGGCTTCATCTTGAGTACTGTGTGCAGTTTTGATCTCCAGGCTACAGAAATGACATAGCAGCACTAGAAAAGGTCCAGAGAAGAGCGACTAGGCTGATTCCAGGGCTACAGGGGATGAGTTATGAGGAAAAATTAAAAGAGCTGAGCCTTTACTGTTTAAGCAAAAGAAGATTAAGAGGTGACAAGATTGAAGTGTTTAAAATTATGAAGGGAATCGGTACATTGGATCAAGACTGTTATTTTAAATGGGTTCATCAAGAACACGAGGACACAGTTGGAAACTTGTTAAGGGTAAATTTTGCACAAACATTAGGAAGTTTTTATTACACAAAGAACGATAGACACTTGGAATAAGCTACCAAATGTGTGGTGGACAGTAAGACCTTAGGGACTTTCAAAACTCGACTTGATGTTTTTTTGGAAGAAATAAGTGGATAGGACTGGAGAGCTTTGTTGGGCTGAATGGCCTGTTCTCATCTAGAGTGTTCTAATGTTCTAAAAGTCGTCATTCTGCTGTTTGGTGTCATCTTGTCATCATACTGAACATGGACCAGAGCAAGCAAAGGAGAAAGCTGTCAGAGGAGATAAGAAAGAAAATAGACAAGCACGTTAAAGGCAATGGCTAAATGAACATCTCCAACCAACTTGATGTTCCTGTGATTATTAAGAAGTTTAAGGTCCGTGGGACTATAGCCAACCTCCCTGGATGCAGTCGCAAGAGGAAAATCAACCCCAGAATGGGAAGAAGGACAGTGAGAATGGTAGGCAACCAAGAACAACCTCCAAAGAGATACAAGCTCAACTCAAAGATCAAGGTCCATTAGTGTCTGATCACATCACTTGTTGCTTTTTGAGTGACACAGGGCTCAATGAAAGAAGACCAAGGAGGACTCCACTTTGAAAGAAAAACATAAAAAAGCCGGACTGGAAATTGTTAAAATACATATTGACAAACAACAATGGATCTGTGAAAATGTCCTTTGGACAGATGAAATAAAACTGGATCTTTTTGCCAAGTTTCATCAATTCTTTGTCCAAAGATGAAAAAAAAAAAGATTTCAAAGAAAATAAGACCATACCTACTGTAAAACATAGAGGAGGCTTGGTTATGTTTTGGGGCTACATCTGGCACAGGGTGCCATGAGTCAGTGCAGGGAACAACGACATCTCTAGACTATCAAGACATTCTGCAGCAAAATGTACTGCCCAGTGTTAGGAAACTCAGTTGCAGGTCATGGATCTTCCAACAAGATAATGACCCAAAGCCCAGAGCTAAAAGCACTCAAGAATGGCTAAGAACAAAACATTGGACTATTTTGTAGTGGTCTTCAATGAGCCCTGATTTGAATCCATTGAACATCTATGGAAACAACTGAAACATATAGTCTGGAGAAGGTACCCTTCAAACCTGGCACAGCTTGAGCAGTTTGCTTAGGAAGAGCAGGTTAAAGTACCTTTGGACAGGAACAGAATCTTATGAGCTGCAGGAATCGCTTGTGTGACTGAGTTATTTCCTCTAAAGGTTGTGCTAAAAATATTAGATTAAGGGATCCTCCATTTTTGTCCATGCCATTTTCATTTGTGTTAATATTTGAAATATTCTGTTGAATCAAAACTCTAAAGCAAAGTCTGATTTTTATTGAATGCAAACTCAATAATGATGGGTGCCTATTACATTTATCAATTTTTTAGAGACAATTGTGGGTTCTTCTTTAATCATGGAGGGGTACCAACCAAATTTTCCATGTCTGTGTTCTAATATTAGAGAAAACAATTCATTATACTTTTTTCCGTCCAAGACAAATCCTAATCACATAGTAGATTTTCCTTTTCTGATAACATTATTCATATTTCTTCTTGGCCAAAATGAAACTACAACACAGAACCATTGTGAGCCATCCAATAATGGCACTAATAACCCTAAGAGAGGCACAGGGAGAAGTTATTGGCTTGATAATCCCATCCTCCAACATCTTCAAGACATATTTCTTGATGATAGCCTTCTTGTGGGGTGGTATATGATATGCCCTTTGTCACATTGGAATTTCATCAGCAGTTCAAATGTGAGGACAGAAGGCGTTTGTAGAATTCAACTTACTGGTCAATACCTGAGGTTACTGCCGAAGGAACAGCTGAATTTTTGTTGAATAGGTGGTTACATGGTCTTCAACCTGTGCACTGTAAGGTCGAATCTCTGACAGGTAGAAATTCACTGATGGAACCTTTTTTTCCCATGAAAGGGTTTTTTTGGTCCTGTGAAGGAACTCAAACACCCTTCCCTTTGGCTTGAGTACAGGTCCTAGGATTAGGCTGAAGACTGATCTGTGAGCAATTGAGTCCAATCTGAGCAGCAAGGGTACGGTCAAGTGTATGCCTTCCAACATATAAATTGTCAATTTCCACTTAACATGGTGTAGTTGTTGCAGTAATATGACTTTGTACTGAGCACAATGCTCCTACCCATCTGCCAGAAGGAAACCCTGGTTGTCACTTTCAATCAGTTCTTTCCTCTCACAAGGCAACCCTTTCCCAGAAGTTACATTTTATCAGGATGAAGGTACATCCAGTGTCTATGACACACTCATCTTGTGTTTTGACCATGGTCACTGGAACAGCCAAGAATGTTCAGCTGTTTTTCTGGCTGGGCACCCTTCTTGGGAATCTTCTTGACTGGACTACTCTTGTTTATGATTTCTTGGAATAGAATGGGGATTAAATCTGTTCCTTATGAAAAGTATTTTATCCACTCAAGCCTATTTGGGCTTGGAAATAATAGGTTGATATTTTGCAATGCAATTAAAAAATATTCTCTAGTAAAATATGTAACTACATGTTATTTTTTAATATTGTACATTGCAATAGAAGCACTTAATAAACAAAAATCTGTCTCTTTGATGACATTCATAAACAGAAACTGAAAAGGCTCCAACTTACTAAAAAATAAACGAAATACTCAAAGACAGTTGAATGGTATGTTGTGCACATTTCTTAACTTGTTTTGATCTGAGTTCATTGACATTGTTTGTGGTGGAGCATGTCCAGGGTCTGTTGTGTTTCTGAGCAGATGCAGGTGTTTTAATAATATAGTACAGTCAAGACCTCATGAGTGTACATGTGCAGGAGGAAAATTGTGTGGCCACGGAGAGAATAGGCTACTTGTTCATTTACAAGCATGAATGCAATTGGGACAGCCATCCCTCAGTGAGCATCGTTTAGTGCACCTGCACTCATAGGGTGATGAAAAGGTTTAAGTACTGTAGGTCAAAACAAGAGGAGATGAAATTCATAAAAGTATTCAAGGGGACAGAGTGAGATATCATTACAGAACTGGGTTGTTGCCTGTGCTGGTAGAAGGAAGCTAGTAGTTTAGAAAGTTCCTCAGGGAGGTATAAGCTAAAGCGTTCCAGGAGCGGAACAACCCCTATTGATTTTTCGTGGACCATGGATAATTGTGTGCTCCAGGGCTCCTGCCAGACCAAAATAATTTGGTAGGACAAAGAAATGGGGCTTTAAGTGTCCCAGTTTGTACAAATGGAGGTTTGAGGATTATGTATCCAACACAGACTGATACTGGGCACAAATTTAAAACACAAAGAGCCGTTTATTATGTGGGAAACTCTTCAACCAAAAATTCCCACCACTACAGTCACAAGTACAAAGCAATACAACCTACAATGACTCTTCTTTCTTCCTTTATCTCTTGGTCACTGCCTCCTCTGCTTCTCCCAGTAAGCTTTGTCCACCTTCCATCTGACTCTGGCTCCACTCTTTGAGGAGTGGAGTCAGCTCCTTTTATGTTGTCCACCCCAGAAGTGTCTCTGCTCTTCCACCCACATGGTCTGTAAGCACCAGAAAAACCGTGCCATTTGACCCCTCAGTCTTTGCAGCGCCCCTGGTGGCACCCATGGTACCCAGCAGGTCTGGGTTAAACAACTTCATGTCCCATGATGCCCTGTGGGAATCTGGGGCACAGCTGCAACCCAGGGAAGCTGCCATCTGGGAAGCTGCCATCTAGGATTCTGGGAGAGGCAATGTCCAAAAGAAGCTGCCTTCTCCAATCCTTCCATTGTTTGGGCAGCCTGGCCGGGTTGGGCTGCTAGCTGTCCCTTACATTCTTCACAAACTCTCTTTTTATGGTTTTATTTCATGAAGACGTTTTGTACCACATTTTTTGGGCACTCTCTGCCATTTTAATAAAACATAATTTGCACTTCTGCAGCAGATTTGTTGTTATGTGTTGTCATTCTCTCTAGTCCATCTCAGTTATGACTATTAAAACCCTGGAGTAAGAAGACTACAGGAACGTGGGGCATCACATTTTTCACCCTTTTTGATTTCAAATGGTAAAATACTTTTTACCAGTTGGGGATTAATTAAATTATCTTTACAAAAATAAATATAATGTAATATGACAGTTGAGATTTAGATGCCCTTTTGGATTTACGATGGCATTGAGTTGCATTCCTTCAAAGTGTATTCTGGCAGTAAGTTCAGGCTCACCGAGGATGCATTGGGGTCTCTCTTTGAATTGCCTTTCCCAAGATTTCTTCCATTATTTTTCCCTACAGGGGTTTTTTTGGGAGTTTTTCCTTGTCTTCTTAGAGAGTCAAGGCTGGGCGGCTGTCAGAAGGCAGGGCCTGTTAAAGCCCATTGCAGCACTTCTTGTGTGATTTTGGGCTACACAAAAATGTATTGTATTGTACTGTATTGCATTTCCAATCCATTACAGATGTTAGGACTTTTGCCATATTATCTAAATGTTATGTTCTATTATAAGAAGTGTTTACAATAAATGGCATTTGTGATGCATATGATAAAATTAAACATTTGTTTCAGATCATCAAGTAATACAAGTAGTAGCACAATGAGCTAAACTAAATTAACCACTCCTGAAAACTATGGCAGATTATTCATTATTTTTGGATGAATCATCCATCCAAACTGAGGAAGTGAATTACTGGTGTGAAATTACGATAGACGATGAAAGAAAACATGCTTGCTTTGTTTGGTATTCTTAACACTAAAGAACAATTAAAATGAAGGATGTTTTTCAGCAATAGAAGAATCGTAAATGTGATGGATGTACTAAATATTGAGTTTCAGCATCTGTGGGCCAAACACTTATGAAATGTCCATCTTTCTTCCACCTTCAAGAATCTAATATGCACTAGCTTGAGCAATTTAATGTCACTAAATCAATCTTCAACAGAAACATTTGAAAGACAAGGTCAGGTTTCAAGTGAAGCATGATTAAGTTTAATCCAAGTCCCTGCCAAAAGTTATTCCATGTGTTGGAAGAGCATTTGAGGTAGAGGGAAACCATATGGTGATGATAAACAAGAGGGAATGAGTGAAATACAGGTATGGGAATCAAGTGTTCAAGTATGCCTTTTTAATGAAAAGGCCTTGATCGAGGGCCACCCTTAGTAGCACTTAAGACCCAAAACAAGTGTCCCAGCCCACCATGTACAAAACAACACATTGCCCGCAGTTTTGCACAGTGAAGGTAACAGGTGGAGCAAAAATAATACATGATTGTCTAACACATGTTGATCACTTTAATGGTATGGGACTCTTACACAAATAGCAGTAGCCTGCTATGGCCTGCTGTCCACCTCCCAAAATTGCTCTTTTTTGCCTCACTTCTGCTGTCTTCTGTTCTTTTTATGTTCATTTCCATCTTTTTTTCTTGAACTTACTGCTCCTTTATATATTATCTTGGTAATTTCTAAAATCAATTTTACTCTTAAATATTTATGACCATATTGAGATATTTTCCTTTTTTACACTCTATAAGTATGTACAGTAATCCCTCCTCCATCGCGGGGGTTGCATTCCAGAGCCACCCACGAAATAAGAAAATCCGCGAAGTAGAAACCATATGTTTCTTTGGTTATTTTTATATTGTCATGCTTGGGTCACAGATTTGCGCAGAAACACAGGAGGTTGTAGAGAGACAGGAACGTTATTCAAACACTGCAAACAAACATTTGTCTCTTTTTCAAAAGTTTAAACTGTGCTCCATGACAAGACAGAGATGACAGTTCTGTCTCACAATTAAAAGAATGCAAACATATCTTCCTCTTCAACGGAGTGCGCATCAGAGAGAGAAAAACAAACAAATCAATAGGGATGTTTGGCTTTTAAGTATGCGAAGCACCGCCGGTACAAAGCTGTTGAAGGCGGCAGCTCACACCCCCTCCGTCAGGAGCAGAGAGAGAGAGACAGAGAAAAACAAAGTCAAAAATCAATACGTGCCCTTTGAGCTTTTAAGTATGCGAAGCACCGTGCAGCATGTCCTTCAGGAAGCAGCTGCACACAGAAGGTAGCAACGTCCCTATCGTCTAGGTGTGCGAACAGCCCCCCTGCTCACACCCCCCTACATCAGCGCGAGAGAGATAGAAAGTAAGTTGGGTAGCTTCTCAGCCATATGCCAATAGCGTCCCTTGTATGAAATCAACTGGGCAAACCAACTGAGGAAGCATGTACCAGAAATTAAAAGACCCATTGTCCGCAGAAACCTGCGAAGCAGCGAAAAATCCGCGATATATATTTAAATATGCTTACATATAAAATCCGCGATGGAGTGAAGCCGCGAAAGGCGATGCGCGATATATATCGAGGGATCACTGTATTACAATACACGATATGAAATACATAGTGTCCAGAGATTATTGAGAGAAAAAGAATTGACTGTGAGATAAAAACATGAGTAAACATAAAACTAAAAAAGTCACAGTCATGAAGACAAATGAGACTGTAAACAAAACAGGGGGCAAAACTAAAATCAGAGTCACAGATCAAAATGGAGTTTAAAAACTTAACGCTACTTGTAAAGAAACTAACTAACACAGACAGTCTTGAGAGTTTTTTCAAAGCAAATCCACTGAGGGAGGATGTGCACAGCAATCACTGTTATATTTACAGAGTCTTCAAAAAACATTCAGACCCCTTCACTTTTTACAGATTATGTTATGTTTTTGCCTTATGCTGACATCATTTAAATCAAATTTTCCCTCATTAAGCAACATTCATTATCGCAGAATGATAAAGCAAGAGTAAGATTTTAGACATTTTTGGAAAATTTCTTAAAAATGATAAAATGAAATACAGTCAGCCCTTCATATCCGTGGGTTCCACGTTCGCAGACTCAAACAATCACAGATTGAAAAGATCTGAAAAAAATTAAAATTGCACAAAGTTCCAAAAAGCAAAACATTAATTTGCTGTGCACAAGTACTATGCTGAATCCATGTAAATGAAATGATGTGTAGTCATACCTCCTGTTGGGTTATGTGGTGGGCTGGCAGGGGGAGACGGAGTCAGTCTGAAAAAAAAAACGGCCCCCCATTCTAATCCCTTGAAGCTCAGTAATAATCCTTCCACTGTTTCACCTACATTTCACCTACCTTGTTATGATCTTTACTTTCTTTATAATCAAGTTTGATTTTCTTCCTGGTGCTCCGCCAGAGGCCTTGAATAATTGCAGCAGGGCCAGTCTGAAGACCTCATCTAAGCCATTCAACTGGTAGTAGCATTTGGAAGTGTGTACAAAGTGCACAAACTTAATAAGTGCAGGCTCAAAAGCGTGTCGAGGGTTATCTCTTGACAAGAAAATAAAAATCTTAGATCTTTCGAAAAGATCTTTCAAATGTCGCTTGCCAAAGTGGGCTATAAGGTTAGTAAAAATGAATTGAACATTCACACAATCAAGCAGAAATTAATGTAATTGTTAATGCTGCTAGTGCTATTATAAGGAATTTAGACATGATTTAAAACATATGGGAGGACGCAAGTAGGCCAACCAAATAATAATTGCATTTCACTTTTATCAACTCCCAAAATAAGGGACTTAAGCATCAGCGGATTGTGATACCACCTGGGTGTCCTGGAACTAATCCCCCATGGGTACCAAGGGAAGACTGTATTCAGACCCTTCACTCAGTACTCACTGAAGCAGTTTTGGCACCAACTAAGGATATGACATAAAAAGCTTGTTTGATTGGCTTCAAGTCTGGACTTTGGCTGAGCAACTCAAAGATATTTCCAGAGTTGTCCCTAAGCCACTCTTGTGTTGTCTTCACTTTGAGCTTAGGGTCATTTCCTGTTAGAAGGTGAACCTTCGTCCAAGTCTAAGCTCCACAGTGCTTTGTGGGACATTTTCATTAAGGATATCTCTGCACTTCGCTCTGCTCAGCTTTACCTCAACCTTGACTAGTCTCCTAGTCCCTGCTGCTGAATAACAACCCCACAGCATGATACTGCCACCACAATGCTTCACCTCTGGAATGGTATTTAGCAGATGATGAGTGATGCCCAGTTTTCACCAGACTCAACACTTGCAGTTGATGTCAAACTGTTCCATCTTGATTTCATCACGCCAAAGAATTTTCTTTCTCATAGTCTGAGTCCTTTAGATGCCCTTTTTTGCAAACTCTAAGAAGGCTTTTATGAGCCTTCTGGACACTCTGCCATTAAGGGCAGATACAGTAAGTGGAGTGCTGAAGTGGTGGTTGTCATTGTGGATGTTTTCCCATTTCTACACAGGTTCTCTGGAGCTCATCCACATTGACCATCAGGATCTTGGTCACCTTTTCTTATCAAGGCCCTTCTCCAATGATTGCTCTGTTTGGCTGGGTGGCCAGCTCTAGGAAGAGTCCACTGTGCTCTTGGGAATGTTTAGTGCTGGAGATCTTTTTTGTATTATTCCCCACAGCTGTGTCTGAACACATTCCTATCTCCAAGCTCTGCAGGCAAGTCCTTCAACCTCATGTCTTTGTTTTTGCTCAACTATGGAACCTTCTGTAGACTGGTGGGTGCCTTTCCTAATCATTTCCAATCAAATGAATTGACCACAGGTGGACTCCAAACATCTCAATGGTGATTAGTGGAATGGAATGCACTTGAGCCCTCGGGTGTCATAGCAAAGAATCTGAATACTTGTGACAATGTGATATTTCAAATTTATATTTTAAACAAATTTGCAAAAAATTACTAAAGTCCCATTTTTTCTCTGGGATATTAAGTGTCCTTTGATGAGGGTATCAATGAATTAAAATGATTTTATCATAAGGCTGTAGTATATCAAAATGTTGATCAAAAAAAGGGGTCTGAATACTCTCTGATAGGGCACTGCTTACGGTCACATTTGGTGACGTTATTATTCACAGTCACATGATTCTACTCAGAACTTTGTGTGAATTAAAAACAATTTCAACCTTTTCAAAACTATCTTAAAGTAAAAAAAAATTAAAATAGAATAAAAATATTGTAAAAACACTCCTAATACTATAGCACTAAGTCCTAGATTTATCAAAGCCTCATTATGAAATGCACATCAGTACAACGGTAATTGCAGTATTGATTTTTTTCTTGGGCGGCACGGTGGCGCAGTGGGTAGCGCTGCTGCCTCGCAGTTGGGAGACCTGGGGACCCCGGTTTGCTTCCCAGGCCCTCCCTGCGTGGAGTTTGCATGTTCTCCCCGTGTCTGCGTGGGTTTCCTCCGGGTGCTCCGGTTTCCTCCCACAGTCCAAAGACATGCAGGTTAGGTGGATTGGCAATTCTAAATTGGCCCTAGTGTGTGCTTGGTGTTTGTGTGTGTCCTGCGGTGGGTTGGCACCCTGCCCAGGATTGTTTCCCTGCCTTGTGCCCTGTGTTGGCTGGGATTTGCTCCAGCAGACCCCCGTGACCCTGTGTTCGGATTCAGCGGGTTGGAAAATGGATGGATGGATGAATTTTTTTCTTCACGTTTACAGTTCAAAATAGAATAATTACAGACAAATGAAGCGATGCATAACAAAGTTACATTAAAATTTACCACATTGAAAACAATGAAGATTAAATAAAACAATATGAAGAACATTGCTAAATGTCCAGAGTATACACAATGTATTATGTCTAAAAAAGTGCAATATGACTTATGTTAGAAATATAGAAATGCTACATGTTTATAATTCATTATCCCTTTATCAGTAATTATTAAGGTGATTTTCAGATGGTGTTGCAGTTTAATTTTGTGGTAATCTTAAAAATCAATCAATCAATCAAGCTAGTAATTAATCAACATTTTATATGACATCATTAATAACATAAACCATCAGAAAACACTAACAAATGAATAGTATAATAAAAGAAATAAACACAGCATGGGAGAGTACCCTGCACGGCAGGGATTTTCAAGTTTTTCAAGGAGGTCTGCTTCTTAAAATAAACAGAAACATGTGGTTGGCTGCAGCTCTACTGGTTATTTAGAACATGTAATCATAGCATACTGTTTTGACTTTGTTAACAGGAGATTTTCTATTCAATTCAATTAACATTTTATGTGCATTAATCAAATTAGAAGAATTAAGTAGATGGGAGAAGAATAAGGTGGATAGGAATGGCAAACTTTGTTGGGTGAATGGCCTGTTTTCGCCTAGATTGTTCCAATGTTCTAAAAAAGACGTATTCTTCTGTTGTTTTGGGAAGACAAGCATTTTATGAGATATTATGTTTTCAAACTAAATGATGGAAAATAGTTGGATTAATTAAAGAAAAAATATTGTGAAATTTTATAGCCATTTTCATCCAAACAACAACACAAGGCCAAAACAAAAATAAAATGGGTCTTTGTCTGTTTGCAAAATTGTTTCCTCCTCTCCATTATAGTTTCAAACCCAAGTGTACTTGAAAATAAAAGGAGAACAGGTATCAGATTATGAAAAGCATAATATGAAATATGTCTACTCCTCCACATTTTCAAAAATGTATTTGAGTTTTTTGATGATTGTAAGTTGAGCAAAAGTGTGTACATGAGCTGGCCCTTAGTTCGACTTATGTTCTTATCCTTGGTTGGTCGCTGTCAGTTGCCAGTATTGTCAAGATAAGCTTCAGCACACTACAAACTTGAATTATTTTAAGCATATACATTTAAATGTGGAAACAGTACAAATTTACAGTACAAATTTTAACCATGTTAAAAATTTGAATGTTTCTCCAGGTTGTAAATCCTTATATTTACATTTATCTGCTTAGCAGAAATATATTATATTATATTATATTATATTATATTATATTATATTATATTATATTATATTATATTATATTATATTATATTATTCAGCAGAAGTGTGTCAAGAAATACTACAGGGGCCTCCTTTATATCAAAAGCTATATGTCTGCACAACAACAACAACAATAATAATAATAATAATAATAATATCTGAGGTGAACTGCTACCCCATTTTATATTGCTTACTCCTTTGTGTCCAAAACTCCACTGTGACTGGAGGCTACCCGCAATTCTTCAACCAAGCAGGTACAATAATGGAAAGACAGGTACACACATTTAATATTTAAAAACTTCTCCGTTATTCAGTTTAATTCAGTTTAGTTTCCTCTTGTGTGCCACTCTCCACTGAGTTCAAATCAGCTACAAAATCACAATACAGTATATATATATATATATATATATCCATCCATCCATCCATTTTCCAACCCGCTGAATCCGAACACAGGGTCACGGGGGTCTGCTGGAGCCAATCCCAGCCAACACAGGGCACAAGGCAGGAACCAATCCCGGGCAGGGTGCCAACCCACCGCAGGACACAAACAAACACACCCACACACCAAGCACACACTAGGGCCAATTTAGAATCACCAATCCACCTAACCTGCATGTCTTTGGACTGTGGGAGGAAACCGGAGTGCCTGGAGGAAACCCACGCAGACACGGGGAGAACATGCAAACTCCACGCAGGGAGGACCCGGGAATCGAACCCAGGTCCCCAGATCTCCCAACTGTGAGGCGGCAGCGCTACCCACTGCGCCACCGTGCCGCCTATATATATATATATATACACAAGTAGACCAGTAATCAATACCATTGATTATATATACAGAAATGTCTATCTATCTATCTATCTATCTATCTATCTATCTATCTATCTATCTATCTATCTATCTATCTATCTATCTATCTATCTATCTATCTATCTATCTATCTATCTATCGTGGCAGAGCCAGCAGGAAGGTGGGGAACACTTGCCTTGGGTCCCACACAAATGAAGGACCCACCCACTACACATTCAAGATTCCATCCTCTGAACCCAACTACACTGAAACACATTAATATAGCGGGGCTGGGGGTGGTTGTTTAAGGGAGGGAACTAATGAGCTCACCACTTCCAATTCAAAACCCTTGCTCTTCCACTGCTTTTCTCTAACAGTAATTTGACTTTGTCCATCGCAGACAGAAATCTTTTGGCTTCAGACGATATTTTTAGACTGTTTTCAAGGTAGCACAAAAACATCCGTGCCTTATTCTCCACTACATTTGCTAGAAACCAGTATCAGCATTATATACAATGCTTTGCAAGGCATCCCATCACTCATTATCAATTTGGTCAAAGTAGCATTGGGATCTTTCCACTACTACTTCTATTTCATGGAATTTGACCTTTGCCTTATGAAAAAGCAGAATTTATGCTTGTTCAATGTATTCTGTCTCACATAAATCTGAGGATTGTCCTCTGGCCCTAACTGTCTCCTCTGTCCCTTAAGTACACCAGACATGTTTATGCATATGTGTTTGGATGGTCCTTCTCTGTTCAGTGTTTGGTCTGGTGTTTCTGATTTTCCTACATCTTTTCCCTCTATTAACATTCCTTTGCTTCCCTGCAGTTTCCTACTTCTAGACCTTTCTTCTCTTCATTTATCTGTTGCCCAGAACAAGGACAACTGTAGCAAACATTAGAATTCCCTGATTCCTTTTCTTTTATCATTTGGAAAGCTTTATTTTTCATTTTTTTAATTTGACCCTTTTTTAATTTATGGCAGTGAGGATTAATAGACCATCTGGCTCTTACAATGAAAAACGGCCTGACCTGAAACAACTCTTCTGTGTACAGATGCCCCATTGGTCCTGGCCACAGCCCTAATCCTTAGCTCTTCTTCTACTTCTTGATGGAGTTGCTGCTGTGCTGTTCCCTCGCTTGCTGCTCTCCAAGTGACCCTTTGCTTTCTTTGTTGGTGTTTCAATTTTGAATATGGTCAGGCTGTGTTGTGTTGTGTTATTATTTTAATACTTGTTAAAATGGCTTATGTTTCTGTTTAAAATGTTGGGTCTTGTATCTTAATAAACATTTGTATATAAATGAAACAGAACTACACTTGGAGGCACTCCAGCTCCCCAAACCAGACACAAGCAGACACAGACACAAGTCTAGCACAACACACATTTTATTGTTCCATGGGAAACACTTCCCAATAGTTTCCCACCTGCACAGCACAGTTCAATAAAGCACCAAGTACAATAACAATGCAGCATTATGTCTTCTTTTTCTCTGTCCTCTTCTTTCTGCCTCTATCTACCTCCACTCTTCCTCCAGCAAGCTTCATCATCATCCTCCCGACTCTGACTCCTGAAGCAGTGGCAGCTGGCTCATTTTATTCTGCACTCGGCAGTACACGTGATCTGAAAGCACTTCCAGGTGAGGTGGGAGCCCAATGAAGTAGGGCTCCACAGTGCTTGCAGCACCCCCTGGAACCGAACAGAGCTGAACCATCAAACTGCAATTCCCATGAAACCCTGAGGGAATCTATACTGCTTTTTTAATGTATGCATTTTTCAGATTACATTTCTTCTGGCCTTCATGACATGAATAACTGGAAAATAAACCTTTTGACTTCTTAAATTAAGAAAAAACAGATCAAATATCGAATTTCATGTTATCACCTTTCCAACATTTAATGATCATGCTCCGAGAGAACCATTTTGACAAACCATTTAGGCAGCAGGTTACTCCAAAATACTGTTTACATTCTTTACATGATTCATAAGAAAGTGTGGAATGATTGAATTGCAGAATGATTAAAGTGTCATTAATATATATTCAACATAAAGTTTGTCTGCTCTGCAGACATTTTTGCTTAGTGCTTTTTTTATAAACATCATTAGGACTTTAAGCTATTTGAAATATTTTAAATTTGACCCCATTCCACATGTAACCCAATGAGGTTAATCGTCAAATATCCTAAACTGTTTAAGAATGATGCATATAAAAACAGAAAAAAGAAGGAATTGTGGCCTCACAGATTCAGTGGCTGAATCATTTATTACCTGTGAGGCTTTGATGTTCTCTCCTTTCCTTTGTGAATTTCACTTGAACACTATGGATTTTCCCCTGCATTTTCAAAAATGTATTTGGGTTTTTTGGTGATTGGAAGTTGAGTGAAGGTGTGTACACGAGCTGGCCCTCAGTTGGACTTATGTTCTTGTCCTTGGTTGGTTTCTGTCACTGTCAGTATTGTCAAGATAAGCTGCAGCGCACTACAACCTTGAATTATTTTAAACATATACATTTAAATGTGAAAACAGTACAAATTTTAACCATGTTTAAAATCTGAGTGTTTCTCCAGGGTGTAAATCCTTATTTTTATATTTATCTGTTTGGTAGAAATTATTATTATATTATATTATATTATATTATATTATATTATATTATATTATATTATATTATATTATGTCCTGCGGTGGGTTGGCACCCTGCCCAGGATTGGTTCCTGCCTTTTGCCCTGTGTTGGCTGGGATTGGCTCCAGCAGACCCCCGTGACCCTGTGTTCGGATTCAGCAGGTTGGAAAATGGATGGATTGATGGATATTATATTATATTATATTATATTATATTATATTATATTATATTATATTATATTATATTATATTATATTATATTATATTATTCAGCAGAAGTGTGTCAAAAATGCTACTGAGGCTCCTTTATATCAAAAGCTATATGCCTGCACAACAATAACAACAATATTAATAATAATAATAATAATATCTGAGGTGAATTGCTTCCCCATTTTAGTTTGCTTCCTGCCTTGTGACTGGAGGCTACATGCGATTCTTTAACCAAGCAGGTACAATAATGGAAAGACAGGTACACACATATTTATTATTTAAAAATTTCTTCATTATTCAGTTTAATTCAGTTCAGTTTCCTCTTGTGTGACACTCTCCACTGAGTTCAAATCAGCTACAAAATCACCCAATATAAACACAAGTAGAGCCTTAATCAATTACAATTATATATACACAAATATCTATCTATCTATCTATCTATCTATCTATCTATCTATCTATCTATCTATCTATCTATCTATCTATCTATCTATCTATCTATCTATCTATCTATCTATCTATCTATCTATCTATCTATCTATCTCTAGTGGCAGAGCCAGCAGGAAGGTGGGGACCATTTGCCTTGGGTCCCACACAAATGAGGGACCCACCCACTCATTTACAGAGGAACTACACTACAACTAACTAACTAACTGAGGAAACTTACAATACAGATCAACATCATTGAATAAACATCAGTCTGGGGGACTGTTTGGGAACAAGTGTTACAGGACAAAGAGACAAAATTGATCACCACAGGTTAAGGGCTCAGAACAAAATAGCAAGCTAGTTACATGTCCTGAGTTACAAGAACCTATCAAAGCCATTATCAATTAGACAGAAATTCAGTGAACTAAAGAGTCTTCAAATACTCCTTAAACACATTGAAATAGTCAGAATTTCACCAGTTAGGCACTGTACATAAAAAATGGGTTGAGATTTGTTGTCATGCAGAGGTGGCATCACCAGACGACATTCATCAGAAGACCCGAGGGGGTAAGAAGGAGCATAGGACCTAACAAGTATCTCCCTACATACAGAATATAGGTGCTGATGTGTTGACTTGTCTGTAGGCAAACGTCAAGGGTTTGAACTTAATACATGGTATCACAGAGAGTCAGTGTACTGCATACGGATTGTTGCATACAGCAATTGTTATATACAGATAAAAGAAAATACAAAAACAAAAAATAAAAACCTGTAAGTAAAATTAAAAATCAGTCACTAACATTTTAGATCCAGACAGGACAGCACATTAATGCAGAGGCTAGTGCTACTGCCTTAAGGATTCTGGGTTTTAACTCGATTGTTGTCCTTGTGGAGTATGCGCATTCTTCTGTGTTTATGTGGACTTTCCACCTAGTAATCCTATTTGCCTGTCATATCCCTAAATAAGGTTCTGGTTAGGCTGGTTGGTGACTCCAAATTGGACCCATGTGAGTGCTATGTATGTCTGTGTTTGAGTGAGTCCTGTGATGGACTTGCACTCTTTTCAGGTTTAAATCCTGCCTGACAACCAGTCTAACTGGGATAGCTTTCTGCCTCCTGTAACATTATTTGAATTAAGTTAATTTTGTGTTGAGCATGAAGGCATTTTACTTATCAGTCTAATACTAGAAATAGTAATAATAATAATATATTAAATTGTTTACTATATATTTTGTGAATTTTAATAATTTTCCAGCTAGAGGTGCCCTGTCTTCTGCTTATGCAATTCACACACGCACACACACGCACACATGTGATTTGGCCACAGTTACTTATGAATGACAGCCAGTTGCTGATGAGCAGCAGGCGTTATCATGACAAATAAACAAAGCCTACAGACAGAATTTATGAGCTTGTTTTAAAATGAATCACTGACAAGAGTGCAACTTTGAACTGACTTACTTATGCTCCATGTGTACACCCCGGAGAGTCTGTCACATCTACTGAAACTGTTCATTTTTACCAAGAAGAAGCTATTTGGGTTACAGGTAAGCTCTCACACAGAAAGATGAAAAAGCAATAGAACTGTTCTGTATTTCACCATTTGGACACATTTTGTTGTGCTGCTCAGCTGTTTTTTTTTTTTTTTAATTATTCAGGTTTGACATATCACTGAAACCATGAGCTCCATTTGTGTTAAATGTCATCTTTGCAAGTATTGACCCTTCTCTCACTGAAAAGATTAATGAGAAAAAGATAAGCAGCTGACTCTACAATGACACCCACCAGGGTGGAGACTGGAAGCATGTGTGAAAGCATATAAACACAAATGTTACAATAATACCAAATGAGCTGGGCCAGACTGAGAAGCTTATTCAGGCTAGGAATCCCAAGTTTAACCCAAGCCAGGCCGCAGAATATACTTCAGGTTTCTTGTACAGGCCCAGACTTAGAAAACCAACAAACACCATTTTGTCTTGGAACTTTTTATAAATGAGGAGACAGTAGATTCAGCTTTTACACATACATTTCACTCTTAAATTTTACCTCTGATAAAGTGAGAAACAACACTTCATAAATGTAAACATTTCATAAATAAATAAACCATGTAGGGTGGCGCAGTGGTAGCGCTGCTGCCTCGCAGTTAGGAGACCTGGGTTCGCTTCCCGGGTCCTCCCTGCGTGGAGTTTGCATGTTCTCCCTGTGTCTGTGTGGGTTTCCTCCGGGCGCTCCGGTTTCCTCCCACAGTCCAAAGACATGCAGGTGAGGTGGATTGGTGATTCTAAATTGTCCCTAGTGTGTGTGCTGGGTGTGTTTATGTGTGTCCTGCAGTGGGTTGGCACCCTGCCCAGGATTGGCTCCCTGCCTTGTGCTCTGTGTTGGCTGGGATTGGCTCCAGCAGACCCCCGTGACCCTGTGTTCGGATTCAGCGGGTTGGAAAATGGATGGATGGATGGAATAAACCATGTAGTTCTATAATGTTTATATCAAAACAAATGTGCAAAAAGCACCACAAAAAGTAGTTTTCAGTGGAAACCGCAGTGCATAGATTATGTTTGCAGTTTCAACTGTGTGTCTGGAATCTGCACAGCCAAGCCGCTGTCAGTGTCTGGATGGCAATGCTGAATACTCCCACAAAGTTTGAAGTGTTGGTCAAAAAAGACCACTTTGAATTTCTTCCATAGACAAAAGACTCAAAAAATGCCTGTCTTTGTCAAACATTTTTTAAAGAATGTACTTTGAAACATTTTGTGTAAGCCATTCAATCACTCTCTCATCATAGTGCTAAGGTTAAACTGTCAAGCGCGAGAGACGTACTTTAAAAATATTAAAATTAAGTAAAAACAAGACACGTTCATTAACAAACTTATCATGAAATAAACAACAGGTACTTTTAAAAACACAAATCATTCCACTCACATACATGTTTCATTAATAAAAAGAACAAAACATTTCAAATAGCCTGTTCAATCACTTTGAGGGCATAAGGAAAAAAAAAACGTTAAAAATGTGACCATATGCTACACTTCAGTAAAATTTGAAACAAAAATGAAACAAAATAAATACACAGTAACAAAAGCCAAAACCCATACAACATCCAAATATATTTCAAAGTGTATTATAAACTTTTAAACAATCTTCATATATAACTTTAACTACAACGCGCCAGACGTATGCACCTCTCATCATAGTGCTCCTGTTTAACTGTCAGAGCGTGAGACTCACGCAAAATCAAAACTTGACTTGAACAAAAACAAGAAACCATTCAACCAGATACCAGAAAAGAACCACTCCAATGTGAAACCGAAAGGATTTGTGCTCACTACAAAGCAATAGCGCCCGCTCATTTTCCAGTATAATAACATTATATGATTTCACCATTAGTTTATTTCACTGGTTGCTCTGAATGCAAGGTCAGGCCAGGCAACAGGCCACCGGGAAAGCTTCTGCTGATTGTAAACGTCAATCCAGCTCTGACTGTGGTTGAAATGACAATGAAAATCTGATCAGGTGGGAGATACAATAGAGAAGATCTAAAAGTAAACAAAATGGTTTAAAGTGATGGATGGAAAATATGAAAAATTAGAACATTACCAATGAGATGAGAACAGGCCATCAGCCCAACACGCCTGTCAATTCTATTCACCCACATTGTCCAAAATAACACCAAGTTGAGATATGAAAGTCCCTACAGTCCTGCTGTCCACCACACTACTTGGTAGTTCATTCCATGAGTCTATGGCTCTTTGTGTGTAGAATAACAAGAAGGGTCTGGCTGAAAATTCCTTTACCCACAGGGCCCTGTGACATCATTCTGGGGCCTGTGTCTAAAGGTGGAAGTGACATAGGTTTGGAAGGTCCCCCTTCTGTTATAAATGGAAGTGACACTGATGTTCAGAGCCCATGAATGCTATTTATTTTTTCAATAGCTTTGCTTGAGCTTTTGTAAAACATGTGTAAGCCACTATTTTATATTACTATATTAAAATATGTTATAATTGATCTTCTCTAGACTTTCTCTAGTGCTGCTATGTCTATTTAATAATATGGAGACCAAAATTATATATGGTACACATGAGGCTACTCTATTCACACACCTGCCCAGTACATTGGTACCCTTTCTGTTCAAATGTAACATGTTGTGGTGGAAGAGGTCCCATCTGTTCCAGAAGGACTTCCAATGTCCCATAAATGTATTCCCATCTATTCAACACCAAGATCTGAGCCACATTTTAAGCCTTTTAATTCCCTAAGTCTTACCTAGGCTGGCGTGTGGAACAGACAGATCTTCAAAGAAGACCACCTCATCAGTTCTACACTTTAGCTTTGCACCTAACTCTTAATTTGGATTGTTTTCTTGAACTTAATTTTGGCTGTCATTTTCAATTACTTGTAGATCTTATTCCATGAGTTATGTTCCATTCATCCATCCATCTATTCATCTGTCCGTTAATCATGTTCCCACACATTACATTTTCCATTCATCTGTCCACACAAAGTTTATTTAAAATTGAATCAGCTGAAGAGATAGTATGAATGCATGAATTAATAGAGAGAAATGATTAAATTTATGTAAAAATAACAATAATACTTACATGCACTCTCAGACCCATAGAGGTTGTGAATTCTAGCAATATCAAATACAAGATGGGAAACAGCCTTGGACAGGGAAGTAGTCTTTTAAAGGGGCCTGTCACACCCACTTACACAGAACTTGGTTAGAACTGCCGACTGAACTGCAAAACACATATCTGGAAATGGAGCATGGAAAGTTATGCAGAGAGAAAGACAACACACAGACAATATCTGGTTGCAGGTCTTGAATATCAGACTCTGGATATGCTAAGTAGCAGCAATACTCAATTTTGCAATCAAAATCCTCCACTCATTTCCTTTCCAGTTCAGGGTAGCAGAGATCTGGGGTCAGATTTATAAAACTTGTGCTAACGCAGCTTTCAATGCAAACGTTTGGATTTATAAAAGAAAACATATTATGGGAGAACTTTTGTATATTTTCTGCAACTCTGACCCATTTATACACAACATTTTGGAGCTGGGAAATGACGACACCCTTGATCAAGCAGAGAAATGCAGCCAAACCAGGCAAATGACGACTTATGAGAATAACAAGGCATATCACTGAGATGACATTTAACATGTATATTAAACCTCAGAAATGATAATTATGATATAAAGACTCTATTTTATGTCTCTTTTAAGAGGGTCTATGCTGCGTATTTGCACAGAAGAACTTTTTTGGTTTTACATCAGTTTATATCAGCTACCTTTTGTCACTTCTCAGGGGACTGACCCACAGTTCAGGAATATGTCAGTCAGACTTTGTTCCATCATGCCTGCTGACCAGTAAGGCTCTACATCCAGTTTTCTTGTGGTGTGGGTGACCATACATAAAACATAAAATGTTTTTACAAACATTAAAAGACAATTTTCAGCTATGTCCGGTTCTCCTAACATAATTGGAGACCTTTTCTGGAATCATATTGCAATAAGAGAACCTAGCCAGAATTAATCTGCTTTTGTTAACCATAAGCAGGTACATTTCATTAACACACAAGTCATCTGTGATGCTAACATGAGATTGACAAACGTCATGGCTTGGTGGCCTGGAACAACCTGTGATTAATTTATTTTGAGGCAAAGCAGCTTTGGCAGACATGATGGTGCTGTACAGGGTAGCTGGCCTATTAATAAGGTAACTGGCTGAGCCCTCAGTTTTTCGTATGACCTGTACAATTCATTGTAACAGCAATCATGTCATTGCATGTGCTAGGTTATTGCAGCTATCCATTCAGATGCTGGTGCCTTAGCCTTTCCATAAGCCCCAGAATGAAGAAGAGGAGGCGTTGTAGAGCTCTCAGTTGTGGTGTGCAGCCAGATGCTCTTGATTGTAGGTGGTGGGGTCTCAATGCACCAGGATGGAGGCTGCTCTGCCAGCCAATGGAGTTCCACAGCATTGTGATTGCACGTGCATAACATTGATTAACATGCTCCCAACAAGGATGCTTCAGTTACCAGCAACTAGGTGGAGTTCGAGGCGAATTCACATTCACGCATTTACAAGATTATTGTGATTTATAAAGGTAACTTGTGTAGAAATGTGTATCCTTTTTTTTGGTGTTTGCATATTTTCACACTTGAATTCAAGCAAAGTTTTATAAATGAGACCCCCTGGTGTCTATTACATTAAAAATGGGTGTAAAACAAGTAGTAACCCTGGATAGGTTCCTAATTCATCACAGAACATCCATATGCACATACTCATTCATACTAGGACATTTTCATCCATCCATCCATTTTCCAACCCGCTGAATCCAAACACAGGGTCACAGGGGTCTGCTACTAGGACATTTTATATAATAATAATAATAATAATAATAATAATAATAATAATAATAATAATAATAATAATAATAATAATGAAACCTCTAATCCAGTTTAAGATTGCTGGGAACCAGAATCTATCCCAGCCATATTTGGTGCAAAGCATCAAGTCCAGTCCATAACAAGACAATCTTGTAAACACATCTATATTCACCCATACTCAGCTAATTTAATTTATAATAGTAAGGTTAGGTTTGTGGATCTTTTGCTTTGATTTTTGAATGCAATTAAGTGAACATATTGTTCAGTCTCAATGAAGATCTCCTGACCCACTTACCAGAGGTAAAGTCAGTCAGTCAGTCATTTTCCAACCAAAGCCTTCTCTGAAATGTTTGCACAATACCAAGTCTTATGTATACCTCTGTCAGCCGAATGCTTTCCAAATGTTTTTACAGCAACCAAAGGAGGCATAGTCATCTAAAATGACCCAGTGGCATTGCTATTTCCACTGCATTTCTGTCCATGCTGGATCTTGATTAGGTGTCTTATAATCTTTAAGGATGTAGGCAAGCCATTATGATTCTCTCTTAATCTCTCTGCTGTAGCAGGTGTCTCTGCATAAGGTGCCTTCACACATCCCTGTTAAATTGACTCATAATGTTGAATCCATCCATCCAGCCATCTATTATCCAACTCGCTATATCCTAACTACAGGGTCACTTTTGCCTCCTGCATTTCTTATGTCATTTCATGCTTTATGTTATACAACAAGACTAAAACGTGGATTCATCTTGTTCCGAAGAGAGACAGTTGTTTTAAAGGTTTAAATGGTTCGAACATGGATAGAGGTTCCACCAGGATATCGATTAAAAGGAGAGATGTTATTGTGGAAAGTAAAATGAGTCTATGTTAGCAGACTTCTGTTGGTCATTCCACCTTAAAAACACCTCAAAAGGATTTTAAGAGGAAGAAGAACTGTCAAGTGACTACTTTTTAAAGTAATAATTATATTTTAAACAAATTTATTACCCATGGCCCTGCTCATGATATACTGAGTTTGGAAAAGGAATGGATGGATGAACAATTATATGTGTAACCTTCATTTCTCAAAAGGCAGATGTCACAGAAATATTCTTTTACTAAATTTGGATTCAGCTCCATCAAATCTATGCAGAACACTTATATTTTGTTTTAACTGGAGAATTTTTTTTTCAGATCATTGTTCCTAATTTGTCCTTTCTAGTATGTATTTATATCCATCAGATCTTCCATCCATGCTGCATGCAGAATTTTGACATTTTCAGTTTGCTACTAAAAAAGCAAATTATGACTGGAGAAAAGCCTTCTTGGGGCAGCACGGTGGCACAGTGTTAGCACTGCTGTCTCACAGTAAGGAGACCCGGGTTCACTTCCCGGGTCCTCCCTGCGTGAAGTTTGCATGTTCTCCCCGTGTCTGTGTGGGTTTCCTCCCACAGTCTAAAGACATGCAGGTTAGGTGGATTGGCAATTCTAAATTGGCCCGTGTGTGTGTGTGTCCTGTGGTGGGTTGGCGTCCTGCCCGGGATTGGTTCCTGCCTTGCGCCCGGTGTTGGCTGGGATTGGCTCCAGCAGACCCCCGTGACCCTGTGTTCGGATTTAGCGGGTTGGAAAATGGATGGATGGAAATGCCTTACTTAGGTATCAAAATTCATAAATGAATTGTAATGTGAGTTTGTTAATTCCATTCCTTTTATTAACATAGTGCTTCATTTTTGCAGGTTTGGTGACTGAATTATGGCAGAGCCAAGGCACACCTTTCTCTTTTTACATGTTTACCTTTCTTTCATCTATGATCCTTGTTTAGCTAACATCCCATTACGCTGGAGCATAGCTCCTTCCCAGGACCCATGTTATAATGAACAAGGACATCCTAAATTCTGCATACCTGAGTTCATCAATGCTGCATTTGGAAGATCTGTTGAAATTCAAGGTGGTGGAGATCAAGATCATGTTTTTCCTGAAAACACTACTGTGCTTACTGACCTGAACAACCCACATAATCTCACTTGCTGGCATCAAAAAACTGAACATGACCAGAGTCTTACTGTTTCTCTGGGACGCAGATTTGAGTTAACATACATTAGCTTGCAGTTCTGCTTTGGTCAGACACAGGAGGACACCTTCTGGTCTACTTCTATCCTGAAGTCAATGGATTTTGGGCGAACATGGAAGCCTTACCAGTTTTATTCCCCACAATGTCAGGAACAATTTGGACGACCTTCTCACATGGTTGTTTCATCAAGAGCCCATGAAAATGAGGCTCTTTGCTCAGATCCCAGGCCACTACAACAGCATAGAGGGGGGCTCGTGTTAGCTTTTTCTACTCTTGATGGAAGACTATCTGCCCCTGATTATGAATACAGCCCAATTCTCCAAGACTGGGCCACAGCTACTGATATTAGGGTAATTTTTCATAAAGAAAAACTGGTAGGGCCTTCAGGGTCAAGGCTTGGCATTCAAGGCACAGAGTCTATAGTTACTAAAAAAATGGGAGGCATGAATGGAGGAAGAAATGGTTTTAGTAAGGGTGTGGCAATTGGATATCAGGAAACTCATGGAACAGGGGGCAAAGGTGGAAAACTTCATTTTGCATCATCTTCTGCAGAAGTTGCCAAGTTGTGGAATGAGCAAAGAGGTAAAATGAAAAGAAACTCTTATGTTAGCAAAAGAAAGAAAGGCAGAGACAGAGACCGTGAAGGACGTGATAAGGTTGATAAGGGCAAAAGGAGAAATAAGAAGACAACTTCTCAAAGGGAAGCAATGAAGTTTGAAAGTTCAGACATGTTACTTAAGGAAGTACAACGAGGGCCTGCCATCCTAGCCCTTTCAGATCTGCAAGTGGGTGGCAGGTGTAAGTGTAATGGGCATGCTTCCCGTTGCATTCGAGACCCTCAGGGCCAGGCGATATGTGAGTGTCGACACAACACAGCTGGAGTAGACTGCGACATGTGTAAACCTTTCTATTATGATCGACCTTGGCAACGGGCAACCCCTGAGCAGCCACATGAGTGCGTTGGTAAGTTAACAGAAACTTAATTTCCTGTGTTTCTCTGTATTTTATGAAGACTCCATTTGAAGAATGTTCATTTGTTTCTAATGTCCAACAGATGTACCTTCTGCAGCAAAATTAGTCTGCAGCACTGAGTGGCAGAGTCTGACAATTTCCAGATTACCTAACAGACTCAAGAAAGACATTAAGCGAGCACATTCTTTGTAAAATTAAAGTTGTGTAGTAATATATGGGTATTTTTTGATAACATTCGCAAATGGCTAATTTGCACATTTACAAATGAAAAAAATGCACAACAAAAGTAAATAATATCTGAAACCTGGGCAAAAATATCATTTAATGTTTTGAACAATTTAAAACGGGAGCTAGCTAAGCTACATGCTTTAGTCAGTTACTGCTCTGCAGCAAGACCTCAGGAAAAACTTTAGTTAGTTCAAATAAGATTTATTAAACTCCAGTGACAACACTTGGAATAGGGGCTTCGTAAAATCCATCTATTATTCAATTACTGTTAAGTGAGGCTACAGAAAGGCCTTGTTTGTGTTACATAGCAACATGTAGTTGGGCTTAATTGGAACTGGTCCATTGCAAAGAAGAGACACCCCTGAAGTGAGAACACTGTTAGGTTTAGGTTCATTTAGCTTTGGACAAAGGCTGTCCCTTGGAACTCAGTTTATGAATATGCCCCTTTGTCCCGGCTTACACTCAGGTGAGTATTTACTTTCCTGCCACTTACCCCGTTACTTATCATATCTTTCATAGGACAGGTATTTATAACTTGGACTATTTGTTGTTTCCAGAAATGCATCCATTTTATTATCTGGTACCAAACTTCCATCCCCTACTACAAGAAGAGACACAACTAAAGTCAGAAGCCCCATTAAGGTTAATAATAATAATAATAATAATAATAATAATTACATTTATATAAGCACATTTCTCACTACTCATAGTTCTTTTTTTTTCAAATTGAGTGATGAGGCACTTCAACCACCGCTAATCTGTAGCATATACCTGGATGATGTAACAGCAACTATTTTTGCACAGGTATGCTCACCATACATGGACTTGTGAGGTGAACTGGTAAGAGAGATGGTCAATTAGAGACAGAGGATTATTAAGGGGCCAGAATAACTAGGCCAAGGAGGGCAATTCTGCCTGGACATTGGGATAAACCCTGCTCTTTTTTCACAAAGAGACCACATTTCATCCAAAGGACAGTGTCATTTTTACATCACAGTGTCCACATCACTGGACTGGGGCATTGGGACCCATATTCAGACAGCAGGGTAAGTGCCCCCTTGCTGGCCTCCCCTTCACCTCTTCCAGTAGCAAACCAAGCTTTTCCTAGATAGTCTCCTATTCTAGTACTGGCTTGGCCTAAACATGCTTAGCTTCAGGTGGATGACCTGTTCTGAAGTGCATACGGTATGGCTGCTGGCTGGTTACCCAGGTTAGGGGTAGGGTTAGGGTTGACCTGTTCAGTGAGAAGGCCTGAGAAAAGTGCAGTGCACACTCTTCACCAGCAACCCCTATTCTTTTCTTGTGCACCATTTTGTGTAGAAGACAGCAGTAGTAGTCAGAAGAAATGGAGTACAGAACAATGAGAGGCAAGTGGTTGTGGTTCCGAATATAAATGTTGTTTGTTTGAAAACATACAGACTGGTGAGACAGCAGCATTCAGCATGGGGGACAAAGGCATTGGTATGCAATCTGAAGGCATTGCCTATATAGCTTGGACCAGGAGCCACCACTGTATCTGATCGAATCCTTTTGTTGCATCCTCTTGGAATTCCACCATACTTGTAAAACACAGTCTCTCTTATCTAAAGCCATGTTATTCACCCATTCTTGCTACATAATGCTCAATCTTTTTCTTAAAAATTAAAAATCAATTAATTTACCCATAATGCAGGTTAAGCATGATACCATATACAGTTGTTACTTGGATCAGCCTGCTCACTAGTTTTTTTTATAATGGGTTAATATTTACTAACTTCCAGCCCTTAGATATCATTAATAGAATTGTTGTACAGAGTACCATGAAATGTTTACTTTCTATAAACCAAAATATACCAAAAATAAACCAAAGAGCTCTATGTCCGGTCACATCCAAAAAGTGAATGTAGATGTGGTCCACTCCTACAAGTGCTTGGGGTGTGACGATGCTAATCTCCTACAGACTCCTTCTTCTCACATGGGAGTCTGTTGAACCAACACCATCGATAGTTATGACCGAGATGAGCTGACAAATGACGACAAATCTCATTGACACCAGGGGATGGTGTAAAATGCTCAGGTGATTTTTTTTATAAAAAACAATCCAAAACAAAAGTAAAAAAGTGTCCATTGTGCAGTGTTCAAAAAATCAAATCCATAAAATCAGTGAAATGTGGAGATAAAATCCATAATAAATAAATCTGTTAAAATAGAGGTTAAAATGCGGTCTCTCTTCACCCGATCGCAGCCCACCACCTTCTGTCTCCCCGGCTCACCCATCACAGGCGTTGCCGGCAGGGCCTCTGCAGCATGAACTTCTTTCTGCCGACCCCCATCTTGGCTCCTGCCACACTGTCCGAGGTTGGCACACCTCCTCAGATCCACTGGAATTTCTCACATCCCACTCACCCCACTCTATATGCTTAGTCAGTGGGGCGAACCAGCCCCTAGAGCGCCTTAGATGGAGCCCCAGATCAAGCTGCCTTCTCCTTCCTGGTGTCTGGATACTCTCCCATGATGCCTTTTCCGTCCTTTAACATCCTTCTATTCTTTTCTTTCCTCTCACATCTTGCATATCCCCCTGTGCTGGCCCGTATATTTATATATACACTCGTCTCTGTGGGCCTTAAGCACACGCTGCAGGAAGCCAATGAAGCAATTCAGAACGATCGCACCCACACGTGCAGGTACGACTCGCCCCAACTACCTCATTAACTCCCTGCAGTCGTGCAATCGCACCCACAGAGAATGACACTGCTTTACTGATTTAAAACCTGGCCATATTATGTTATTGCCGCAGACCCTCTATACCACATGGGGGTCCACATTAATGACAAGCTGGACTGATCTTGAAACACAGAGGAACTATATAAGAAAGGGCAGAGCAGGTGGAGACTGCATATGGGAAGTAACATCCTTCACATTTTCTATAACTCTGTGATGGCCAGTGTGATTCTATACACTGTGGTGTGGTGGGCTGGTAACATCACTTCAAGAGATGCTTGCTGAATCAAAAAATTAATTGAAAGGGCAGGCTCAGCTATAAGATACACTCTGGACCTCCTGGAGGTTGTAGCGAAGGGGAGAATTGCTGTAAAACAAAGCTGAGTGCCATTATGAACAATGATGCAAATTCTCTCTCTGACACACAAACACTGAGGACTTCCAGCCAATGAATCATTCAGCAGAAGTGTGTCAAGAAATGCTGCTGTGTCTCCTTTATACCAACAGCAATACTTTTGCATAATGCCTCACTGGGACTGTGAAAACTAGGTCAAAAGTTTTCTTTCTTTTTAATTTTCTTTATTTATAATTTTTCCAGTGTGTGTTCAGATGAAAGTGTGTGTGTATATTTATTTCTTTATATATTTACTTCCTTATCTATCTGTTAATGTATTTAT
Organism: Erpetoichthys calabaricus; assembly: GCF_900747795.2. Lineage (NCBI taxonomy): Eukaryota > Metazoa > Chordata > Cladistia > Polypteriformes > Polypteridae > Erpetoichthys > Erpetoichthys calabaricus. The sequence continues at coordinate 285,390,526 of NC_041396.2, read as the reverse complement.
TTAATAATTTTCTGTAAAAAGCCAAATTTCCTCTTGAAAACAAATACAGACCTATCTATCTATCTATCTATCTATCTATCTATCTATCTATCTATCTATCTATCTATCTATCTATCTATCTATCTATCTATCTATCTATCTATCTAAGCAAAAATATATTAAAACACACAACTATACTTTACTTGAAGTTAACCATTCCTTTCAGACCTACAAGCTATGGTATGTTCTTTATTTATTTGCTTCTTATGTGTTCTGATGAGCACAAGATTATAAACTGAAATCCAGGAGGGAAATCTATCTGTGGTGAGTATGTGTGAACCTGTTACAAAGGTGGCAGAAGAGGCCATCCTTTCCCAATAGACATTAGTGATGAAAATTTCAATTAACTTTACTGAGCTGATTCTTTGAAACTATTCATTTAAGTGTTTTTTTATTATTATTATTTAATTTTACATCACATACCATCAAGTCGGACTCATACAGAACATGAATGCATAAAACTAGGAAAACAAAACTGAAAGTAAAAAAAATACACACACGTATTACACACACACATAATTGTATACAGTATATATCAGAAAGTTAAAAAAGGAACACAAAAGAACAAGGACTGAAATCCCCACCCAAGGTGCATCGATTCTTTGGAAATTTGGGGTTGTTTCCACCTGTGATTGCATCACTAATACATAGTTCATTATACAGTATATTTCACATGGCTATAATTTATATGACATTGTTCTGTTTCAGTACACAAAGCATGACAGCACATTTAAGATGCATAATTAAATAAGACATTACACTGCAGCATCAATGAAAGAGAATTGGGCAACTAGCTTTTAAGTAATGATTTGGTTTAAACTCAAATGGATCAGATAATTATACATGCCCAGTACTGTCAAGGAGCCATAAAAAATTGTGCACTAAAACTAAAGTTAAAAGCAAATAAATGTTCGAATAATATTTTTATATGGTTTAGCTTTGTGTAACTAAATTGTTGACTGTGCAAAGAGACATGACCGTATTATTTGTCATATTGTTTATATGTTCAGTTTGAAGCAATTCCAAAAAACAATTGTACAAAATAAAATAAGAATACATTCTAATATAAATTTGTGTTTACTTTATTGTATTTGAACAATGAATGAAAGAATTATAGTGATATAATTTTTATTCAGCAATACTGGTATACAGTAGTTTGAACACAAAAGAATTGTACATGAAGCGAGTTGAGGCTCTTAATTCCAGCAGTTCTTGTGCATGCACTTTAAACATCTGCTAGTGTCAGCAAAACGAAATGCTGATGACATCACACAGAGCATTACACTGAGCGTGCATGTGCTGAGCACCACTGAACTGAATTGTTCTTATTCACGAATCGATTCATATGATTCACTGAAAAGGGTTGGGCAAAAAGAATGATCTGTTTGTGAGTTGTCCATCTCTAATTGACATTTGTTCAAAGCTGGGGAGCAGAGTTCAAAAGATGAATCAGTCACAACTGAGAAGCAGTATCATTATCAGTCCACCCTGAGAGAAAGGTGGCCACAATGTATGTATAGTATCCACATAAGAGTCTATAAATTTCTCTCTATTATAAAAAAAAAATCTTGGGAGGGAGATGAGACGTGATCTTCTCGGCAGACACTTTGAAGTCCAAACAAATTCTCAGAGACACTTTAATGTCCCATGAGACAAAGAGGTGAGATAAAAGGACAGCTGCTGTACAGGCTTTTAAATGTTTGACGCGCAGTGCGACATGCAGATCATGCAGCATGACACTAGCAGCCCCGGGGAAGGGGTGGAGGGGATAACTCATTCACTACAGCTTGATTACTGGCAAATATCAAGAAATAAAAAATTAATGAAATGAAAATAACCACCTCTTTAAATTGTATATCCGGATAACCAAACCCGGGGGTTGGCGAGCGAAGCGAGCAGGGGGAAGAGCCCCCTAGTACTTATATAAAAGAAGGATAATGTAAAAGGTATTTACAAGCTGAAAAGTTAACATTTAAAATATGAATTTTTTGTGGAATTTTAACCTTCGTCTCCTTTTGAAAGCTAAAAAGTCAAGCATTTTTTTTTGCCATACCATCTATATACAATATTGAAGCATACAGTGGCACAAAGTAATGTTACCCAGAATTGTGGTGCAATATATACATAAGGTGTAAGACAAGTAGAGAACGGTAGTATATTATCAATGACAACAGCAACTAATAATAAAGATAACAGAAGTAGCAGATGTACTGCACATAAATAGATCACTAGAAGCAGATCTAAGCAGAGAGGGACAGTGCACAATTCAGAGCCTGGACAGCCAAAAGATAAAAGCTGTTTCAGAACCTGGCAGAACTGGAGGTGGGACGAAGAGGATGTAGGAAGGGTGGGAGCTGTCCTCCACAGTGCTATTGGCTTTGTTGATGCAACACTTTTTAAAGATGTCTTTAATGGAGAACAGAGAGGTGCCAATGATCTTTTCTTCTGTGTTCACTATCCATTGGAGAATACTGTAGTTAGAGATGCTGCAGTTCCTAAACCAGGTGTTGAAGCAGCTGGTGCCCTGTACAATGGGGTGGGAGGTAGACTTTCCACTGATGGAAATGGAGATGCTGCTGCATCTCCTTGGCTATGAAGGGTGATGTTAATTGAACAAGTAATGCTAGTTAAGGTCAGTTACCAGTTGCACACCAGGAATTTGGTGCTCTTGATCGATGTCACTGCAGTTTGATTTGGAGTGGGGTGTGGGCAGCAGGGGCCTTTTTGATGTCAACAATCATCTCTTTCGTGTTGTCCACATTAAGAGACAGATTGTTGTAGTTGCACCTGCAGTCCAGCAGTCATTGTATCTCCATTCTATTTGCTGACTCATCCCATTATTGATTAGACCCAACATCACTGTGTTGTCAGCAAACTTAATGATGGTGTTAGAGCTGTGCACTGACATACAGGTATGAGTCAACAAATAGAACAGAAGTGTGTGATTATGCAGCCCAGTGGGGGTGCAAATGCTAATTGTGATGGAGCTGGAGATGGTGTTTCCATTGAGGACTGCCTGCTGGGGTCAAGAAGTCCAGGATCCAGTTGCATAGGGAAGTGTTGCATCAATTTCAGTATGAACTTCTTGGGAGTGATGGTGTTGAATGCTATGAAAATCATTCTAGCATCCGTATATATATATACAATTCTAAGGGTTGCATCTATCTGTCACTTGATTAATCCCATACCATTTGGGCTACAACCTTGATTTTTCTCTTAATTAAAAGTTTATGGCATGATGCATACTGTTTAAGCAAAAAACATATCTGGCAGCAACCTTTGTGAGGTTTAGGGGTTGACATCTTTCTTACAAACTGATTAGGCACACTGATGGAGAAAGTGACACAGAAGAGAGAAAAAGAAGAGCAGCAACATCTGCTGAGTGAGAAGCAAATTGCTGAAGCCGGTTACATAATTGGGAAAAGAAGAGCATCAGCCTTAGCATCCATTGCAAACAACCTGCTAGCACTCGCAAAATGTGGCTAGCAGCACCCTATATGAAGCTTTCAGTGTTCTCATTTTTCTTATGGGAAATTGAATAGGCAAACTGAGTAACAGGATGACATGACAGAAAGAAAAAAAGAGCACTGACATTTGCTGAGTGTTAAGCAAATTGCTAAAGTTGATTATGTAATAATAATAAGAAGAATGATAACCCTGGCATCCAGGGCGCTCACCCTGTTGGTACTCATAAACTACTGGGGCTGGATCCTGATCCGGTCATCGTATGGAAGTCTGTGTGTTTTCTAGTAAGCATAAACAAGCTAAGGTTCATTTATTTTTACAGATGCACACTGATTTAGCCCTAGTTTAACTATTTATCTTTGATAGTACTCTAGCTTTTGAATCCCATATCAATAATATTACACAGTCATTTTTTTTAATTTCTCAATAGCATTGCACGCCTGCAACCCTCCCCCACACTAAATATCACCACCATCCTTACTCATGCATTGGTCACTTCCCACATTGATGTCTCCCACATAAGCTTCTCCATAAACTCCAGCTTGTTCAGAATTCAGCTGCTCGTATTATAACTCAGACTTCTTCCGTGCAACACATTACCCCATCTCTTAAACAACTTCATTGGCTTCCTGTAAAATTTCATATTGATTTTAAAATTCTTCTACTTACCTTCATAACCTTGCTCCATTATACTTCTCTGACTTCATACATGTTTATATACCTAACCGCACTTAGGTCCTCTACTTCTGGTCTTCTCATCACCCGCCCTGCATGCCTGATCACCATGGGTTTCAGGGCATTTAGTTGTAATGTTCCTCATCTCTGGAACTCACTACCATAAAACATTTGGGACACAGATTCCCTACCTATTTTCAATTCTTGTCTTCTTATCTATTTACCTTAGGCTGTATTCTTATTGCTGTATTTTCAGTTCCATAGATATAGATATATGTATATGTGTACATGCATGATTTTGTTGGTTTTATGATTTTATTATCTGTACGGTGTCCTTGGGTGCTTAGAAAAGCGACTTGTAATATACAACGTTGTAATATCCATCCATCCATTATCCATCCCGCTATATCCTAACTACAGGGTCACGGGGGTCTGGTGGAGCCAACACAGGGCACAAGGCAAGAAACAAACCCCAGGCAGGGTGCCAGCCCACCACAAGGCACGCACACACACACACCCACACACCAAGCACACACTGGGGACAATTTAGAATCGCCAATGCACCTAACCTGCATGTCTTTGGACTGTGGGAGGAAACCGGAGCACCCGGTGGAAACCTACGCAGACACGGGGAGAACATGCAAACTCCACACAGGGAGGACCCAGGAAGCGAACCCGGGTCTCCTAACTGCAAGGCACCATGCCGCCCTATTATTATTATTATTATTTATGTTCCATGTGCATATAAATTAGATAATAATTAATAATTAATAAAGATGTTTCAAACAATTAGACAGAACACACCAATTATTCTTCATCTCTGGTTACAGTGAATGATAACTGACTCCTGAGCTGAAGAAACTTTTCTTTGGGTCAGGAAGCCATGAATCGCATTTGCTCACTAAAACAACATAGAGGGTCAAGTCCATGAGGGAGACTGAACTGCAGTGTGTGTGTGGCCTGAACCTGTGATGTCAAATTAGTGGAATGTTTTGTCACTGCTTTAAACAGCAGGGGTGGTAATAGATTTGAGGCGTGAACCTACTGTAAAAGCTATGCACTCTTCCAGCACATGCTGAGGGAGTGGGATAGTTGACCCCTGAGCTAAAGGGTTATTCCTTTAGAGTATTCAGTCAATTGCTGATTTGGGCATGCAAAAGTGTTTGGTTGAGTCCCGGGGAGACATGAGATGTTATGGATTCATCAAAAACCTACAAGATTTCTGTTAGAAGGGAGCACACCAGCACACAGTTACTTTAATCAGTGTTTAGTATTGAAGTCACTAATAGTTGACAAAAGCAAAGCATAGAGCATAATTTACACAATCATTCCCACACCAAAGATTAATTCTGAAACTAGAAGCTGCAGGCATCTGAGGTAACCTGCAAAATATGATCTTAATTTGGTTAACTGGTAGAAGATAAAGAGTTCAGATAAGAGAGGAATGCTTCACATGGACTGAGGTCATCAGTGAAGTTCTTCCGGAGTCTGTCCTTGTACTGATACTTTTTCAGATTTATATTAATGACATTGATTCTGGTATACTTAGTAAACTTGTGATGTTCACGGATTAAACTAGAACTGAAGGAATGATAGACACTGAGGAAACTGCAAAAACAATTCAAAAAGACCTGAAAAAGCTTTAGAATTGGGTGAACACTTGGAAAATTCAGTTTAATACAGAAAAGGTCAAAGTGCTACACATGAGCAAGAGAAACAGCAGTTAAAAATACATGATGGGAAACACTGATCTACGGAAAGCAACCTTTGAAAAGGATTTGGGGATTTATGTTGACACATCATTTTGATTATCTAAGCAATATGCAGAAGCTATTAAAAAGACAAATAAAATGTTAGATTACATCATAAAAACTCTTGAATATAAATTGAAAGATGTTATGTTTAGAATGTATAATGCACCAGTGTGACCACATTTGGAGTACTGTGTGCAGTTCTGGTAGCCACACTTCAAGAAAGACATAGTAGCACTTGAAGCACTGCAGAGAAGATCAACCAGGTGCATCCAAAAACTTAATAGCACGTGTGACCACTAGGGCCTGTTTCAGTACCCCAAACTCCAGACACAACTGCATGAACAGAAGTCCCAGGTTCATGTCAATAAATTACCTTAACAAACGCTTCTTTTTGATATAATAACCTTAAGACAAGCATAAGCACAAACGCTATTCTTTTTCTCTTTCTCTTCTTCCTTCCTCCTCCATTCCTCCCAAGCAAGCTTTGTCCTCCTTCCACCCAACCCCAACTTGCCTGGGTGAGGCTGGGCAACTCCTTTTGTTCAAGACCTGAGAGTACTTCCAATTCTAGGGCATATCCCACTGAAAGTAATTCCGAGTCAGGTGAAACTCCTTGAACCCAGAGATCATAAATCATAAATCCCTGCAGCGCCCCCTGGTATCACCCATGGAACCCAACAAGGCAGTTCCATGGCACTACAGTACCCAGAATACCCAGTCTATGTTAATTCGGGTAACTAAGCCCAAGGAATGCTGCCAATTAGTTGTATGGCAATCCTCCTGTTTGACCTATTGTGCTGTCCCCCTGGCCAGGCAAAGGTCCTTCATCCACCCCTTCCGGGATGCTACCACGTTCCACAAATTGTTGGCTCCTTCTGACAACTCCATGGCAAAGACAGGAAGTCTCCTGCATTTTCTTTCTCATGGCTTCTGAGCCAGGTAATGGACTAGGACCTCTCCTGGCACGTGATGCCAGTTCAGGCATGCCATCCATGACACATGTCTTACTCTGACAGACCCAGAGAATGAAACCTGTTTAGTCTTGAGCAGAGCAGACAGTGTGGCAACTTAATGTAGGTCTTCAAAATCCTGAAAGGAATTGATAAAGAAGATCCATCTGAACTTAAGCGTGAATCATATACTCAATGGTACCAGTGAAAATTAAGGGAAAATGCTTTTAAGACTGAAGCCAGAAAGTACTTCTTGCAAAGATTTTTGGTTATCTGGAACAGATGACCAAGACATGGAGTTAAAACAGAAATCTAATTATCTGGATGAGATATTGGGACTGCTTAGCTATTACCTGAACAAATGATCTTGATTGAGTGAAAGGTCCCATCTCATTTCTCAAATTTCTTATGTTATTCGAAAAACCATTACAAAGGCAATTCAGTGACATAGGAGAGGCATAAGAAAGCTTGTAAGAATATAAAAAATGTAAAATAAATATCATGAAAAATTACAAGACAGAAACTTGACCAGACACTTTACCACCTTGTCTTACTTTTCATCTTTAATACTAGGGGGCTTCGCCTCGTGGTTGCTGCACTCACCAAATCCCCAAAAAAAGGCCGCGTGCTCTATGGTTACTCTCTCAGGTGGGTGTGAGCATATCATAATCCCTTGTACCAATAGCGTGAGTTTTCCACATTCGATTTATACGACCGACATTATAAAATACCAGAAATTATACTGTAAAGTCAAGTCCTAACTTATTCGTGGGAGAACTTATCCGCGAGTATATACAGTATGGTTTTACGTTATGCAGTGCCTGAGATCTGTACACATACAGTCACAACATACATAGATTAGCATGGGGCCTCTATGCTCGTGGGGCCCCCGGGCAACTCCCCAGCGTGCCCATGGGTTAAGGTGGCCCTGTTAACACAGTCTCTTTTATCTCTTCTTTATGACAGACAGAAGGGTTTTAAGTAATCAACAGAAGCTGGGAAACCTGTGCAAATTGTTTGATTCAACTCGCAAGGCTTAATTTACTATAACTGCTACAGAACATCTGTAGTTTGTAACATATTAGCTGTTCCCTGAAGATGGCCCTTTTATAATATTCAGAAATTTATTTATTTAGTTTTTGCTAGCCTTAACTTTTATTCTAAACCTCTGCCAGTTTACTGCTTACCTTTTCATTATTTTACACCATTCATTGCATTTTAACTGATTACATTTGAAGAAAAACTGAGGTGTTCTAATACTTTTGACTGGTAGTGTATATTTAGTGCAAAAGGTTTTTGAATTCTACTGAATAAATAAACCTTCATCAAATATTAGGCCTGATTCCAAATCGAAATTTGCATTGCAGGATCTGGGGAGTGGGGAAAAGTCGGAAACCAAATGTGAATGGGAAAACAATCCATTTCAGAGCACATTCACACAAGTACATTTAGACTCACTAACAATGGATAACAAATTTGAAATGCCAGTTAACTCAGCAAATAAAATTTTTTAGATGTGTGTGGGAAGAAAAAAGCCCATGTGGGCATAAGAAAATTATACAGAGTCTACATATGCTAGAATCAGTCTGGCAATTGAGCAGTGATTCTGGAGCTCTGTGGTTGCAGTGGTAACCACAGTCAGTCAGTCATTTTTGAACCTGCTTCATCTTAGGCAGGGCAGTAGCTATCCTGACAACACCAGCTTCAGGACAGAAAACAGCTCTGTAGGGGGCACCATTATTCACAGTGCAATTTGATGTTCTTATAACAGACAGTGATGGACTGGGGTACCAGATATGAAACATTCAACTCTGTCTTTTCATGATCAAGTAAAAGAAAAGCAGTTTCAATGATGGGATTGATTTTACAGTTAACACCTGAACGACATTATTAGACCAAAATTGGCACTGTTAGGGTTAGGTTAAATCTATTGAGACCATAGCTGCTTTACAGTTCTATAGAGACAAGTTCCAGTTAAAATGACTGAATTTACTATTCTGGCTTTCATGTGAGGCTAAATTATTAAGGCAAGCTCACAAGGAACACCAAACTGACAATTGGTGCTGCACACTCCTATGAATATGTTGTATATTACTACTTGTCATTGTCCAAACTACATACTCAGCCAAGGTTTTTCATTGCCTTCCATGTAGTAATAATCCCTGTGGTTCCAATAACAAGGAAGAATATTTTCCCATCACTTTTAATCGTCTTTCCAGACCTGATTACGTTTTTATTTTATTTTATTTTATGCAGTTCTCTTGGACTGATGTTTAAGTCAGATGGTAGACAAGACATCTCTTAAAAATGTTTTATTGTTTGAAAGATTTGCATAAATGATATCTGGCTATTTGACATGAACCACAATATGAGTTCAGACAGAGAACTTCCAAAGGATTTTAACTGTAATATAAAATATTGTGCTATGATATGGTATGTCATCCATTATAGTAAGATCATACAAAATCCATATTTCCACAATTGTTTCAGAAAACTAAAATTATTGAATGTAGCACATACCCCAGGCGGAGTGGTGGCTCTGAGGCTAAGGATCTGCGCTGGTATCCTGAAGGTTACCGGTTCGAATCCCCGTCACTGCCAAAAGAGATCCAACTCTGCTGGGCCCTTGAGCAAGCCCCTTAACCTGTAATTGCTCCAGGGGAGCTGTACAATCTCTGACCCCAAGGGGTATGCGAAAACTAACAAATTCCTAATACAAGAAATTGTATAAGATAAAAGAACAAAAACTCCCTGCACTATCTACAGCACTTAAGGATATGGAATTGTATTTAGTGTTTTATGGCAGCTGTAACTATGAAAGGTTTGACAAAAGAAAAGGCATTTTCTCCTTTCAGAAGAGAGTTTTATATACCTTTATGATCCAACATGTCTATGTTATAATTTCAAAGTCAGACTTTAAAGTTGGTTGAAAGTGTGATTCCAGAATTAATACAAATCCAGTGATATCAGATCTACTCTAAGGAGTTTATCTATTTATGAAACCTGCAAATTTTCAACCATCTGCTGTGTTTTTGCCACGTGATCTACAGGCCATGGAGACCCAGGCAGTCACTTTGCTTGCTAAGATAAGGAAATGGCCCTGGAGTCAGCAGGATTTAGGATCAGGGGATGAGGTGACCGTCACAGGCCACCATTTTAAAAAGGGCTCCATTTATACATTACATTACATATTTTTTTAATAATATAATAATAAAAATAATAATAAGAAAAAATAATACAAATAATGAGAGTTTATTATGATCTTTTAGAATTACATACACATACAGTTCTTTACTGTATATACTACACTTAAAAATGATAAGAAATATTTTAATTTTGAGAGCTTCACAGCCTCACCTCATCTTGAGCTTCCAGAAATCAAAATTGCAAATGTGCATTTTAAACTTACATGTCAGTGCATTAATTCTCCTGATTTTTTATTCTTCATATTGTGCATAAATTGATTGTCATTTTGTAAAATTCGACTAATATCAGAAGTTTTATTAAGGTTTGCACGTGTTAGTTAAAAGTCACAGTCACCTTTCAGCTTGCAGGACAGAGCTTGAAAATGCCAAGGCAGGGATGTTTGAAATATAAGCAAAACAGTCGAGTTATGTTTGACAGAATTTATTTTTTTCAATATTTATTTGGAAACTTGTTAAGGGTATATTTTGCACAAACATTAGTACTTTTTCTTTACACAGAGAATCACAGACATATGGAATGAGTGACCAAGTAGTGCGGTAGACAGTTAGACTTTAGGGTCTTTCAAAACTTGATGTTATTTCAAAAGAATTAAGTGGATAGGACTGGGGAGTTTTATTGGATTGAATGACCTACATAGATATATACTAGGGGGCTTACCCCCTGCTCTCTTTGCTCGTCAATCCCCCTGGCCTGCGCTACGCACCAGTCACTTTGTGTCTCTACCGCTCGTGTTGTGAAGAGTGGGGCTGAACGCACCCCAAGGAGGTGCGGTCGCTCCATCGAAAACCCCTCCTATGCGGTGATACAATGGGAAACAAATACCTTTTTTTTTTTACCTCCTCTTTGCTCAATCAGCTCCTGGCTTGTTGCTGCTGATGTGCCATGTGATCTGCATCCCACGCAGTGCTTCGAACATTTAAAAGCCTGTACAGCAGCTGTCTTTGTCATCTACTCTTTGTCTTTTATTTCCGGCCCTGGGTGTGGTTAAATCTCTTGCCACAAAGTCTTGTCTCGCAGGACGCGAGTTCTTGATATTTTAGTTTATAACTTAAAAAAGGAATAAAAATCTGAAAATCTAACAACATCACATTAAAGTTCAATAAATTCTGAAAAGAATGATACCAAACATATATATGTAGGTTTAAAAATAAGTCCGATTTAAAGTGTGACAAGAAACGTGACATAAAATCGTTGCACTTTAAGGCTTAGGATTATATACTATATATATATATATATATATATATATATATATATATATATATATATATATATATATATATATATAATATATATATATAATATATATATATAATATATATATATATATATATATATATATATATATATATATATATATATATAGGGCACCGTGGCAAAGTTAGCCGACTTGCTGACCAACCACAAGCGTTACCTGGCAGGTAACCACCCATACAATCAGATTGTGACGCAGACTACGAATGCAATGAATGTAATTACCCCGATCTACATGCTGTCAAATAAACGAACCACACGCCGTGGCGCAATGTTAGGGGCTTCACCTCTAGCGCTGACTTCCGAGGTTCGATTCCCGTAAGGGAGTGCAATGAGTGTGTACGCCTGATGAGCCCAGAATTAGGACAAAACATGTGTCGCATACTCTTTGCATTATTTGACAAACTAGAAAGATTACAATATGCAAGCTTTCGAGGCAACTCAGGCCCCTTCTTCAGGCAAGATGTAATGATTACATCTTGCCTGAAGAAGGGGCCTGAGTTGCCTCGAAAGCTTGCATATTGTAATCTTTCTAGTTAGCCAATAAAAGGTGTCATTTTGCTTGGCTTTTCTCTACAATCATAATGGCTAACACGGTACAACACCCTAGTACTACATTATTTGACAGTAAACTATTTCAACCATTCTATGATCTGCTTCTCGCAACTGAAGGAGGGCACCGTGGCAGATGTTAGCCGACTTGCTGACCAACCACAAGCGTTACCTGGTAGGTAACCACCCATACAATCAGATTGTGACACAGACTACGAATGCAATGAATATATATATATATATATATATATATATATATATATATATATATATATATATGAGACAACTTTTTTCTAATTTTGGTTCTGTACATTACCACAATTGAAGTTGAAGTGCAGACTTTCAGCTTTAATTCAGTGGGGTGAACAAAACGATTGCATAAAAATGTGAGGCAACTAAAGCATTTTTTGAACACAATTCCTTCATTTCAGGGGCTCAAAAGTAATTGGACAAATTAAAGAACTGGAAATAAAATGTTCATTTCTAATAGTTGGTTGAAAACCCTTTGCTGGCAATGACAGCCTGAAGTCTTGAACTCCTGGACATCACCAGATGCTGGGTTTCCTCCTTTTTAATGCTCTGTCAGGCCTTTACTGCAGCGGCTTTCAGTGGCTGTTTGCTTGTGGGCCTTTCTGTCTGAAGTTTAGTCTTCAACAAGTGAAATGTATGCTCAATTGGGTTAAGATCAGGTGACTGACTTGGCCATTCAAGAATTTTCCACTTCTTTCCTTTAATAAACTGCTGGGTTGCTTTGTCTGTATGTTTTGGGTCATTGTCTATCTGTATCATGAAACGCCGCCCAATCAATTTGACTGCATTTAGCTGGATTTGAGCAGACAGTATGTCTCTGAACACCTCAGAATTCATTCGGCTGCTTCTGTCCCGTGTCACATCATCAATAAACACGAGTGTCCCAGTGCCACTGGCAGCCATGCACACCCAAGCCATCACACTGCCTCCACCGTGTTTTACAGATGATGTGCTATGCTTTGGATAATGAGCTGTTCCACGCCTTCTCCATACTTTTTTCTTGCCATCATTCTGGTAGAGGTTGATCTTGGTTTCATCTGTCCAAAGAATGTGTGTTGGCTTTTTTTAGATGTTCTTTAGCAAAGTCCAATCTGGCCTTTCTATTCTTGAGGCTTATGAGTGGCTTGCACCTTGCAGTGCACCCTTTGCATTTACTTTCATGCAGTCTTCTCTTTATGGTAGACTTGGATATTGATATGCCTACCCCCTGGAGAGTGTTGTTCACTTGGTTGGCTGTTGTGAAGGGGTTCCTCTTCACCATGGAAATGATTCTGCAATCATCCACCACTGTTGTCTTCCGTGGATGTCCAGGTCTTTTTGTGTTGCTGAGTTCACCAGTGCTTGCTTTCTTTCTCAGGATGTACCAAACTGTAGATTTTGCCACTCATAATATTGTAGCAGTGTGTACGTGTGCATGTGTGTCGTTTTGTCAGTTTTACTATAAAAACAGTTAAACACCCGTTATTTGTGAAGTAGGGATATTCTGATCATTCTGATCCCTGATCACAGATAAACATTCAGAAGAAACAGCGCTATTCCAGTGTTTTCCTCCATAGTAGCCTTTCAGCAAACAGGACTAATGTCCTTGACGAAATAGATCGCCCTTTAATGAAATGCTGCCAATACGGAATAACAGAAATCACCGGGCGGCTTTCGGTCAATGATAAACCAGCGTCTTATGAGGTGAAAAAATGGAACGTACTGCGGTTGCGATCAATGCTTTCCAGTAACTCGGCTTTTGAGAAGAATCTGTCATGGGAGGGACAAGAGGGAGCGAGTGAGGCGGGTACAATGAGCCGGGGCGGGACGGAGCGGGGCGAGGAGGCGGGTATCTGTGCAAGTGTTTTAAATAATGAAAGGAAAAAAAGTGCTTTGAAATCGAGGACACCCAACCAAGATGGCTTACGAAACAAAACAGGACAAACAAGTATATACTACTTGTATAAAATATGCACAATAATGACAACAGTGTTGAAGCAATGATGAAGTGAAAGGGAGATGCTAAACTTGGGTGGCCGCGTTGTGCCTGCCCGTAAATACCAACCGATGTATATATCTGAACGGATCTATCTAATCAATGTACTGTATATCAACCAATACAGTATATATATATATATATATATCTCAACCAATGTATATATCTAAACAGATGTACCTCAAATAATGTATATATATCAGAACGGATCTATGCAAACCAATTTATATATATCTCAACCAATGTATATATCTAAACGGATGTACCTCAAATAATGTATATATATCAGAACGGATATATGCAAACCAATTTATATATATCTCAACCAATGTATCTAAACCAATGTATATATCTGAACCAATATATATATTTGAATGGATGTATTAAAACCAATGTATATATTCAAACCAATGTATCTGAACCGATATATATATCTGAACCAATTTAACAAGCAGCCTTGTGGTTTCAAGTTAACTCGTTTAATCACTTAAAAACCCTTCTACATGCATTCAATACACCCCCCAAACAACCCCCCCCACCCATCCACCTTCACCTAATTGGCTTAGCTCTGGTCTATGGGTTGATTTCCTGCTTTCTACCTGTCTGTCCTTATCTGGTCTATAAAATCTATGGATCTCTTTGTGTTAGTTGAAGTGGCTCAAATTGAATGAAGAATTAACTTGTCCTCTCCAATAGATCTTTTTGAATAAATAAATAAATAAATAAATAAATAATGTCTTCAGAATCTATTCAGTTATGTTATGTTGCAATCTTGTGCTAAAATCATTCAAATTACTTTTTATCTTCATGAAAAGACACTCAGTACTCGATTATGAGAAAGCGAAAACAGGGTTTTAGGAATTGTTGCAGATTTGTTAATATTAAAAAAACTGAATTAATACATTGAGACAAGCATTCAGATCCTTTACTATTACAATTAAAATCTGTCTCAGGTGCATCCTATTTTATTGCTCATCACTGAGATGTTTCTATACCTTGCTCTAAGCCTGCCAATAATCAATTCAAAAGAAAGACACACACCTGTCTGTGGAAGGTCCTACAGTTGACCAAAAGCCAAGCCATGAGATCAAAGGAATTGCCAGTAGAGCTTAGAGACAGGATTATGTCAAGGAGATGAGGGGAAGGCTGCAAAAAATTTCTGGAACATTAAATGTTCCCAAAAGCACAGTTTCCTCCATAATTCTTAAATGGAATAAGTTTGGAACAACCATAACTCTTCATAGACCTGGCCACCCTGGTCAGACTAAGCAATCATGGAAGACGGGCCTTAATAAGAGAAGTAACCAAGAATCTGATGGTCACTTCAGTTGAGCTCCAGAAAATTGATATAGAGTTCAGAGAAACTTTTGGGCTTTATGACAGAATGCCAAGACAACACATGAAAGCCTTTAGTTTGCAAAAAAGCACCTAAAGAACTCTAAAAATAGAGAAACAAGATTCTCTGGTCTGATTGGTCAATTGTAAGTGTCATGTCTGGAGGAAACCAGGCATCACTCATCAATTGCCCAATACCATTCCAAAGGTGAAACATGGTGGTGGCAGCTTCATGATGTTGGGTTCTTTTTCAGAAATAGGGACTGGGAGATAAGTCAGGGTTGTTAGAAAGCTGAACAAAATAAAGTACAGAGATATCCTTAATGAAAACCTGCTCCAGAGCACTCTGGACGTCAAACTGGGCTGAAGGATCGCCTATCAACAGGACTAAGACAAGGACATAGAAAAAACAACACAGGAGTGGCTTAGGGACACCTTTATGAATGTCGTTGACCGGCCCAGTCAGAGCCACTTGACCCTAATTAAATATTTCTCGAGATACCTGAAAATAGCTGTCCAATGACAGTATCCATCTAATCTGACAGACATTGAAAGAATGTACCAACAATAATGACAGAAAGTCACCAATTCCAGATTGTTGTGTCTGTCCAAAAAGACTGCAATCTGGAATCACTGCTTAAGGGGATTCAATGAAGCACTGAGTAAAAATTCTGAATATCTGTGTCATTGCAAAATTTCATTTTTTTTAATTTTTATTAATTTTGTAAAAATTTCTAAAATCCCGATTTTACATTGTCATTGTGGTCTATTAATTGTTACTTGTTAATTTCTGGAAATTAATTTAAATGATTTTGACATTAGGCTACAACACAGCAAAATGAGAAAAAGTGGAAGGGTCTGAATACTTTCTTTAGGTACTATACTTTAGGTTTAGTATGTAACATACTATTACTATGTAACATTAATTTAAGAAATATAAATTATGCTTATTTCAAATTTATTTTAACAATTTTTGCTCTAGAGTAATCTTTTTTATTTTATGAAAAATATATTTAAAGATATACAGGGGGTCTTGTATAGATGTTCATTGCCCATATTTTAACTCACTTTTATCAAGCAGCCTTGTGGTTTAAAGTTAACTCAGTTAATCACTGAAAAACCCTTCTACATGCACTCAATACACCCCCCAACCCCCCCCAACTAGTGGATGCAACCAACTAGAAAACAACAGTTGGATGTTCTAGTTCTTTAACTTGGCAGAAGCTATGCAAAGTTTTGAATGGATCTGTTCTCCTTTTGTGAATTCCTAATACTTTCCATTGCAAAATCTTGTATTGCTGACCATAATGTTTGTAAGATGTGCAAACTGCTCATTAAATTTAAATTTTCAATTTTAGAGGACATTGTGATCTTCTGCGGTGGGCTGGAACCCTGCCCGGAGTTTGTTTCCTGCCTTGCACCCTGTGTTGGCTGGGATTGGCTCCAGCAGGAGAAGGATGTTAAAGATAGAGCTGCCAGGCAAAAGGAAAAGAGGAAGACCTAAGAGAAGGTTTATGGATGTGGTGAGAGAGGACATAGAGGTGATGGGTGTAACAGAGCAAGATGTAGAGGACAACCCCTAATGGTAGGAACCGAAAGAAGAAGAAGAAGAAGACTGTGTGCATTTACCAAATGTGCGTCATTTTTATTTTATACTAGCATAGCAAAACACCTTTTTATTAAAACGGGCTTAATGGTACAATGGTCTGTCTGTTTTGGTCGTGTTCTGTATTTATACGGCACATAATGTACTTACGTCGGCCAATTCCCTTTTTTATCGGGCATTCCGCCCTCTTGTGTGTGCTGGTTGACATTACACCTGGCCATAGGGCTGGACGCCAGATGGATGTCTTATTGCTTTATATCTATATAGAATCTTTTCATTGCTTGCTTTGTTAATTTGCTTATACCATTCTTAATGTGCAAATATGGGCAAATAAGGCTTACGTAGTGCTAGATGTGAGGTCTGAACAGTGGAAAAGTTATTGTTTTGATAAATTGCCTTGTGTGTAATTTCAGTGTTCAGTTTTAAAGAATCAAATCATTCTATTGCATAGGGAAATATTTTTAGGTGTTGAAGATCAATCAGAGTAATCTTGGAATGACCTTTACACTGAGATTTGAAGCAGCTGTTCATCTTTCTCTAGGGTGTCTATAGATGCATCATTGTCAATATGTTGGACCATAGAGGGCACACTTGCACCTTACAGATGTGGCCCTTAGAGAATCCTCATCTTGAAGGCATAATTTCTGACAGTATATGAAGGCTTCATGTGTGATCGAGCGTTGATGTTTGTCTCTACTCATGCAAGTTCCCCGTGGAGTTTTGGCTGACTGTGCCAGAAAGCCATAAATTGTGATATAATGCTCGTCTATGTACTGCCCTTCAAAAAGCAACGTCTTGGATGTCTGTGTGTGTGCAAACCTGTCAGAAGAATGTGTGTGTGTGTGTGTGTGACTGAATGAATGTGCATGTGTGTGAGTTGAAAGGCCCTTGCAGGTGTTATGCAGAGATTTTCTCAGACATCCCATGTGTTGCCCCTGCTGTGACTGAAAGCTCGTTGACCCCTGCTGACCCACTTGTGGCCTAACTGCCTTAACGCTTTCAGATGGTAAATTAGCAGAAACAGGTGAAAGAGTTAGAGAATAGAGCCCCAGTGAAAGAGAGAGAGACATCAGGTTGGATCATATCATGAGTAGGGAGTTCTTGGATACAGCTAATATACATCAACAATATTTACACTGGCAGATTTAAGGCCAGGATTCAAGGTGGCCCTTCCATTAAAGCCAAAAGGCATGAACATGTGGTCATGTGAACCGGACCTGAGGATCATCAGTGGCAGGAAAGTATTTAAAAGCAAGCAAAAGATAATTAATGATGCGCTGTGCCACACAGCACATAAGTTAATTTTGTTCTCCGCTTTTCAGCACAGCTCACTGCTTCTAGGGTCAGAACAGAATGATTGAAAAAGCTTCTGTTACATGAATACTATCAAGTACAATGTATCATTCTTATCCTTATAATTATGAAAGTACAGAGCTTTTTAGTTATATCAATAAAGGAGAAGATGACAGGTATAAATGTTAACCTTGACCAAGCATGCAGAAATGTATTTCACGTTGCACATATTGATCATATTGGAATAGTTCTAATTATCAAAGGTTCATCCATTTTCTTAATTTTCTTATTTCAATACAGCAAGCTGAAGGATTCAATTGCAGCTACTTTATTCAGTCAGTCATCGTCCAACCCGCTATATCTTAGCACAGGGTGATGGGGGTCTGCTGGAGCCAATCCCAGCCAACACAGGGCGCAAGGCAGGAACAAACCCCGGGCAGGGCGGCGGGCACCCGCAGGACAAACACAGACACACACACACTCACCCCAAGCACACACTAGGGACAATTTAGGATCGCCAATGCACCTAACCTGCATGTCTTTGGACTGTGGGAGGAAACCGGAGCACCCGGAGGAAACCCACACAGAACTAATTCCTAACATTAATGGTGCAGACTAGGGAATGCTCTGATCTGTTTTTTAAGGCCGATACCAATCACCAATTTCATGCTACTTGATCAACCGATTCCAATACAAATTCAATTTTTTTCCCCTTTATCTCCCTAAAAACTTTTTGCACTAAGCTCCTGCATAACCAGATGCTTGGAAGCCTTGTCCTACATTAAAGTGTATTTTTATAATTAAACTATAGATCACAGATGTTAATGGTTCATTTGTTATTAACATTTCTGTAGGCTTATTGCTTAGTGACCATAAAAATACTAATATAAATAAAATTTCCTTAAAATACATACTAATTAAATATGATCAAAAATATTGACCCATAATTCATATGGCATAAAAGAAAATAAAATGCTTCCCATAATTACAAGCCGTCATAGTGTTCAATTTTTTCTGTAATGTACCTGTTTCTCTAACAACAGAAACATACATATATATATATATATATATATATATATATATATATATATATATATATATATATATACACACTAGGGGGGCAAGCACCAGCGGTTTCTCCTCCAAAACCCCCTCTTAAACGGGGAAACAAAAATAGTTTTTTTTTTACCTCCTCTTTGCTTGATCAGCTGCTGGCTTGCTGGATCTGCATTTCATGTAGCGCTGAGAAACGTTTTAAAGTCACTGCTTTGTCTCTCTTCTCCCCCAGACATCCTCAAACACTATTCAATCTCTTTTCACTGTTCCGTTATTTCACTGAGTAATATTTTCTGTTTGTTTGCGCTAATGCGATCTTTACTCTATGGCTACGCGCCATTGTGGAGAGGGGGGCTGAATGCACCCCAAGGAGACACTTTCGCTCCTCCAAAACCCCTCTTAAACGGTGATACAATAGGAAACAAATAACAGTTTTTTTTTACCTCCCCTTTGCTTGATCAGCTGCTGGCTTGCTGCTGCTGCCGTGCCGCATGATCTGCATCTCGCGCGGCGCTTCAAACATTTAAAAGCCTGTACAGCAGCTGTCCTACTCTTTATTTTTTAAATCTCATGGCACTCTTGGTTAAGTCTTGTCTCGCGGGATGTGAGTTCTTGATATTTTTTAGTTTATAATTTAAAAATGGAATAAGAATCTGAAAATCTAACAACATCACATTGAAGTTCGATAAATTCTGAAAAGAATGATACCAAACATATATATGTAGGTTTTAAAAGAAGCCCGATTTAATGCATGACAAAAAACGTGACATAGAAACGTCACATAAAATCGTTGCACAAAAATCGTTGCACTTTTAGGCTTAGGATTTTATATATAAATATGTAAGTAATTAATCACAATTACATTAAAATGTAGTTACAATATTTGTCTAGTAAATACACACTGAATCACAAAATTAATGCAGAATCAAGACAAAGTAATTAAAAAAAATAATGACTTAGTTTAAACTTAAATAATGACCTTAAACCTGAACTTTTAACAAAATATTACTTGAGTAAGTGCAACCTGAATTTGAATGCCTTCCTAAGAGGCAAGTTGAAATGAAGGCAATAAGAAAGTAAGGCCAATGTATTATTTATCACATTGACATAGCATATGAGACACAAATGTGTCAAAGTAAAAAACGATAGAAACGACTGTTGACTTTGAATGCAATGCTAAAGAGTGACTTAATAATAATAGTTTAATAATTGAAATAATATGAATCCCTTAAATGGGCATATATTAAAACTTGTGTTAAAACGCCATAAAGAATATCTTCAATTGTTCACCTCCATCAACAATTTGATAATTATACTCTATACAAGTATTTTTTATGGGGTCTCAAGATCGAGTTAGTCTGGATCTTCACCTCTGACCTGTTTGCCTTGGGAAGCCCTACCAGGAGCATGTAGCTCCCGACAACATAGCTCCGAGGATCACTAGACCACACAAGCCCTTCTCCAACGGCAAGGCCTCGATTCAAGAAGGGGAGACCTCATATGACTTTAAACCAAGGATCAGCTTTTCCCTTGCCCGGAAAAGAGTACCCGGGGCACCACCCTGGAGCCAGGCCTGGGGGAGGGGCTTGCTGGTGAGCGCCTGTTGGCTGGACCTTCGACCGTAGGGCCCAACCAGGCTCAGCCCGAAGGAGCAACGTGGTTCCACTCTCTTGTGGGCCCACCACCTGAAAGAGAGTCCATAGGGGTCGGGTGCAATGCGATATGGGTGGTGGCCAAAGGCGGGAACTCTGGTGCTCCGACCCTTGGTTGCCGAAACTGGCTCTTGGGACATGGAATGTTACCTCTCTGGCGGGGAAGGAGCCCGAACTGGTGCATGAGGTTGAGAGGTACCGGCTAGATATAGTCGAGCTCACCTCTACGAACGGTCTGGGCTCTAGAACCATTCCTCTTGAGAGAGGCTGGACTTTGCTCCATTCTGTAGTTGCTGTTGGTGAAAGGCAGCAGGCAGGGGTGGGCTTGCTTATGGCTCCCCGGCTTGAGGCCTGTACGTTGGGGTCCTCCCTGTTGGATGAGAGGGTTGCTTCCCTGCGCCTTCGAATTGGGGGAAGTTGTTTGACTGTTGTTTGCGCTTATGCGCAGAATGACAGTTCGAAATACCCGGCCTTCTTGGAGTCCCAGGAAGAAGCACTACGAGGTGCAGCTCCTGGGGACTCTATCGTCCTGCTGGGAGACTTTAACGCTCACGTTGGCGATGACAGTGAAACCTGGAGGGGTGTGATTGGGAGGAACAGCCTCCCTTCAGTTGTTGGACTTCTGTGCTGGCCATGGATTGTCCATAACGAACACCATGTTCGAGCATAAGAGTGTCCATAAGTGCGCTTGGCACCAGGATACCCGAGGTCGCAACTCGATGATCAACTTTGTAATCGTGTCAATGGATCTGCGACCTTATGTCTTGGACACTCGGGTGAAGAGAGGGGCTGAGCTGTCAACTGATCATTACCTGGTAGTAAGTTGGATCAGATGGCGGGAGAGGCTGCCGGACAGACCAGGCAGACCCAAACGTATAATGAGGGTCTGCTGGGAATGTCTGGCGGAGGAACCAGTCAGAAAGATCTTTAACTGCCACCTCTGGCAGAACATCAACCTTATTCCGAGGGAGGTGAAGGACATTGAGTCTGAATGGGCCATGTTCCGAGCTTCCTTTGTCGAAGCAGCAGAACGGAGCTGTGGCCGCAAGGTTGTCAGTGCCTCTCGTGGCGGCAATCTACGAACCCGGTGGTGGACACCTAAGGTTTATGAGGCCGTCAAGTTGAAGAAAGAGTCCTACTGGGTCTGGTTGACCAGTGGGACTCCAGAGGCAGCTGAGGGGTACCGGCAGGCCAAGCGTGTGACGGAATCAGCTGTTGCTGAGGCAAAAACCCGGGCATGGGAGGAGTTTGGGGAAGCCATGGAAAATGACTTTTGGTCAGCACCGAGAAGGTGCTGGCCAACCATCAGGCGCCTCGGGGGGAAAGCGGTGCTCCACCAACACTGTGTACAGTGGAGATGGGACCCTGCTGACTTGAACTGCAGATGTTATTGACCGGTGGAAGGAATTCTTTGAGGATCTTCTCAATCCCACCAGAATGTCTTCCTTAGAGGAGGCAGAGCTAGAGGACTCTGGGAGGGCCCGTCCATATCAGGGACCGAGGTTGCCAAGGTAGTCAAAAAGCTCCGAGGTGGTGGGGCCCCTGGGGTGGACGAGGTTCACCCTGGGTTCCTCAAGGCTCTGGATGTTGTGGGGCTGTCCTGGTTGGCACGTCTCTGCAACATTACATGGACATCGGGGGCAGTGCCTCTGGATTGGAAAACCGGGGTGGTGGTCCCCCTTTTTAAGAAGGGTGACCGGAAGATGTGCTCCAACTATAGGGGGATCACATTCCTCAGTCTTACCGGTAAGGTCTATTCAGGGATGCTGGAGAAGAGTTCGGTCGATGGTCGAATCTCGGATTCAAGAGGAACAATGCGGATTCCATCCTGTCCATGGAACACTGGACCAGCTCTACACCCTGGTCAGGATCCTGGAGGGTGCATGGGAGTTTACCCAATCAGTCCACATGTGTTTTGTGGATTTGGAGAAGGCATTCGGCTGTGTCCCTCGAAGCTTCCTGTGGGGTGTGCTCCAAGAGTACGGCTACAAGGCTTGTTGTTATGAACCATTCAGTCCCTGTACAGGAGGAGGAGGAGGAGCTTGGTCCACATTGCCGGTAATAAGTCGGACTCGTTTCCTGTTGAGGTTGGACTCCACCAGGGCTGCTCTTTGTCACCGATTCTATTCATAAGTTTTAAGGACAGAATTTCTAGGCGCAGCCAAGGAGCGGAGGGGGTCTGGTTCGGTGACCTCAGAATCTTGTCTCTGCTATTTGCGGATGTCGTGATTCTGTTGGTTTCATCGGACAGTGACCTCCAGCTCTCACTGGAGTGGTTCGCAGCCGAGTGTGAAGCGGCGGGGATGAGAGTCAGCACCTCTAAATCCGAGGCCATGGTTCTCAGCCGGAAAAGAGTTGAATGCTCTCTCCGGGTTGGGAATACATTACTGCCTCAAGTAGAGGAGTTCAAGTATCTTGGTATCTTGTTCACGAGTGAGGGAAGAATGGAGCGAGAGGTCGACAGACAGATCGGTACGGCATCTGCAGTAATGCGCGCTCTACAACAGTCCATCGTGGTGAAGAGAGAGCTCAGCCACAAGGTGAGGCTGTCGATTTACCAGTCGATCTATGTTCCTAACCTCACCTATGGCCACGAGCTTTGGGTAGTGACCGAAAGAGCAAGGTTGAGGATACAAGTGGCTGAAATGAGTTTTCCCTGCAAGGTGGCTGGTCTTTCCCTTAGAGATAGGGTGAGAGTTCAGTTATCCAGGAGAGACTCGGAGTAGAGTTGTTGCTCCTCCGCATTGAGAGGAGTCAGTTGAGGTGGTTTGGGCATCTGGTCAGGATACCTCCTGGACGCCATCCTAGGGGGTTCCAGGCATGTCCCACAGGCTGGCCTAGGAACGCCTGTGGGTCCTCCCAGAGGAGCTGGAGGAGGTGGCCGGGTGGCGAGGGAGTTTGGGCTTCCCTGCTTAGGCTGCTGCTCCCACAACCCGACCTCGGATAAGCGGAAGATAATGGATGGATGGACAAGTATTTTTTAACTACTGTGCCATGGAAATAATAGTCCAGTGCCCCTGGGTCCAGAACTAAGAGAGAGACACACTCCTCAGGTGGTCGAGACCTGTCAGAAGAGGACAGGACTACCTGGAGAAGTAGGCATAAAAGTAGTTCTGTGATCGCTGTTTTGCAGACACAGCTCTTATAAAAGCACTTTACCAGCCAGGAGACATGTTGGGGGTCCATCTGTCTCGGTGCATGTTCGGCAGCGACTCTTGCAGAATCGAGGGCCATTGGGCATATGAGTTACCTCTGTCCCCTGGTCAGTGTAGTGAGGCAGAGACAGGACAACCTGTATGAGTGGGCAAAGGTATGAAGCAATTGGAATATGTATCCAAAGTGCTCACTAAATGCAGTGTCTATGAATGGCAATCTCTGAACTGCTTTTTTTGCTGCCCCCTGTTCAACCCCTTTGGACAGTTTAGCATGTCTAAGAGATTTATGCCTTTTTGGTTGGTAGAATCGTGGTGTGCCTTGGGATTTTTTTGGGTTACAAAAAGTGTACCACCACAGAAAAAACGTTGGAAAACACTGCTGTATCTACACCTTTGCTCCTTGTATGCTAAAAAGGATCTTGGTAGCTGTTATCTCGCTTAAAAGCTGACACCTTGCATTACTTGGATGGTTATGTTGTAGTATTTGAATAAATTAGTGGAGATACTGGAAGCTGGAATAATGGGTAGGGATAATCGTTACACTTCTATTTTGTGGAATTTTGTCAATAGGGCAGTCAGCACTGTAAGCTACCTGGCAGACCAGTGAGTTTAATACAGAGGTACTAGAACAGGTGTACTGAATTAAAATTTAAAAAGGTTCAACCCTATCAAAGGTTTGAACCACACATTTGTGCTCTGATTCAGATCCCTATATATGTAGTCATTGAATGTCTATAAAAAAATAATAATAACAAGGTAGAATTACCAAAGCATTTCAACAATATTTATTTTCAATTTTCAGTAAGGACTTTAAACATGGGTGGCATGGTGGCGCAGTAGTAGCACTGTTGCCTCACAGTAAGGAGACCTGGGTTCACTTCCCGGGTCCTCCCTGCGTGGGTTTTGCATGTCCTCCCTGTGTCTGCATGGGTGTGCTCCGGTTTCCTCCCACAGTTCAAAGACATGCAGGTTAGGTGCATTGGCGATCCTAAATTGTCCCTGTTGTGTGCGTGGTGTGTGGGTATGTGCCCTGTGGTGGGCTGGCACCCTGCCCGGGATTTTTTCCTGCGTTGTGCCCTGTGTTGGCTGGGATTAGCTCCAGCAGACCCCCGTGACCCTGTGTTAGGATACAGCGGGTTGGATAATGGATGAATGTATTTGTATGGAATACACATAGCTATCTTTAACATAACATACAAAATCTATATATATAATTCACTAAGCCAGAAGACAAGTAGCCAACTATGGAAAGCACGCCGGAAGGGGCGTGGATTCACTAAACCGCCGACAAGTACGACGCCAATGGCGCATGCAGGAAGGAGCCACGCCCACCAACTCTTAGACCATTGGATACGACGAAAAAATCACAGCCACGCCCACCAACTCGGACGCGACGCCTCGAAAAACATACCGTCATTTCTGTTTGTCTGTGCCACAGTCCACTTGCAGCTCTGAGCCACGTTGACTTTTCATTAGTCAACCTCAGTGGAATCTTGGTTCGCACAGAGGCAGCGCCAGAGAGAGACAGAGGCACACACACACACAGACAGAGGCAACGCCAGAGAGGCATACACAGGCATACACAGGCAGCGCGAGAGAGAGAGCCGCGCACACACAGGCAACGCCAGAGAGAGACAAGCGCACACACAGGCAGCGCGCTAGAGAGAGCCACGCACACACACAGAGGCAGCGCCACAGAGAGACAGAGGCACACACAGGCAGTGCAAGAGAGAGCCGCGCAATCCTTTAAAACTGAAGTTAAAACACAATGAAGGAACCAGTCTTTAAAAACCAATAAGCCCTATGCCTCTTTTTCATTAGCGTCTCACCTGCTTCACCGCCCTGCAACAGTCGAGACGCTTTCTCAGCAGCTGACCTTCTCTGTGCCACTACTGTCAGTCGCCTGATTAAAAATGGTGAACTCCTGCAATGTTACTATCTTGGTTGGCTTTTAAATAAAGTTCGGATTTGTTCAAATGTTCCGTTTTTTCCCCCTGTGCTTAAAACTCATTTAAAAAAAAAAAGTGTTTATACAACTGCTGCAATGTTATAAAGAGAGAGAGAGGGCTCGCCTGCTTCTGAGAGACAGAGGGGGAGGGGGCTCCTGTGCTGCTGCAGATAGAAGGCCGCGGTGGGGGGGGGGGGCGGGGTTTGGTGCTGGGGAGCCTCCGCATGCAGCTGAGCAGGGAGGCTGGGTTTTTTCCCCCTGTGCTTAAAACTCATTTAAAAAAAAAGTGTTTATACAACTGCTGCAATGTTACAGAGAGAGAGGGGGCTCGTGCTTCTGAGAGACAGAGCGGGAGGGGGCTCGCGTGCTGCTGAGAGAGAGAGAGAGGGGGGGGGGGGGGGGCTGGGGAGGCTCTCGTGCTGCTGAGAGAGAGAGCATGCAGCTGAGCAGGGAGCCTGGGTGTTTGTCAGTGTGTTATTCTATGGTATAATGATTAACTATATTTGTGCTTAAAAATCTTTAAAAAAATATATTTACATACAGTTCGTATGGTCTGGAATGGATTAATTGTATTTACATACAATCCTATGGGGGAAATTGCTTCGGTTTACGACCAGAGGTTTTGAACGAATTATGGTCGTGAACCGAGGTTCAACTGTATATTGACTCTAGAAAACATGATCAGCAAGTCTTTCATAGGCTGCAACAAAATGATGAAAGAACGGGCACATTTTTTTCTCACAAGCTGGGTGGGTGGGTTTTAGTTAGTTAATTAGTTACTCGAAGGATTTCAAGATTTAATATGCACAAGCGGTAACCCTGCAAAAGCAGCCCAAACCAGAAAAGACGGCTGGCAAAAAGTGGCTGACAAATTAAACGCGTGTGCATTGTACTTACTGAAAGCGCCTTTACGGATTTTGCAAATGTTCATTTTTTCCCTCTGCTTAAAAAACATGATTATGCGGCGTATACTACGCCGCGGGTTGGTATGCAGCGTGTAAAACAGTTTGTTTGTCGCGGATAATTTGCCTTTTACTTTAACACAAAGACAATTTCCTGTTAGATTTGCCTTTGCAATGACAATTGATAAGGCACAGGGCCAAACTTTCAAAAACATGTGCATGTATCTGCCAAAACCAGTTTTCAGTCACGGACAGTTGTATGTTGCTCTCTCCAGAGTTCCATCTTTTCATTCACTTACTGGTATGCCTGCAGGAACACGTGCAGCGAGCGAGAGAGAGCGAGCGACACACACACGCATACAGGTGCACGAGAGAGAGAGCGCTGGACGCATAAGAATAATAATACTTCATTACATTGATATACCGGTGTTTTCAGTATTCAAAGAGCTATCCACACAGGGAGAAACCGGGAAGCGAACCCAAAATCTTCCACAGTCTCCTTACTGCAAAACAGCAGCACTACCATTGTGCTACAAGGCAGTTAAAGAATGCACTGGCCTCGATTTTGTTTTCACTTCTGTTTACAGCGATCGGATCGTAGCGTGCATTGTTGCAATGTTACTTTTCTTGGTGGCTTATTACATTACGGATGTTTCACATGTTAATTTTTTTCCCTGTGCTTAAAAGACATTAAAAAAGTGTTTCTCAACTGTGACTCCGGAACAACTCAGTACGCAAGCTATATTAAGCGTCAACAACGAAGACTCACTACACCTTAATGAACAAGTGCTGAAACTTATCCCTACCGACAAAGTAACTTTCACCAGCGTGGCCTCCATCGTCACAGACGATCCCGCTTTCAGTCACGGACAATTGTATGTTGCTCTCTCCAGAGGTCCATCTTTTCATTCACTCACAGTGGTATCCACAAACCCACCCCATTTGGACAACTGTGTCGTTCAGCAAGTGTTCACCCATCAATACATAATTATGCGGCGTATGTTACGCCGCGGGTTGGCTAGTAATATATAATTATTAATCTACTCTATATATATAAAATCCTAGGCCTAAAAGTGCAACGGTGATGTTTTTATGTCATGTTTTTTGTCTTGTTTTAAATCTGGCTTATTTTAAAACCTACATATATATGTTTGGTATCATTCTTTTCAGAATTTATTGAACTTTAATGTGATGCTGTTAGATTTTCAGATTATTCCATTTTTAAATTATAAACTAAAAAATATCAAGAACTCACGTCACGAGACGAGAATTTGTGCCAAGAGATTTAACCATGCCCGGGGCCGAAAATAAAAGAGTAGGACAGCTGCTGTACAGGCTTTTAAATGTTTGAAGTGCGGTGCGAGATGCAGATCATGTGGCACGGTAGCAGCAGCAAGCCAGCAGCTGATCAAGCAAAGAGGAGGTAAAACAATTGTATTTGTTTCCCATTGTATCACCATTTAAGAGGGGTTTCGGAGGAGTGACCGTGTCTCCTTGGGGTGTGTTCAGCCCCCTTCTTCACAATGTTAGTGTCAGAGACATGAAGTGGCTGGCTAGCAAAGCGAGCAGGGGGGAGCCCCCTAGTAAATGTTCTTCTATAATACGCTGCCGTGGCTGTCCGTTTGTCTGTCCAGGATTTTAAACCACCTGTAGCTCGCAAACCATTTGACCTATTGACCTGAAATTTGGTACACATATACTATGTGACCTCTACTGTCCGCTTTTGAGGTGAAGATTTTTATTACTCTTTTTATTTTTATTTTATTGCATTGTAGAATCAACTCTCAGCAGCAGGGCTACCGTGCAGCACATGCGTATGGCTAAATCATTCTTGAGGCAGACTGATGACTTAAGTGCCAGCTTAAGTGAAAAATTAAGAAAAAGGTACTAAGCAATTGCAACACACCTTAAATCATTCTTGAGGCTGATGGACATTTAAGTGTCAGCTTAAGTACCAAGTAATTGCAACACAAACACTGACTTAATCAGTTTTAATGTGAAAAGATGCCGACTGAAGAAGAGAAGAAGCGGGCCACTAGGGTCGAGAAAAGAAGAGCTGCTCAGGATGCAGCAAGCGCATCAACCTCTGAGGAAACGAATGCTAAACTTAAAGAGAAAGAGAAAGAAAACTGCTAAGTCAAGTGTATTCACTGCACATTATTGTGCAGTCCACCGTTAGTGGTATATAATAATTAACAAAAAGGAGGCCTATCACATTCACATTTTAAGTTAAAGTTAAGTTAAAGAAAACAGAACCATCTGAATAAAACTAAAAAGTGCACTCCTTAACAATAATCCTATCAGAATATTTTTTTATGTTGCTCCAAAATCCACACTACTTTAATTGAACATTCATTTGCACACTGCTGGGCTGTAAATGAACGTGAGAGGACTCTGGTGGTGTCATAGTGGGCTCTCAGTTAAGTTATTTAACTTGCCTTCACTTTGGACTGCAGTGGATATGTTTGCACAAACAATCCTTGTATTCCCTCATAGTGGAACTTCACATTGTAACATTTTATTAAACCCATGATCAGAACACATGAGACAAACTGGTTAATTAATTGCAAAAATTAACACTTAAACTTTCCCAGGCCTAATATATACACTTACTCACACAATTAATTGGTATAGGCAATCAAACACAGTTTAAATGTAAATATACCTGCACTTATAAGTTTTAATCATTTTTAATCATTAATTGCACTATAGCTTTTTTATTATTGAAGGGTACATTAACTATATTTACAGAGGTGTTTTTTTTCTTCAGCGTATCAGCAAAAGATTCATAATTCTTGAGGGGTAATTATAAATATTGTGTGATGGAAACCAGGGCATCAGTAAGCCCCAAATCCTTCACACGAACACACACAGAGTCCTGGGTTTAAATAAAGGATGTTTTTTTCACCTTGTCCTCCACAAGTGGCAAAAGCACAAGTGATCTCTCTTTCTCTCTCTACAAATATTCTTTCCACCGCACTGCCTTCTTTCCTGCCAGGCCCGACCCGCCTGGGTAAGGAAGTGTGGTCCTTATTATTAAGGACCTGGGACTATTTCCAGTGCCAGGGCCACTGCCCGATGGAAGCACTTCCAGGTCATGTGAAAGTCCATTACAGTAGGAAGTTTGTCTCCCTGCAGCTCCTTCATGCGGCGCCTATTGACCCCAGCAGGGCTGCTCTGCCAGACTACATTTCCCGGCATGCCCTGCTGGCTTCCCACTGGGCACTGATAACCGGGGCTGCTGCCATCTAGCGTGATCAGGGAGTAAAAAGCCCCCAGCGACGTCTTTCCTTTCTATTGGGCTGTCCATCCATCCCTTCTGGTCCTTCCTTCCAGGTCTCATCCCCTATCTGCCTGTTAGGAGCCTCCCATCCAGGTAAGGTAAGGAATCATCCATATACTTAAGGACCAGTCTCTCAAGGTTTTCATGATGTGAGATGTACTGTAAGTGCCACTGGTCTGTAGTCATTAGGTGAAGAGGCACTTGCCTTCTTTGGAACAGGAACAGTGCAGGATGTTTTCCACAGCAGCAGCACTTCCTGGAGCCTTAGAGACTACTACCCTGAAATGAGATAAAGAAACTTGTTTTCTGTTGTGAACAGGAAGAAGTTCATCAAGGACAAATTTGCTGTAGATGACCAGAAAATGAAGTTAAAAGGATGGGGCAGCAGTGCCTAAAGAGTCAAGTGTTGCTAAAGTCTGAAAGTAAATAAGATAAACTGATTAACAGAGTTCAAGATGTAAAACAAAATGCCAGAGACAGAATCATTGGCCCAAAATTTTCAATAATGATGACACAATTGTTCAACACAAATGTTATGTTTATTACTTAAGACTGTTTACTTCCTTTCAGACTACAAGGGGGAGAGAATGATTAATAAGTACACACAATGTGAGACAGAGATTAAATCTTTACCATTTGTTTCTGAAGTAGTTGTATCTGCAACTTGATTTTGGTTTTCCTCAGTTCATCTAGCTCCGTGTCCTGCTGTATTTTTCTCACTTTTAATTTTCTGTATGTCATTGTCTGTTAAAGATACAAAGCACATATTTTTTGCAAATGAAAATCAAATCCAAATTCCCTTAGGATTTAATAATAAAATAATAATAATTCATTACATTTATATAGCGCTTTTCTCAGTACTCAAAGCGCTATCCACACAGGGAGGAACCAGGAAGTGAACCCACAATCTTCCACAGTCTCCTTACTGCAAAGCAGCAGCACTACCACTGCGCCACCTGTGAGGATTTTTGTCTGCATGGTGCCTCTTGCCTCTGCAGTAATATGTACTAACCCTGTGGTAGTGTCAGGAAAAGACTCGCAGCATAGCACTTTGAACCCTATTGTCATGTCACAAAATACAACAAATGGTTTAAGAAGCTTCATTAAGGCATCACATCTAACCTCCCCATTTCCCTTTTTCAATGTGAACTGTATACCAGAAGGGAGATGTGCGCTGTCAATGGGCTCCTATGCAAAAGGTATATCACTGTCAATACAGGAATGGTTAGAATGGAGTTTATACATTATTAAATATTAAGTATTTACATATTTACCTCAGAAGCATCATGACATTCCCTGCAACTGACCCATCAAAAAATGGAATATATGGAAATGAAACCATAAGACCTCTGAAAACACACCTATGGCACACACAAAGCACAAATATGTGCAATGCTGGTCCTTTACCCGCAATAAAGTGACCACTGCTGCATCCTACCACTGGTTCTTAGGAGGTCCTCAGGAAGAGCTTTACCTTTCAATGCCCTCAGTAACAGGGTGTCGGACATTTTGCTGGAGAACCAGCTCTTCAGCAGGGGTGGGGTCTGGACCAGATGGACATCCATTAGTTTTTTGTTTTTTTTTCATCTGCCTTCTTCTTATTAGCTTTTAAAGGAATAATATATTCTTCTTCTATAATACGCTACGGTGGCTGTTCGTTTGTCTGTCCAGGATTTTAAATCACCTGTAGCTCGCAAACCGTTTGACCAATTGACCTTATATTTGGTACACATATACTACGTGACCTCTACTGTTCGCTTTAGGAGTGATGATTTTTATTACTCTTTTTATTTTTATTTTATTGTAGAATCAACTATCAGCATCATGCAGCAGGGCGGTTGTGCAGCGCATGCGTACGGGTGCCGTTCTCATTACCTCCCACCATCACCGTCACTTCTCCTACCTCTCCAATATCTTAAATCATTCTTGAGGCAGATAGGTAGAAGGTATCATCACAACCACCTTCGCCGTTACTTCCTCTACCTCTTCATACCTTAAATCATTCTTGAGGCTGATTGGACATGTCAGCTTAAGTACCAAGTAATTGCAACACAAACACTGACTTAATCAGTTTTAACGCGAAAAGATGCCGACGAAAGAAGAGAAGAAGGAGGCCGCTAGGGTGGAGAAAAGAAGAGCTGCTCAGGAAGTGGCAAGCGCATCAACCTCTGAGCAAACGAATGTTAAACATACAGAGAAAGAGGATGAAAACTAGGAATGCTCTAGTCAAGTGTATTCACTGCACGTTATCGTGCAGTCCCCTGTTACTGGTACATTATAATAGTAATATTATAAAAGTAATAATAATATATCAATAAAACAAATTTTCTTGAAACTGTTTATGCTATATGTAAGATTTACCAGTTTGAAATATATTTTTTGTACTTCAATTTAATCTGTACCTAGGTGCTGACTGCGCTTATATTCGATCTGCATTATAATGAATAAATATGATGTAATACTGTGGAAATTTAATGTTGTATACAAATAATAAAGGAAATATGATTTTAATTTGTCTGCCACTTTTTGCCAGCCTTCATTTGGAGTTTTGGTGACTTTTACGGTGTTTGCTTTTGTACAAATTAATTCCTTGAATTCATCATACCCCTCCAGTAAAACTTCTTGCTCAGCCTGGAAAAAAATTTGCGCTCTTTCTATTTATTAATAATTTCAAAAATAATCACATCACTTTTCTTCATAGTCGCCTTCATTTGTGATGCAATTTTCTGGCGTTGTACCATCTTTTTAATGCCCCATTATTACTCCTCCCACCTTCACCATTTCCAACGAAAATATAAAAGTGCGGAAACGTTTTGAACGTCCTTCGTATAATGAACAGAAAAACAAACAAACAAACAAAGGAATTGAATGCAAAAATACTCCCTTTCATCACTCCCATTTAAAGGTGCATCTGTAGTCTGTTGAGCTGCAGCTCTAGTGGTTTTCCTGGTTCATTATTTCCTTTGTAGCAGAGGAAACAGAAGGGGTGGGAATTCCAAGGTGATTCAGATAGAATGCCACACATCATCAGTGGGCTACTCCTCCAATCTAGAACTGAAATAAGAAATGAGGTTAGCAACCGTGTCCTTTCTCATCTGTTCACCAGTTTACCTTGTGAGCCAAGCCTTCTACGTGCTCCTGTCGCCAGTGTACGTGTCATCAGTCAAATGCTCATAACTCCCCAAACACGTCTATTTTGGCTGAGATATTGGTTAAAAGGCACTTCTGGAAAATGTATAGGAGATAAAATCACATTCACATGGCATCAGGCTTTTAAACTGAAGATCGTCCTTTCTCATTTCAACAATTGATATGGTGAATATTCAACGTTTCCATTTTCACAAAAGATGATGACTGTTTCCTATGTATAATCCTATCATGGCTGCATGGGACAGAAGCTCTGAAATATATCTATATAATAGTAAGTAAAATAATATATATTAATGAAATAATTATGATCCATTGTATGGTTCCTTTTCCAGCATGTCAGTGCAACTTGCATTCCAGCAGATGTCGCTTTAACATGGAGTTGTACCAACTATCTGGTCGCAAAAGTGGAGGGGTGTGTCTAAACTGCCATCACAACACAGCTGGCCGACACTGTCATTACTGTAAAGATGGCTTTGCCCGTGACCTAAGCAAGCCCACTACACATCGTAAGACCTGCAGGCGTAAGTATCTCAAATGGATAAGGGCCATGATGTTCTTCAACTGCTAGATGTTTAAGTTTGAGTTATGATGCTTGCTCATTCATGCTTCTGCATTCCATTAATATAGTGAATCTTATTTTGAATTTTCTTTTAGCTTGCTCATGTCATCCAGTAGGGGCTATTGGAAAATCATGCAACCAGACTTCGGGTCAATGTCGCTGCAGAGATGGGGTCACTGGATTAACTTGTAACCGATGCGCCCCTGGATTCCAACAGAGTCGAAGTCCTATACGGCCCTGTGTTAGTAAGTGTTGTTCTTCCTCCTTCAGGTCAGAGGTTTGTCTTACACAGTACTTTTCTCTGAAGTGAGTGTGGCTATGCACATCAAGTTGCAATTCACATGTGATGTCAAGGTGCCCATTTGGTATATATACAAACAGAATCATCAGTTTCAGATGCTTAGCCTATGTAAAAGAAACACTGTCACTTTTCTGTTTTTGTTATGTGGATTAAAAAATAACTCTTAAACAAAAAGAGTTTATATACAAAATAAGATTTTTTTATCAGGACAAATTCTTTGGAGTAATGAGTAGCACACTGGACTGAGTAGGAGTCCCTGGAAACAAAGTACCATGTTTTTGCTTTTCAATTCATTTTCAGATTTGTGTTTCCATGCGGCCTTAATAGCTGAATAGTTGTTTTTAACACAGATCGTAGCATTTCCATTGCCGGTTATTTGTTGTACATCATTGTTTGAAGTTTAGGTGTTTCTGATTCATTCTTGACTCAAACTTGTGTTTGACTAAAATCTGGGTTTGTGTAGTGTGAAAAAATAAGACATACTCCGATAAAGGTTTGGGGCAGCCACCCATATAATCTCAAAATCCTTGGCTGCAAAGTTGCAATGAAGAGTAATAGCACTGAAGTGCATACAAACGAGTCCAAAACCAGACTGAGGAATTAGGAAAGAGGGCAGGGCTTTAAAGGGGAAGACAGGAAGTGAGGTCATAAGGATCAGGGATGTGTTCGTTCTCCATTGGACCGAGCCCGGACGTGACGTCAGAGGGGCCGGAGCCAGTCAGGTCTCCTTCCATGGGCTCGGTCCCGGAAATGATGTCACGAGAGCCAGGTGGAATCTCCCGGGAACAGTCTGCAGGCAAGAGAGAAAAAGAGTCAGTGCACTCTGCCACCTCCCGGTCTCAGAACTGCCATCCCTCAAGCCCTTTAGCTACCTCCCATGCGCACGTGTGTGACAAGGCCCCCCCCTTAGCCCAGACCCGTCGGGTCGGGCGACCCTAACCGAGAGGTTGTGAACCCGGGATAGAGCATCAGCATTGGCATGGAGAGAGCCCCGACGATGAATGAGCGAAAACTTGTATGGCTGTAGGTCAAGAAACCACCTGGTGACCCGCGAATTCGACTCCTTGTGCAGGGCCATCCACTG
Source organism: Erpetoichthys calabaricus (assembly GCF_900747795.2). Lineage (NCBI taxonomy): Eukaryota > Metazoa > Chordata > Cladistia > Polypteriformes > Polypteridae > Erpetoichthys > Erpetoichthys calabaricus. The sequence continues at coordinate 285,355,304 of NC_041396.2, read as the reverse complement.
TAGGGGTGCGTGGTCCGTGACAAGGGTAAATTCCCGGCCCAACAGGTAGCACCTCAGCTGAGTTATCACCCACTTAATCGCCAAGGCTTCCCTTTCCACCGCTGCATACCTGGTCTCCCGGTCCAACAGTTTCCGGCTCAGGTACATGATGGGGTGCTCCACACCATCGATGCTTTGGCTCAGCACTGCTCCTGAGCCTGTGTCCGAAGCGTCCGTCTGGAGAATGAAAGGCAGAGAAAAGTTAGGTGCCATCAAAATAGGTGCGGACATAAGGGCCGGTTTCAAGTCACTAAATGCAGCACCTGTCTTCTCAGTCCATACCACAATGTTCAGGGCCATCTTCCTTGTTAAATCAGTCAAGGGCGCCGCTCTCTCTGAGAACCGAGGTACAAACCGGTGGTAGTACCCCGCTAACCCGAGAAAGGCTTGGACCTGCCGCTTGGTTCGCGGACGGGGCCATTTCAAAATGGCGTCTACTTTGGAGCACTGTGGCCTCACGGTACCCCGACCCACCAGGTAGCCTAAATACTTGGCTTCAGTTAATCCGAAGAAACATTTCTTGGGATTAATCCTGAGCCCGGCCTCACCAAGTGTCCGCAATACCGTTTGGACCTGCTGTAGGTGTTCCTTCCATGTGCTGGAATAGATGACCACGTCATCCAGGTAGGCAGCACTGTATGAGTTATGAGGTCGGAGCACTTTGTCCACCAGACGCTGGAAGGTTGCAGGGGCCCCGTGTAACCCAAATGGAAGGACACGATACTGCCAGTGTCCGCTAGGGGTACTAAATGCCGTTTTTTCCTTAGCGGAGTCCGTTAAAGGAACCTGCCAGTACCCTTTCGTCATGTCAAGCGTGGTCAAATATCGAGCCTGCCCAAGTCTCTCAAGGAGGTCATCCACTCGTGGCATTGGATAGGCATCAAATTGGGAGACTTGATTAAGCCGGCTGAAGTCATTGCAAAACCTCCAACTCCCGTCCGGCTTACCGACCAGCACAATGGGACTGGACCAGGGACTATAACTTTCCTCAATTACTCCCAGTTCCAGCATGCGCTTGATCTCAAGCTCCACTTCAGCCCTTTTTGCCTCGGGAAGACGATACGGGCGTTCTCGGACAATAACCCCGGGCTCTGTCACAATGTTATGCTCAACCAGAGAGGTCCGTCCGGGGTACTCACTGACTACCTCTTGAACGGCCCGGATAACTGTATCCAGCTCCTGCCATTGTCGGGGACTCAAGTCCGCCCCGAAGTTAAGGCTGAGGGTGTGAGCGAAGAGCGAGCGGGGCTGGCCGGAGGAGGGATCGGGATCCCTGTCCTTCCACGGTTTCAGCAGATTCACATGATAAACCCGCTCCTTTGGCCGACAATTTGGCTGACTCACCAAATAGTCGACTAGTCCCTTCCTCTCCTTAACTTCATAGGGGCCTTGCCAATGGGCGAGCAACTTCGAGTGGGAGGTAGGCACTAGGACCATGACTCGATCCCCCGGGCGGAACTCCCGGAGTGACGTGCCACGGTTATAATAACGAGCCTGTGCTGTCTGAGCCTCCTCCACGTGACTTTTAAGGAGGGGCCGTATCTTTCCAAATCTATCGCGTAACTGCGCGATATACTCTAATATGTTTGTCGAGGGAAGAACCTCTTCTTCCCATCCTTCTTTTAAAATATCCAATATGCCCCGGGGTTGTCGCCCATACAGTAATTCAAAAGGGGAGAACCCCGTAGAGGCTTGAGGGACTTCCCGATAGGCAAAAAGGACGAGGGGGAGGAGCTGATCCAGTTCCGTCCATCTTCGCTGACGACCTTACGTAGCATCTGTTTGAGAGTCTGATTGAACCTCTCGACTAAACCGTCGGTCTGAGGATGGTACACTGCGGTCTTTAAATGCTTTATTCTCAGTAACTTGGCAGTCTCCTTGAACATCTCCGAGGTGAAAGGTGTCCCCTGGTCTGTCAAGACTTCCTTGGGGATACCAACGCGCGAAAAGACCCCTAGTAATTCCCGTGTGATTACTTTAGAAGTGGCTGAGCGCAAAGGAACAGCTTTGGGGTATTTCGTAGCATAGTCCACGAGGACTAAGATGTACTTGTGTCCTCGGGCTGAGGGCTCTAGAGGTCCAACTATAACCGGCTGGGTGAAGCGCTGGGATAGTGAATTTAAAAACAGGTAGCAAGCCACCTGTTCAAGCATGTGGTAGGGCGTATTTTCATGTGGCCGTAGCCACAGCCCTACCTTCGTCCATAGGCTCAAGGCCTGTTGCGGGGTTGGCCTCTCTGGGTCAAACCGCCAGGCTTTCACTCTATTCACCTGCCGGTCTGGGGCACCCCTAGGTGGAATTCGGGGCTCTGGCTTTACAGGGAGGCGGGCACTCTCCCGAGAGAGCACAAACAGCCCTCTTTGTCTCCCGCTTCCGAAGCATCTCAATTCTGTGAGCCCCTCCCGCACACTCCCTGGCTTGCCTAGTGGAGCCTGCCGGAGGCAGAGCCTGCACTGGGTCACCCTGAACCACGGGACACCCTCCCCGCCTGGAAACTCTGTCCCGGTACGCTCCCACCTGGATATGTTGCAGGTCCTGTCCCCTTCTCTTCCAGGATGTCTTCCTCTTGCCAACTACACCAGATGTGAAAGAATAAGACATACTCCGATAAAGGTTTGGGGCAGCCACCCGTATAATCTCAAAATCCTTGGCTGCAAAGTTGCAATGAAGAGTAATAGCACTGAAGTGCATACAAACGAGTCCAAAACCAGACTGAGGAATTAGGAAAGAGGGCAGGGCTTTAAAGGGGAAGACAGGAAGTGAGGTCATAAGGATCAAGGATGTGTTCGTTCTCCATTGGACCGAGCCCGGACGTGACGTCAGAGGGGCCGGAGCCAGTCAGGTCTCCTTCCATTGGCTCGGTCCCGGAAATGATATCACGAGAGCCAGGTGGAATCTCCCGGGAACGGTCTGCAGGCAAGAGAGAAAAAGAGTCAGTGCACTCTGCCACCTCCCGGTATGTCTCAGAACTGCCGTCCCTCAAGCCCTTTAGCTGCCTCCCATGCGCACGTGTGTGACAGTAGGTATTTGTATCATTCATGCTGCTCAAGTAAAAATTCAGGTATAACTCATAATGCTTAAAATAAGTCACTTTTTTCCAGATTTTTTTATTGTGACAATGACCACTTTCATTTTAGCTGTCAGGTTTTTCATCACGTTATCTCCTCTTGGTTCATCAACTGTTTAAATTGCATGTTTCCCTTGGAAAAGTCTCACAAGCAAACACAGAGAGGATATTAGAGAGACAGAGAGTGGATGAAAATAATCATTAAGCATTTCCTAAAAGAGTCAAATGTGGATAAATATAATAAATATATGTCCAATTTAACTAAAGGAATGCAATGAGTGAGCATTAATGGCTGTTTTTCTGACAGCCTTAACACATCCATGGAACACCTCCAGGCTGCTGGCTATCTTCTCTTCTGTTTATCTTATATACAAATAACTGCAGGAGTTCACATAAGGAAATTTGCCGATGACTATGTCATTGTGAGTCTTCTACAAGATAGAGGACAGCCATGGATCTGTGGTTGATGACAGTGTGATTGTTCCTTCTTATTGCTAAATATCTCTAAAATAAATGATATTGCTGTAGATTTTAGGTGTTATCCTCCTCCCACTCTCTTAACAATAATTAAAGGGCAGACTGGGGACATGGTGGAGCACTACAGTTGTCTAAGAGGAATTATTAATAATAGGTTGATCTCAGCACAGAACAAGTTCATAAAAAGGGACAGACACGGGTTTTCTTTTTTAGGCAACAAGAAAGTGGACAAAACCATAATAAAACTTTTCTTAATGAATCTATGGCTATTGTTTTTATATAGTGGTTTGGCAACCACAGCATTAAAAATATAAACTCTCTGAACAACATTGTAAAAAGTAACAGTAAAATATTGGTTTGCAGCAGACCTCTGTCACTGAGCCGAATCACAATTAGGTTAGAAAGAAGGCCGACTCATTTCCTTGAACAACAACAACAACATTTATTTATATAGCAGGTTTTCATACAAATGATGTAGCTCAAAGTGCTTTATAAGATGAAGAAATTAAAAAGAAAAATATAAAAATAAGATTACTCAATACTACGTAACAAAGACTAAAGTAGGGTCCGATGGCCAGGAGCACAGAAAAAAAAAAAAACTCCAGAGGGCTACAGAAAAAAAAAAACAAAATCTGCAGGATTTCCGAGGCCACGAGACCACCCAGCCCAAACTGGGCAAACCATCCTCTTTTCCTAAATTTCAGCCGTTGCCATTAAACAGATTTAGATTCCGAAAGGTAAAGATCAACAAATGTAGAAACTCTGTTATGGCCAGAGTCATAAGCATTTTAAATTCTGTTACTTGTAGAGATGCTTCTGAATTTTGAGTTATTATTATTGTGTTGTATTAAAGGTAATTATTCTTCTTTGTATTAATCTTGAGTGTGTGTGTGTACTTAAGATAAAACTCATTTTCAGTTGCTGTGCCTGGGCTTATTTTCTTGTATCTGTTTAACAATATTTTATACTTTTTTGCTGCAAACAAATATCCCCCTGGGATAATAAAGTTTACCTTACAGGGTTGGTGTTTGCAAGTTATAAAGGAATTCCACATTGTGAGATGTCATGGCTCCATGGTCTCTATGTTAGTTGTTGGATATAAATCAAATTTGCAAAAAAGTTATGCAATGTAATGTTCATTTTCAGTGCTGATTATAGTACTTTCATGTTGTGCCTCTCAGGTAATTTATAATAAATTGATATGTAATTAAGGCATATATCACATAGCGAAGAGTAAGTTTAGTCGAGGTATACCAGGTTTCCAAAACAGGTCAGTGGTAGGATTAGGGTTAGGGTTAGTCAAGCAAACATATGACCATTATTTTCTCTCAGACCATGTTACCATGACCAAAAAATATCCTGTGAGCACTCTATCTATCTATCTATCTATCTATCTATCTATCTATCTATCTATCTATCTATCTATCTATCTATCTATCTATCTATCTATCTATAGGACACTTTATAAAGTGTCATATTTATGCAATCTATAAACTATTCAAGGGCATGCAATTGATTGATTGATTGATTGATTGATTGATTGATTGATTCATTCATTCATTCATTCATTCATTCATTCACTCATATAGTGGAGGTGAACAGATATGTTGTACCTTGTACATGATTGTTATGAGCAGCAGTTGCACCAATTTGTTGGCTTCCCCTGAACTGTTAAGTATAGTATACAACCTTTTAGGGTTTTGGACCTCAAGGATTCTGAAAATAACACATATTTCTTTACACATAACGTTTTTAGAAAGTACAAAATGTTACAGCATTATGTTATGAGGTCATCTTGTTTTGTATGTAGTTGCTGCCATTTTGTCATTCTTGTTTCTGAGGTAAGGTTCCCAGTTGCCAAGCACATGGGCAAGGATGTTGTGACAAAGAGATTAGCTGTTCATATTCCATCTATGTATGTTAGTCATTTGTATAGAAATGCACAAATAATCAGCAATATGAACTTGTACTGACCTTCCTTTGTTCTGTTTTGCTTGGTGGTGTTGGGTCTCCACTAGTACTACAACTCCACGCTGCTACCCCTGCCCTTGGCCATTGACACCAGAGATACTGGCATCCTTAAAATACAAAGACAAAATGTTTAATGAATTTATTAGTTTGCCCAGCACAGTTTTAACATGTACAGTTAGATGTCTTAGGTCATTGAAATGTCCTTTTTTGACTCTTACTATAATGTAATATACATGTCATACACAGGTGTCCATAGATTTACTTTCTCTAGAAATACTGTCAACTGGACTTTTTGGTTATTTCTTCTTTATTTTTACCTGGCTATATCTCAATTATAATGTAATCGAACTTCTATTGTCAAAATCTTTTTATGTTAATCAAATTAAATTCACTCTGTTTTAATATGATATCCTTCAATAAGGTCGTGCACAAAAAGGCGAGCTTCAAAAGGGCGACCTCAATTGAGCGAATGTTTTAATATTCTTGCTTTCGCCTTTTTATACATTCAATCATTGCCTTTATCTAATAAACTTTCTGTAATAATTTTGTTGCGTTTGCCTTTATTCGCCGCGCCCAATTGAGGTCACCCTTTTGAAGCTCGCCTTTTTGTCTGCACCCTTATTGTATAAAACCATTTTAAAATATGTTCAACCTAATATTTTCATTCATGTAAGTAAATATTGTGTGACTTAATTGTTTCTTTCATTGTATTATAATGAAAACTTGTGCAAGCACTCTAGACTGTGTTAAATAAAGACCACTATCATTTGAGTTGAATTAATCTCCTTAGGTAACACATAACCATTACAAGGAGAGTTTAACCACTACGGAGGTCAAACGTCCAAGATTTATGATAGAATATGGCAGAAATCAGTTGGGGAAATAGTAAAGCTTGTAATGATGGAGATTCTTCAAGGATCAGGTTTCTTATACCGGAGTAGAGCTGTAGAAAGTTAACTAATGTTCATTTTAGCTTTGGTTGTGCTTCACTGTGGTAAATCTTTATCCCCTGGATGTGTTACCATTTTTTCTTTAAGCATAATATCTCTTATTCTGTTATCTGCATTGGATTCTGCTTTCTGTACATGAATGAGCTTAACAGATGTTGCATTCACAAATATTTTTTTACCATCACTTTGTTGGCTTAATCCTTCCTTTACGTTTTACTAAAAACCTAAGTTAAAACACATTTCACCCACAATGAATCTATAATGTAATGATCAGAAATAAACAGCAGATGTCTTGGCTATTTACAAGAGTGAGCCAGCCAGCATTTAGAGGAAGGCTTTTATTGCTTTGTTCACAAGACGTAACAAGGAAAGGACCTAATATATGAATTTAGCAGAATTTCCAAAAGGTGAAATATCACGTCTGCAGTCTTTTGAAATGGCCAGAAGGCCTGGAAAAAAATATTTACTAGAGCAGTAATCAGTACATGTAAGGATGCCACATAAATCATTTAAGTGAAGGCATTTGGTGGTTACATTTTTTATGTGTTTTTTATTAATTACTAGTTGATTATGCTCATTGAGTGCAAGGGAAAAAAACAAAATGTAGTCTATGAGTTATTAAACAGTAAAACATTAACATTTAAGAAGTAAAGATACATTGAGCACTACTGGAGTGGTTTGGGGTAAACTACATTTTAAAGGCGCTATAACACAACAGGTAAGTAGCAGATCCCTTGTGAAAGGCGCTACACTACCGCTGTGGTATAGAAATTACATTTTCTATGTGATCGTCCAAATTTTTGCCTGACAACCTTGCACTACATGCCTGTGATTTCCTTGTTAAAATAATTAATCACAAAAGCAACCTTGAATGTTGTGGGGTTTTAGTGACCCAAACTTACCTTAAGGGACAGTAAGTAGTTGTGCAGGGCAATTTACAGAGTCCTGCTTCAATGGCGCCGATTACACTCATTCGCAAAGATTTCCACTCTCCCAGGAGCCGACGGGGACTTGAAGTGTCACAAACAGTGCGAGAAGAGAGGACACTGCCCGAAACTGCGAAGCTCTCGACCCGGCGGAGCAGCCCGACATTCCGTGCCTCCCAGCGTCCACTTTGTTCTCACAACCCCACACAGCTGAACGCGGTCTCGTCTTCACATTGTTTACAGCTCAGCGCAGTTAAAAAGTAGAAAGACTGAAAGCTTTTTTCCTCATCTCTTCTACTATCAAGTAGTGCCAACTAAAAAAAAGTTACAATGTGGCAGTTTCAGCGACAGTCACGTGGACGAATAAATGAAACTTCTCTGTCAGAACGAGCCTGGCGGCCGATGGTTCAGCGCTGTAGTCCAGACAGGAGCGGTGAGAGAGGGCGACGCGGGGCACACACAAATAATAACAATTCGTAAAGACGATATAAAAATGGCATCCACAAACGAAGTGATTAGTTCCTGTAATTATAATATGTTCTGGGGTCATAGGTAATTTCCATATCGTGTGGTCATACGTGATTTCCGTTTCAAACGCGAAAAGAATTTTATATATATAGATTTTGTACCACAGGGTATAAAAGATAAGGACATTCTGAAAGAGTTTAATCTTTTTATTTTTAGAGGTGATATGAAAATGTTTAATGTGGTGAAGAGTGGAATTATGGTATATTTTAAAATAAATTGTTGCACAAGTACAAGTATGCAGAGGAAATGAGAAATTTAATGTGAACTGAAGACAACTTTGCCTGACTTTTCCTGCTGTTTTAATATACAATGGATTATGTTTTGTTACATCCTTTTGCTAAAATCATTTAGATTCATTTTGTTCTACATCAAGCTAAACTCAGAATGACAAAGTGAAACCTGAATTTTAGAATTTTTTAAAAATTTATTAAAAGTAAAAAAAAAACATGATATTTCACATTGACACAAATATTCAGACTCTTAGCCATGACACATTAAATTTGGCTGAGGTGTATCTCATTCTATTGATCATCGTTGTGATGTTTCTACATCTTGTTTGGAGTCGACCTGTGGTCAATTTAACTGATTGCACATGATTACAAAAGGCAAACATCTGTCAAGAGAAGGTCCTACACCTGCCAATGTACATCATGGCAAGAAAATAAATAAATAAATAAAAACAAACAAGCCATGAGGTCAAAGGGATTGCCCCAAGAGCTTAGAAACCATATGATACTTGGATCTGGGAAAGCAGCACTAAAGATTACCAAGAGCACAGTAGCTTGACAGAATTGTTAAATAGAAGAACTCAGAAGGACAAATGTCATTGCAACATCCCGCTGATCTTGGCTTTGTGTCAGAATGACCAGACAGAAGCCTCTGCTAAGAAAAAGACAAGGAAGCCTACTTAAACTTGAAAAAAAGCAACAAGAATCTCTAGTCTGATGAAATCAAAATTAGTGTCAAGTCTGGAGGAAATCATGCACTGCTCATCAGCTGTCTAATATCATTCCATCTGTGCAGCATGATGTTGGAAGCATCATTCTGTTTTGTTCTTTTTCTACAGCAAGGACAGGAATACTAGACAGGGATGAGTGAAAAGTAAATGGAGCAAAGTACAGAGATGTCCTCAATGAAAAACTGCTCCAGAGCACTGTTGCCAAAGGATCACCTTCCAACAGGACAATGGCCTTAAACAAAAAGCAAAGACAATACAGGAGTGATTTAAGGACAACTCAGTGAATGTCCCCTGTGTGGCCCAGCCAGAGCCTAGACTTGAACCCAATAAAAAATCTCTGGGAAGACCAGAAAACAGCTGTAAACTGACTGACCCCATCCAACCTGATAAATCGTGAGAGGATCTGCAGAGAATAGCAGAAAATCCCTAAATCCAGGTTTTGTGATGCTTGTCACATCATTCCCAAGAAGATTTTGCTGCCAAAAATTTTTCAACTAGGTACTAAGGGAAGGGTCTGAATACTTGTGTCAATGAGATATTTCAGATGTAATTTGTTTAAAAATTGTTTAAAATCCTTTTTTGTCATTAATGGGATATTGAGTATTTCTTGATGTGAGAAAAGTTAATGTAAATGAATTTAGCACAACTCTGCAAAATAGAAAAATGTGAGGAAAGGGAAGTGATCTGAATACTTATTGAGTCCACTGTATATGTGAAATCACACCTGGCCTTACTTTACAACAGCTGAGGAAAAATATAAATATTAAAACAAACAACAACTCCAAAACATACACACAAACCTCTGGCTTGGCTAATGGTAAGAAAGCTGTTGCTGCCTAAGGACAGGCTTGTAGGTGGGAGTACAATGGATGAGATTGTGGTCAGATCTTCCGAGTTGTACTGCAGATTTACATTTAAAGGTATTTAAGTAAAGCAGGTCCAGCCTGTTATATCCATGAATGAAACATGTCACATACTGATTAAAGTTTGTCACCATTCCTTCCAACATTTCCCCTGGTTGAAGTCACCACAATTCTAAGGTTGGGATGTTTCATCATTAGAGTGAAACAGACAGTTGTGGGGAAGAAGTCTGGCAGCCAGCATTTCAACATCTGGATAATGCATTTTTAAGTTTTAGTTGTAATAATAATAATAATAATAATAATAGAGCTTTTCTCACTCACTTTTACACCATTGCTCATTCACTTACTGCAGATGTCAACTCCCTCTCCTTTCTCCACTATGTCCGATAATTTTAGATATAATTTATCCATGAATAAAATAGAATCTGGATGAGATGACAGTTCATCCATCTTATTCAAAAGACATTGAATGAGGTGGGTCAGTTCTGTAAACCTTACCACCTTATTTTTATCCTTGCTCCAACTTCAACCGTTCAGTTTATGGATAAGCTGCTCCTTTGATAAAGTGTAACAGAGATCCCTAGGTGCTAATGTTTGCAGTGCTACCAACTGAGTATTGGGATATTCCATATATCCCACTTTATATTCCTCACAGTCTCTTATATTTTCAGATGCTGCAGATGTAGGACAGCCTCCAGATCCTCTTTGGTGTCCCTGTGACTTCTTCAAAGTGCACAGCTTGTCCAAAAATCAGTTGAGATGAGCTGGAACTCATCTTTGTGATGGCAGCTACATATCATCAATTTAACATCCATTAGTATATTTCTACTGACAAGCCAGATGCCAGGTCACATCTAAACTCAACATTAACAATTGTTAAAAAAAGCTTTATCATAAACTAGTAACCACAAACAAAAAACAAAGAGAGAATACTAAGCTTCTGTAAAAGGATGCCACCTGCAGAGACATTAATAAATGTAATATTTTACCTATACATAAATTATTTAAGATTATATGCATCACAATTCTATCTGTCTGTCTATCTATTGATTGCATGGTGTGTGTTTGTGTTGCCATTGCTTTCTATATCAGTATGTTTTACAACACTCATGAGCTTTAACTCCTTTCTTGCTTGTTTTAACCCTTCACACATTCTTGAACTGCTGCCCTTCCTTTTTCCTATCTCCTAACTAAAGTAGACACGAGGAGAGAGTGTCAAATGTCCTCTGTGGAGGGGTATTTAGGGATTAACAGGTCACCTCAAAACTACAGCGGTTGTCTGGGGTGTTGCCCTTTAGAGACTTGCAACTGTCAGCAGACGGATGTTAAAATTAAACAGGAGGAGTGATTTGCTTCAACTAAAGCAAGTGAAAAATAACTATGTGGAAATAGTCTCTGGCAACAAAATATATGATATGGCATCTGGACACAATGTTTATAAATATTAGTAAAATGTAATAAAAATGTGTGCAAATGATGGTTAGATTCAGAAAAACTCATTAACTTAATAAAAGAAGAACACTATTATTGACAGTTCAATTAATTAAACAAGAATATAATCTCAATGTTGTTTTGGTGGTTCCAGCCAAAAACTATGTGAAAGTGTTCACAAGAGTGGATGATAAGCAGGTCTAAAAAAATTATATTTACTAAATACATTATAAATATATTTACTATAAATAAATAAATATATTTACTATACTTTGGGCATAATACTTATATGTGGTTTGATGTTTTCACAGTTTTTTTTTACCTTTTACAGGCCAATGACTAATGTAAATTAATTGGAAACAGACAAAGATGAAGGAACAGGAGTATAATAATAAATTCTTTTAAATAAAAAGTACAAATGAATGTCCTGTTGTGTATAAGGAACAGCTAGATATATCAATGTTTTTATGTAGAACCTTTTAAATCTTTCGATAGATAGATAGATAGATAGATAGATAGATAGATAGATAGATAGATAGATAGATAGATAGATAGATAGATAGATAGATAGATAGATAGATAGATAGATAGATAGATAGATAGATAGAAAGCATATATTTTCTTTAAATTATATGTTGCATAAAGTGACACAGTAATACTAATAAACCGTCCCAATGAACAGGCTCATACTTGTGTAAAAATAACTACTGTATGTGGTAATCATATCTGGGTATTGAACAAGTCCAAGAAACTCAACCTTTATAATGTACTGGTTAGACCTTAACTGAGGTACTGTGTACAGTTTTGGCTTCCAGGCTACAAAATGTCCAGAGAAGAGTGGCTAGGCTGATTCCAGGGCTGCAGAGGATGATTGTTGATTGATGAGGAAAGATTAAAAAAGCTGAGCCCTTTCAGTTTAAACAAAAGTAAGATTAAGAGAAGAAATAATTGTTTTTAAAAGTTTTTAAAATTACAAAGGGAATGATTCAAGTAGATTGAGACAGGTACTTTAAAATGAGCTCAACAAGAACATGAGGACACAGTTAGGAAGTTGTTAAGGGTTAATTTCACACAAACATTAGGAACATTTTCTTCACTCAGTGAACCATAAACACATGGAATAAGTGACCAAATAGTATGGGAAACAGTAGGACTTTGGAGACCTTCAAAACTCTGCTTGATGTTATTGTGGAAAAATTGCCTGTTTTCATCCAGATTGTTCTAATGTTCTAAAAATATTCCCCTGTTTCACACACTGATTGATTGTTCCATCACTTTCCTTTTTCTGTTTTCTTCCATCTTGTTGTGATGTTTCCTGGCATGTCAATGAAGAAAATGAGGATGTCTTCACTACCACCCCTCCATATGGACCTCAAAATAGCTTGGGTAAGATTGGTGAGCAATTTAGTTGATATATCAATCAAAAAGATTTTATCTTAATGACATTGATAAGAGATGAATAAACTATATTTAATGCATAAATCAAAATGCTATAATTAATTTGTTTATGTATTACAATGTTTATAGCAAGATACATTTAAGAAAGGAACTTAAGGCTGTAGGGATCTTGATTAGTGTAAGAATCATTACTTTTACACCCTTCAAAGTTGTTTTGTCTTTCTTTATATACCAGTAGACAATAACAAAGAGAATGCATAAAACTGATATCCTTCTTAGAAATTCAAGTGAAGTTGGTGATTGTTTTAATTAGTTAGTTTCAACTAAGCAATATTATCATCTGAAAATAAGAGATTTATTTTACTATAACTTATCAAGACATTTCAAATTATATACTATACATATAATTTGGTTAAGTCCATGTCCATCAGTCTATGCAATCAGATCATTCAAATTCAATCAGATTCATGTATGAATGGAACTCATTGAAATTGTGCTAGAAAATTAATAAATAGGATGACCAGACATCCCATAAAATTATTAGAGTATGCCTGTATACTGGGTCTTAATTGTTGTATCCCCAATTATTTGCAAAAATGTTTTATTTGTCCTGTAATTCAGATATGACTGAGTAGTTCTTCCTTCACTTACAATATGCAGTCACCAGGCTGTGCTTATTGTTGCAAATTTAACTATGAGCCAAATCATTTGTTTTCAAAACAGATATAAGCACTAATCAATCAGGTGTGTTGTGATTATAATGCACATACCAATGTCAAAAACTCTTGCCAGAGAGCTTATTTTAATGATGAGGGCACCCTGCAAAGAGACAAATAATTCAGTCTTCAGGCAAAAATGACCACACTTCAGGTATACAATATAGTTCGCCATCACAAGCTAAGAAAGAACAACTCCAAATTGTGAGTTTGGAACATTTCTGGTTTGATTTTGGTGTCAGTTGTCTACTGTGCACTGATAATGAAGCTCGTATAATTTGAATGGCTGTGTAGTATCCAGGCTGGGACATTCAGGTTGTCCATTCCTCTTTCCCAGGCTAGGGGGTGTGAGATTGCAAATGGCGTTTATTAATTTGGAGTAGGCTTACGATAGAGTGCCATGTCAAGAGGACTGGAGGTGCATGAAAGAGAAAGGAGGCCCAAACAAGTATGAGAGGATTGTCCAGGATATGAATGACCGAGTGAGGACTCAATTTAAAGCAATGTTGGGGTAACAGACAAGATCCCAATTTGAGTAGGTCAGCACCAGTGAAACTTCTCTAAGTCCTTACCTCTTTGATCTGGTTATGGATATGTTTAGTTTTTGAGACCAATATCTCTGGTGCATACCTTTGTGTTATTGTGTTGTGCAGCACCAGGAAAGAGGATGTGGAGAGGAAGTTGGAAGACTGGAGAAGGGCTTTGAAAGTTAGAGGATTGAAGATAAATAGGAAGAAGACAGAATATATGAGGTATAATGCTGATTAGGATTCAGAAGTAAGCCTGCAGGGAGAGCTATTGAAAAGTGGAAAAATTAAAATATCTGGGATCAGTGGTAGCCCAAGAAGAAAAATTAGCGTCAGAGGTAACTCATAGAGTGCAGTATGGATGGAACAATTGGAAGAAGCTGTCAGGAGTATTGTGTGGTCAGATAATTAATGGGAAGATTAAAGGTAAGGTTTTTAAGATACTGGTAACACCAGCAATGATGTATGGAGCTGAGACATGGACAGTAAAGGGAACACAGGAGAAGAAGTTAAATGTGGCAGAATTGAAAATGTTGAGATGGATGTTTGAAGTTACAATACAGGACAGGATAAGAAATGAGACAATCAGAGGTATAAAAAGAGTGGGACAGATATCTAAGGAAGTACAGGAAAGAAGGTTAAAGTGGTATGGACATGTGATGAGGAGAGACAATAAATATGTGGACAAAAGAAGGATGGGAATGAAAGTACAGGAGAAGAGAAAGAGAAGGAGGTCAAAGCAGAGGTGGGTGGATAAAGTCAAAGAAGATCTGAAGCAAAAAAGGTTTGACTGGCAAGGAAGCACAAGACCAAGATGTTTGGAGAAGGTTGAACAAGCACATCAACCCCACATGGATGTGGGAAAGATTAAGAGTTGTGAGATGTGGAGGCAATGCTCACCTTAGGGACCTTGAAGTTTAACCTGTTGTTTCAGACCTCTGGACCTGAAGTCCTGTCATCTAAGTCTGAAGTCCCTAACCCAGCTTTAACCCTTTACTGAAACCTGTAAATTGACTCACCAACTTAAACTTTTTCAAACCCAAAGAATCTGAACTAAATTCATGTTAAATATTTGTTTCTTATTTATTAGTGCTCAAAGCAAAATATAATAAATAAATATTGCAAAAAATAATACATGATGTAATGCTGTAGCTTAATTCCTGTTTTAGCCATTAGACTCTACAACACAACAAAGGTTGCCGGTTCGAATCCCGGCAGTGACTGAAGTAATGGTACTCCGTTGAGCAAGGCCTTTAACCTGCAATTGCTCGAGGGGCACTGTGCAAATAGCTGACCCTGCTCTCTGTCCCTAAAACTCTGAGTAAGTTGGTGTATGTGAAACAGAGAATTTCCCCTTGGGGATTAATACAGTATACCAATACAGTATATCAACACAGTTGAAGTATAAGTAACAAGAAATATAAGGGTTGTAATATTTTCAAGCAGCACTTTCACAGATTCTAAGCTTTGCGTTAATCTTCAAGGGATCACACTTCACATCAGTTTTTTTGAGTTACTGAAATTCTACTTATTGTCCAACTCTTGGTACGCTATTGTTCCACATTTGCCCCTTACCTCACCCTGGTACTAGTCTTGTGGTGGCAGACATGTTTTTCCTTCAAGAACACATGCTTGGGATAACTCACTAAAACATTTATGGGTGAATAGCATCAAAAACACCATTGAAAAGGCTCCAGCTAAAAGATTTCTTTCTAAAAACCTACCTACCTACCCCCAATTTCCTCCAATTCATGCACTGAGAGAATATAAGCTAAAACTGCAGTTGTCAATTGCAGGGCTCACTACCTGATACTTATTGATTTATTTCTATATCTTGCAGTCATTTTGAACACTGCATCACTAGTAAGTTTGTGTATTGTAAAACATATAATGGCCAAAGTCAGAGTCTAGTTTAATAAAGTATAATATATATATATATATATATATATATATATATATATATATATATATATATATATATATATCAGGTGGCCAGGCAGGAGATAAAAACCAAAACTCCAGCTAGCAGGATTCTGGAGAATATATAACTGTAAGGTTTCAAGGTGAAAAACCTAGTCATGCCTGACATTTCACGTACAATGCATATATGTGACAAACGTAATCATTGTTATTATGATACATCTATAACAGGGGTGGGCAATGTCGGTTCTGAAGAGTCGCAGTGGCTGCAGGTTTTTTTTCCAACCCAATTTCTTAATAAGAAAACAATTATCGCTGATGAAAGACTTATTGCTTAAGTGACATATCGATGCTCCATTTTAGTCATCTCGCTTGTTAAGGTTCCCCACCCTTGATTGCTTATTTCAATCTTAAACAGCTGTATTCATTGTTTTAATGGCTCCTTATTAGCAATGAAATGTAAATGACAAAGCAGCCAGCAGTTCTCCATCCAGTTTGTTTCATTTACATCTGTGTGTATTCATCATGGACTGTTTGATTTAATAAAACATGTAATAGAAAATGAGATAGACTAAGCTTCTCTTTTTATTTCAAAACATTCCAATATACATCAATAGGTCATTTTTTAAGAAATTAGACTGAACCATAACCTCATTTATTTGGAATTCAAAACATCCACATATCCAAAGTGTAACCCTACAGTACAAAGAACTAAGGTGGAAGGTGGCATGGCTCTACCTAACTTTCAATTTTATTACTGGGCAGCAAAAATACAAGCTATAAAAACCTGGACATGGACAGAAACAGAAGAACATACACCCCAATAAATACAATTTATCGCCAATATACTGACAACCCAATTGTGCTTCACTCACTCAGAATATGAAACCAATGTAGGAAACATTTTAAGATAGATAATCTTTTATCTCTGGCACCTCTGCACGAGAACCACCTTTTTCCATCCTCTCAAACATATGCAGTTTTTAATGGTTGGAATACATCCGGGATTAAATCACTTAGAGATCTGTACATAGACAATGTTTTTTCATCCTTTGAACAATTACACTCCAAATTTAACTTATCAGCAATATATGTCTTTCACTACCTTCAAATTAGAAACTTTGTTAAACAGAACTTGTCCAAGTTTCCTCATCTCCCACCTACCTCTGTACTGGAAAAAATATTGCTCAATCTCAAGGTCTCAGACAGCATTTCCGTAATATATAAAACTATTTTACAGTCCCTCCCTTTCAAAGATCCAAGAGGGCAATGGGAAAAGGATCTCTCACTCAACATCTCAGAAAAGGAGTGGAAGGTAGCAATGCAGAGAATTCACTCGAGGTCCGTATGTGCAAAGCATAGAATTATTTAACTTAAAATTATATATTGAGCACAACTCCATCCATCCATTTTCCAACCCTGCTGAATCCGAACACAGGGTCACGGGGGTCTGCTGGAGCCAATCCCAGCCAACACAGGGCACAAGGCAGGAACCAATCCCAGGCAGGGTGCCAACCCACCGCAGGAAAATTAACATCATTCTGGACCAATATTTTTAAATGCCTTTCAGACAGCCTTGGTGTCACAATCCCTCCTAATCCACTAACAGCTGTGTTTGGTGTTCTTCCAGATGGGCTTAAAGTGGAGAAGGACAAACAAACTGTGATTGCCTTTACTACACTATTAGTACATATACTTATCTTACTCAACTGGAAGAATCCTAACTCACTTATTCTATGTCAGTGGGTAACTGATGTTATATACTATTTGAAATATTTGAAACTAGAAAAAAATCAATTTCGCACTTAGAGGATCTGTACAAACCTTTTTCAAAACCTGGCAGGACCAAACAATAACATTTTAGAATAAGCATTTAAATCAAGGAAGCAGGTTCTCTCCCCTCTTTTACTCCATTTATCTTTATTCATTTTTTATTTTATCCATTCGTTTGTCTTTACTAGCATAAAGTTTTACTCTGCTGGCCTAGCTCTCTTTCTCAGGGGTGGGGGTTGATTTGTTTCAAACCTTTTTCTTTTTGTAAAACTCGAGTTATGTGTATGGAGTGTTATTTGATTTTAATAAATTCAATAAAATTAAAAAAAAAGAACATGTGACAGACTGAAAATGATCTGTTTTAGGTTTCAAATCATTTGGATGATATCCTTGGAGAGCAAAAAATCTACGATATAAGAACCTTACATTGCATACTAACAAGCCATAAATTTAAATAAGGTGCAAGACTGGCAAGAACTGGTTTCTAATTAAGCAGTTGGGTTGGAATGAAAACCTGTAGCTACTGCGGCTCTCCAGGACCGACATTGCCCACCCCTGATCTAGAACTTCAAGGGCAGCTGGTGCAATGCAGAACAAACACAACTTGCTCCATCATGCCACTTATTTTGGAAGAATCTGGTCATTGAATCATTGAATGAATAAATAAATGAGAGTAATAAAGGCTCAATAGCCCCTAAGTATTCACGTATTAGTGGACTGAATGGATAAATGTTACAGTTATAGTACTTGCTTATGATTTGCGATTATTCTCCTGAAGCAGACACTAGAAAGCCTTTACCTAGTAACCTGTCAATTAAATAAATCCATCACAGTTTATTAATGATTATGTGATTTCAAGCATGAAAGTAATGTTTTCTAGGTCAAAGGTATGAAGAATCAAAACTGATGGGCCATCAACTCAATAATGTGGCATCTTTTATTTTATACCATTTTAACTGAAATAAATTGAAAGGCTAGTTATTTTATCTGATGCATTTTCTTTTTAATTTCAGCTGATGAATGCTATTCCTACTGTCAGCCTTCACAAGGAAAAGTAAGAATGAACCTAAAAACCTACTGTCAGACAGATTATGGTGAGTCAATGTCTACTCCTGTTTAGACAGCAAAAGGTTAGGTTACCTTGAGGTCAAGATCAAGGGACATTTTTCACACAAAAGGGAAATAAAATTGGCCATATGTGCATACTGTACTTACATACTTACAATGGATTCAGAATGTTTTCAGAAGCCTTCACTTTCTGCACACTTTATGGTGTTGTAGGTTTAATTTTAGATGGATACATCTATGATTTTTGCCCATCAATCTACACTCAATAACTCATCACAAGAAGGTAAACACATGTTTTCAGAAAGGTTTGTAAATGTATTAATAATTAAAACTGAAATCTCTCATTCATATAAGTATTCAGATATTTTGCTGCGGCATTCCATTTTTACACAAGTAGCTTCTGTTTTCTTTACTTCTCCTTGAGATGTGTCAGGAACCTAATCGGTCCAATTATGGCAAATGTAATTGGTTGGACATCATTTAGAAAGGCATATACCTTTGCATATAAGGTCCACGATTTCCACTACATGTTAGAACAAAAGATAAGCAATGACGTCTAAGGAACTCCCTGTAGATGACCATGATCAAACTTGTTTTAATGCTTTTTAAGTGTTCCCATGAGCACAGTGACCTCAATAATCGTAAGGATTTGAAAAAGTTTGGCACCACCAGGTCTCTTACTTGAGTTGTCCATCTGGCCAAACTAATTAAGTAGACAAGAAGAGCCTTGGTCAGGATGTGATCAAAAATCCAGAAAGTCATGCTAATAGAGCTTTAGAAGTTCTCTGTGGAGAAGACAGACCATGTCAGCAGCAATCCATCAATCAGGCATTTATGGTAGAGTGGTTAGAAAGAAGCCATTCTTGAGTAAATGTTTGCAAAAGAAACGTGAGAGTATAAGTAAAAAGATCTTGTGGCCTGATGAGACAATAATTGAATTCTTTGGGCAGAAGCCCTAGCAAAATATCTGGTGAAGATCAGGCATTACTCATCACCTGCCCAATACCAACCTTATGGTGAAACATGGTGATGTCAGCATCATGCTGTAGAGTGCTTCTCAGCAGCAAGGAAAAATGGTCAGAACTGAGGAGAGAACAAATGCAGCCAAATACAGAGAGGTCCTTGTAGAATACCTGTCCCAAAGTTCATGCTTCTTCAGACTGGGATATGAAGGTTTTTCTTTTCGGCATTACAGTGATCAGAAGCATACAGCTAAGACAAGTCCCTCACTGTCAATGAGTGGCCCGGCCAAATCCCAGACTTAAACTCCATGGAACATCTTCTGTAACAAACTTTGAGAAGTTCTGCCAGGAAAAATAGGATGAACTACCCCAATACAGGTGTGCAACGCTTGTAGAGACTTAACCTAAGAAGACACAGTAAATGCTGCCTGAATTAAGGGTCTTAATGCTTTTATGAATGAGAGATTTTAGTTTTTGATTTTTAATACATTTAGAATCCTTTCTGAAAACAGATTTTCACTTTTTAATTATGGGGTATTGAGTGTAAATTGATGGGCAGAAATTGCCAATTTATTCATGCAAAACTAAATTTGCAACACAATAATGAGTCCACTATACATACATTTATTTTAAACACTTCTAATTCAATTTTTGAAGCACTGCAGGTTTGAGGAATCCATTTATGATCATCTTAATTAATTTAGCTTGTTTACAGTGTGCCTTAATATTATATAATATAATAATTTCATTGGCAAAGCCCTGTTCTTGCTTTCCAGTGACACTTGCTACTTTGCAAGCAGCCATCAAAGTGAAACACAATGTCATTGTGTTATAACTAATAAATATAGCAGAATAAATATAGCAGTGTGCATGAAGTAGCATCCTAAGTGTGCAGTGATCAAAGGAGAAGACTTGTTGAGGTTTTGTACTTGAGTGCCTCTTGAAAAAAATAAAACAAATATGAGGTTTAATTAGGAATTGACTTTGGGTAGATTCTTTGATGGGTTAGATTTTACTGAAACAATCCCCAAAAGAAACAAACGAAGCAAATGAACACCTAACAAGTGTGCAATTATATAAATAAAACTGTAACCTTCAGTCATCTCTTGGTCCTTCCAAATCTGTTGTCTTTGGGCAATTTGGTCTCTGGTCATTTAAGAATGACACTTTTTCTACTATAGGATTGCAGCTGCCATAAACATATTTTTGTTGTAAGGCAGGGAAAGCAATATTGTAGTGGTTCTCAAACTGTGGGGTGGGCCCCCCTAGGGGGGCATGAAGTAACAAAAAGGGGGGCGCGAAGATGTGAAAAAAAGAAAACAAGAATCGAAAATATGAAAAATACGTCTATTGAAACCAAAACAAATTAACGTAAACTACATTCTGACACTAGAAAAATAAATATAGAGTGAGATAAATGTTGATAAAAGTTAAGTAGGTATAATAAAATATGCATCTATGATATATCATTAATTAAAAAAACAAATTGGTATTAGTGGGGCTCCTTTCAAAAAAACGTTAGTGGGGCGCGATTAAAACTCGGGTCGCAAATACTTAAAGGTTGAGAAACGCTGCAATTTTGTCACTCTCAGTTTGAAAGTTGTGGGAAGGTAAAGCTTATGTCAGCATCAACATGCCACAAGTCAAGAAAGAAATAGACCTGGAAAAGACACAAGGCAGTATCAAAGAAACATTTGCACTCTTTCTTGGTCAAGACAGATTTGGCAACATGCAAGTCTTTCAGATGTTGTAGGAAAACAGAGCAAAGAAAGAGCACCCACTTAAACATTGGGGGAACAGGCAAAATCTGCACAGGCACCTCTGGCGAATCACTTAGCAAGGAGCCAACGCAGCAATAACCATTAGGCCACCATGTTGTCCTTTGAGCAGAATGCGACAGGACAATTTTTATTAATAAAATTTGAACTAGATTACATGAAAAAGTACTAATGTGATTGGACAAACTTGCGCTATTTAATCCTTGCCTTGTCTTTACAGTGTTAAAGGCTCAGGTTCAGGTGATGGAACGATCAGGCCCATGGTGGCGGTTCTCCGTCTCAGTACAGCAGGTATTCCGTCGTGGGACACAGCAGGTCAGAAAAGGAATCCAGTCCATCTGGGTGCCAGAACATGATCTTTCCTGTGGTTGCCCCGCTTTACAGGTTGGCAAAACCTTTCTGATAATCGGATCACAGGTTGGCCCAGACAAGAAACGCATCATTGCAGATCACACTTCAGTTGCTTTACCTTGGAGAGACCACTGGAACCCGAAACTTAGAGTTTTTCGGACCCAAGACAGACGTGGGCACTGTAAAACGCTCCTTTACCAAAACCCAAGACCAAGATCCACTGAACCGCCTAACTCTGCTGAAGGAAATGGAGGGCCAAAGAAAGGATAAATTTCAAAGCTGAGGATTTGCATTTTTTAATGAAAATTTGCTTGAATTGCCTTATTTGACTAAATTATTCAACCAATTTATATAACTCAGACATCCTATGAGAAAGGATGCTGCTTTATTTCCTTGTTTTTATTTATGTTACACTACTTTAGTATACAAAAGTACATTGATGTGTGTATATATATATATATATGTACATATAAACATACAGTATATTGCGGTCTAAGCCATTTTGTAGGTTCACCAGGGCTGATCACTTGACCACCCAATGGAGGTAATGGAACAGAATATTTTATAGACTGAACCCCTTTCTTGACCTCCTTCAGTGACCTTTTAATATAAGAAAAAGGGGCACATACAGTAGATTTAGAAATTATTCAGATTCCATCACTTTCTGCATACTTTATTGTGTTGTACATTTAATTTTAAATGGATACATTTGCTTTGTCTGCTCCTCAATCCACACTCAATATTCCATTATGACAAAGTAAAAACATGTCTTCAAAAAGGTTTGTAAATGTATTAAAAAATCAAAAATGGAAAAGGAAGTGTTCGGAATACACATTCAGTACTTTGTAGAAGCACCTTTTACGGGAATTAGAGTTTCGAGTCTTCTTGGGTTAAGTTTCTACAAGCTTTGCACCCCTGGATTTGGGCAATTTATTCCATTCTTCCTTGTAGGTCCTTTCAAGCTCCATTGGATTGTTTAATAAGTGTCAATATACTGCCATCTTCAGGTATCTCCACAGATGTTCTAAGGCTGGGGTGTCGAACTCCGATCCTGGAGGGCCACAGTGGCTTCAGGTTTTCATTCTAACCATCTTCTTAATTAGTGACCAGTTTTTTTCTGCTAATTAACTTCTCTTGCTTTAGTTTTAATTAACTTGACTCAGTCCCCTTAGTTGTTTGTTTTTCCTTAATAAGCTGCTAAATAATAATGAGACACGAAACAAGCCACCACATAACGAGCTCACCTGTGCCCATTACACAATATCTGAAAATAAAGAACGATGAAGGTCTCAGTAAGATTGATCTCTCAGGTCACCAAAACTTTTTGACGATTTTCTTAGAAAAAACAGAAAATTAAAGTTTTGGAAATGCCTGCTCTGGCAGAATGAGAGCAGCAACAAGCTGTGGAATTAAAGAACAGGTTTAATTTCCAGCAAGAATTGGCTTCTCATTAAGTAACTGGTTGGAGTGAAATTAGTTGGAATTTGAAGCTCCAATTTAGCTGGTCATCTGTCAGCTCATTTCACATTTTATTTCTGTTTGGTTGTCATTTAATGAAGAAAAGAATCAACTCTGAAGGACTGAATCCTTAAATACAGGGCTATTACAATGAAGGGAAAAGAAGTTAATTAGCTTTGAAAACCTGGTCACTGATAGGAAAAGGGTTAGAATGAAAACCTGCAGCCACTGTGACCCTCGAGGACTGGAATTTGACACGCGTGTTCTAAGGGGTTCCAGTCTGGGCTTTGGAAGGGCCACTCAATATACTCAGGACTTGGATGGTGTACCATTGTCCACTCTGGTTTTCTCCAAGGACCACTCTATAATTGGCTGCATTTGTCATCCACCTCAATTCTGACAAGTTTCCCTGTCCCTGCCACTGAGAAGCACCCCCATAGCATTATGAATACACTACCATGCTTCACTGTAGGAATGGTATTAGACAGAAGATGAGCAATGCCTGGTTTTCTCCAGATAGTGAACTTGGAGTTCTGTCCGAGTTCAATTTTTGTTTCATCAAATCAGAGAATATTTTTCTTCATGCTTTCAAACTCCTTTAAATGCCTTTTGGCAAACTCCAAGCGTACTGAAAGATGAAGGGCTGCTGAGATGGTTGTCCTTCCCATAGGTTCTCCCATCTGAGTAGAGGATCTCTGTTAAAGAGATCATTGGGTTCCTGGTCACCTCCTTGACCAAGTCTTTCTTGCTTTGTTACTCAGTTTGGCCAGATGGATAAGAAGGAGTCCTTGTGGTTCCAAAGTTCTTACAGTTCACAATTACTGAGGCCACCATGCTCTTAGGACCACTCAAAGCTTTATTTGATCCTTTCCCCTGCTTCAGCACAATTTGATGTATGCAGACGTTTACAGAGAGTTCCTTGTATTTCATGGCTTGTTTTTTTTCCTGATATGCAGTGTGAAATGTGGGCCATATATACACAAGTACATGTGTGCCTTTCTAAATGAAGTTGAATTACTTCAGTTTACCACAGGAGGACTGCAATCAAGTTCTCGATGCATCTTTAGGAGAAGTAAAGAAAACAGGTGGCACCTGACAACAATTTGGAGTTCCACAGCATAGTGACTGAGTACTTCGCTGAAGGAGAGATTTCAGTTTTTGATTTTTAATAAATTTGTAAACCTTTCTGAAAACCTTTCCTTGTCATTATGGGTCAACTGTAAGTTTAACAATTTTAAATGAAATCTACAACACAATAAAATTTGCAGAAAGTGAAGAGGTCTGAATAGTTTCTGAATCCACTGTATGTGTATGTATGACGAGAACTGAAAAACACCAGAAGAATAAAAACAGCTGTATTGTTCAGCATAACTCCTGTCAATGCTAATACACTTTTTGACCATTCTTCTGCAGCATATTTGATGTCTTCATCACTGGCATAGCATTTCCTACAAAGGAAGCCTTTCAGAGAGGTGAAAATGTGGTAACCAGAACATGCCAGTTCTGGAGACTATGGTGGGTTTGCTCTTTATAAACCGATAGTTTCTTGGAACAGTCTTAATAAAACCATGCAGTGCAAGGGGGGATGAGTGACATCTTGCCTTACCACCTTTCACTGATTACACAACTCCAAAGGAACCAGCATAATACTGACTGATTATATAGGCAGGGGAGGCATGTAGTAAACATCAACTATCAACTTCATCAAAAACTGTGAGCATGATCTTCTCTACGCTATCTTTGAAACATCAATATTGTTGAGGTTGGACAATCACCATGCTTCTATTGTTTTATTGTTGTTTGGACTCTGGGTCATGCTGAGTCAAGTTTCATCTTTATGTCTGAAGCCCTGCTTACATTTTTCTCAGCCTGGTAACATCAGCTCAAAATTCTCTTTGAAACATTTGATGTGATACTTCATTTCTGGAGTCCATGTACTAAGCGCCCAGTGACCACAAATCTTTCTCTTGTTCTAATTGTTCATGAAGAATAAATTCAACCTCATCCCTGTACTATTTGCTAGCTGATGCACCGTCAATCTTCAATTCTCTATTACTCTAAGGTGCCAAAACTTTTTTCTGCTGTAAATGGCGAAGGCCAGCCAGACCCTGGCTCTTCTTCCAGTGGCACCCTGCCATAACAGAATTCTACAGCCCATCTCTTGACTTTGGCATATAATCAAGGCCTGTCCTGGTACATGTTGGCTATGTTGGGAATGAATATTTGAGGGCATATTGCTCTCTAATGTGAGAAATTCAATAATGGAACAATATCTGATTTTGTGGTTTTTGGTATCCTCATTGACTTGGTTCTGAAACAACAGACTCACACTACAAAGCACAAATTCTAACAATTTTTAATTCAAATATTTTATTGCACAGGAGCAAATCATTGGTCATTTACAAAATCAGCATCAAACAGTTCCCTATACAGGGTCAAGCTCAAAACCTTTTGATCACATGCATACAGTGAATATCATACTTCTGTACCACCAGAAAATTAATGAAATGCTGTAGATTTTTCACTAAAAAATACTTTGTTAATACCCTAAAATGTTATTTGTCATCTTTAATATTTTTTTTATACTTACATATGCCAGGGTGTGTAAATGTGAAATCGTCCAATTTTCATTCTAACACTAATGGATTTTTTCATTGCATTAGAAAGTATGAAGACACAATGCTTATTTCAACAATTGTGATTTGGACCATCTACAAGAGAGAATCTCCACAGCATCAGCACACATGACACCCAAAAAAGACCAACTGAATCTGGAATGAAATAAAACAGAGCATCATGCACACACACCAAGAACTTTAAATGTATTTAAAAACTTAAATGGATCCTGTTTATTTCTATACAAAAATTACAGCTCTGATTTTTTTAGAGAGGAAACAATTTGTAAAACTTTTATTTATGTACACTTGAAAACAATACATTAACTAATTTTCACTGCAGATAAAACCATAAGGGGCCTCATATGTTAAAAAAAGTTCATTTTTCTAGCAATGTTGGAGAATTACTTTTCATACTGCGGACATATTTGAAGAACACTACACCAAATATAGTGCATTTTGATCTATTTTATGTAGTCAGTTGCCAGCAGGACGACAGATGTTTCCTGGAAAATGTCAGTGTTAAGTTGCCATCTTCTTCTGGATTTCAGAAAAAAAATAAGAGTTAGAAAAAAGAAAAGAAAAGAAAAGAAAACGCTGCACCAGCTATCAAAACCATGCAGCTATCTACAAAAAAAGCAAGTGTCAGACAACAAGGCTTACAATGATTAGAGTAAACAGCATTATATAATTGATAGATAGAACTTTATGTCTTTATGTCTTGGTTTTTTGTCCTGGCATGCAGTGTAAGTTGTAAACCTTCTATACATGGGTGCACATGTGCCTTTCTGAACAATGTCTAATCAATTCATTCTGCCACTGGTAGACTTCAATCAAGTTTTAGATACAATATAAAGAAAATGATGAGATTTCAGTGCATGATTTTTGAAAAATTAGATAGATAGATAGATAGATAGATAGATAGATAGATAGATAGATAGATAGATAGATAGATAGATAGATAGATAGATAGATAGATAGATAGATAGATAGATAGATAGATAGATAGATAGATAGATAGATAGATAGGAAAGGCACTATATAAAACTAATATCAAAGAAAATAACATGGATTACTATGAAAAGCACCATATAAGATATACAAGACACTGTAAACTAAATAGAAAGGCACTATACAAAACAGACATCAAACATATTATATCTTAGATTAGAAAGGCACAACTCAAACAGATTTGAAAGGCACTATATATTAGAGTGGACAGCCAATACACAAACTGATTTAACAGGCATGACATAGTAAATGGGAGATATGAAAGATGCAGTATAAAGCAGAAACATATAAAAGGCTATATAGTAGATACATATGAAAGGTACTATACACAACAGATATAAAAGGTATTATATAATAGATAGATAGATATGAAAGGTACAATCCAAGGTAGCCAGATATGAAAGGCACTATATAAACAGACAGCTGTTAAAGAAACAAAATAATCAACTGATGTGAAAAGCACTATATAAAATAGAATAATACCAAAGGCATAGATATGTATGAAAGGCACAATAAAAAACAGCTATAGATAAAACTCCCTATATAGTAGATAGGAAAGGCACTTTACAAAATAGAGATATAGCAGGGATTGCTTAATAGATGGACAGATAACAAAATGCACTACACTATATGATAGATAGATAGATAGATAGATAGATAGATAGATAGATAGATAGATAGATAGATAGATAGATAGATAGATAGATAGATAGATAGATAGATAGATAGATAGATAGATAGATAGATAGATAGATAGATAGATAGATAGATAGATAGATAGATAGATAGAAAAGGCAGTATATTTTTTTTTAAATGCATTCTTTATTGAATAATCACAAAAAAGAAAAAGTAAAACAACTACAATTTAAATTATATGCTAATATTATAGACAGGTTCCAAAAGACAATGTCCCAGTCTTATATCCATCTCCTATTAAAAATTCATATTTTTCAATTCAAATTCATCAACACCACCCTTCCAATTAAAACCATGCCCCTAGAATAGATGAAGAACAAGCCAGGCGTCCAAATGAAGTTCTCAACAGGAAAAGGCAGGCCCTACATACAGAACTTAACATCTTAACAACTAAAGAAACTGAACAACTTATTTATAAGTCTAGACAGCATTACTATGAACACGGAGAAAAAGCTAATAAGCTTTTAGCTCAACAAATTCATAAACAAGAAGTTCACAATGCAATACCAGTAATCACCAATAAGAATGGAGAAGAAATCATCGACCATAATAAAATAATGCACACATTTAGAGTATAAGTGGTATAAGTCTTTATATTCCACTGAGCCCAAAGAAGACAACACACAATCTAATGCATTTCTTGATAATTCACAAATACCACAAATAGATGCTTTAAGTGCTGAGGAACTGGATGAACCTCTAACTCTAACAGAATTACTAGACGCTATAAAGTCACTACAAAGCGGGAAATCATCAGGCCCTGATGGTTACCCCGTAGAGTTTTATAAGAAATTCTCCACTCAGCTAGCTCCACTCTTATTGGCAACATTTACAGAAGCTAGAGACAACCAAATACTACCTCAAACATTTCAACAAGCATTAATCACCGTCTTTCCTAAACAAAATAAGGACTTGTTACAATGTGCATCATATAGACCAGTTTCACTCCTGAATAATGATGTTAAGATACTCTCAAAAATCCTAGCTAGAAGGATGGAGAAAGTGCTGCCCTCGGTAATATCACAAGATCAAACTGGATTTATTAAAGGCCGACACCTATCTTCAAATCTCCAACGCTTGTTTAATGTTATATATTCACCAGCAAAATCAAACACCCCAGAGATATTACTATCATTAGACGCAGAAAAGGCATTTGACATGATTGAATGGAATTACCTTTTCACTGCATTGGAGAAATTTGGGTTTGGCCCGAATATTTGTGCTTGGATCAAACTACTGTATACCAATCCAGAAGCTTCAGTTTATATTAATAACATTTGCTCAGACTACTTTAAACTAGAACGTGGTACCAGACAAGGATGTCCCTTGTCGCCACTGTTGTTTGCAATCGCTATTGAACCACTGGCGGTTCACTGCCGAAATTCTTATCAGATAAAGGGGATTGTCAGAGAAGGACTGGAACAGAAAATTTCTCTATATGCAGATGATATGGTCTTATATATATCAGACCCAGAAAACACTGTCCCCACTGTTTTAACAGCACTAACAGAATTTCAAAAGATATCTGGTCTTAGAATTAATCTGAATAAAAGTATACTCTTTCCAGTGAATTCACAAGCATATAATATTAGATTAGACACACTACCTTTTACCATAGCAGATCAGTTTAAATACCTAGGGGTAAATATCACAAGTAAACATAAAGCTCTTTATCAACAAAATTTTGGCGTCTGTATGGAAAAAATTAAGCAAGACTTGCATAGATGGTCAACCCTTCATCTCACTCTAGCCGGAAGAATTAACATTGTTAAGATGAATATCCTTCCTAAACTTCTCTTTTTATTTCAAAACATTCCAATATATATCAATAAATCGTTTTTTAAACAGTTAGATTCAATAATAACCTCATTCATTTGGAACTCAAAACACCCACGTATCCGGAGAGCGACCCTACAAAGACCTCAGGCAGAAGGTGGCATGGCTTTACCTAATTTTCAGTTTTATTACTGGGCAGCAAACATACAAGCTATAAAAACCTGGACACAAATAAATGATCATACACAGGCTTGGTCCGCAATAGAAGTAAAATCCTGTAGTACTTCTTCATATTCCCTGCTCTGCTCTCCAATAAATGAAAGTTATCGCAAATATACTAATAACACAATTGTGCTTTAGTCACTCAGAATATGGAACAAAATTAGAAAGCATTTTAAGATGGAAAATCTTTTATCAGTGGCACCTCTGCAAGGGAACCACCTCTTTCAACCTTCGCAAGTATATCCAGTTTTTAATACCTGGAAAAGTTTTGGGATTAAAATGCTCAGAGATCTTTATATAGACAACATATTTACATCTTTTGAACAATTACGTTCAAAATTCAATCTCCCAGCTACACATTTCTTTTACTATCTTCAAATTAGAAATTTTGTTAAACAGAAATTGCCCGATTTCCCCCACCTTGCACCCTCCACAATGCTGGAAAAAATAATGCTCAATTTCGAGGAAACAAACACTATTTCCGCAATATATAAAATCTTATTAGAGTCCCTACCTTTCAAAGATCCAAGAGGACATTGGGAAGAAGATCTCTTAATCAATATATCAGAAAAGGAGTGGAAGGTAGCAAAACAGAGAATTCACTCGAGTTCTATATGCACAAAGCATAGAATTATTCAATTAAAAATTATATATCGAGCCCAACTGTCTCGCTTAAAACTGTCCAAAATGTTTCCAGGGCAGGATCCAACCTGCGAGCGCTGCAACCAAGCTCCTGCCTCACTGGGTCACATGTTCTGGGCCTGCACCAAACTAACATCATTTTGGACAAAAATTTTTAAGTGCCTCTTAGACAGCCTTGGTATCACAATCCCTCCTAACCCATTAACAGCTGTGTTCGGTGTTCTTCCAGATGGACTTGAATTGGAGAAGGACAAGCAAACGGTGATTGCATTCACTACACTCTTGGCACGCAGACTTATTTTGTTAAATTGGAAGAATCCTAATTCTCCTCTTATAAGTCAGTGGGAAACTGATGTTTTATATTATTTGAAATTGGAAAAAATCAAATTTTCAGTTAGAGGATCTGTACAACATTTTTTCAAAACATGGCAGGATTTAATCAATATTATTTTAGAATAAGAGAAATAACTATTATTGCATTTAACTCCCTTCTCCATCTCTTATTTATATAGATATTTACCTCTCCCTTTCTTTTGTTTAATGTTGCCTTATTAAAAAGTCTAAAGCAATTTTCCTTTAGCTAAGCTCTCCTTCTCAGGGGTGGGGTTTGATTAGTCTTCAAATTTGTTGGGTTATAAATTGATCTGTTTGTATGGAATGATTACACTGAAAATTAATAAAATAAAAATATTAAAAAAAAAAAACATGCCCCTCCCATTATCTCTAACCTCCAATCACACTCATCAGCAATCAACAAGTTAATTAAAAGGGAAGGCTCGGTTATGGAATGCACTCTGGACCTCGTGGAGGTCATAGCGAAGAAGGAATTAAAACAAAACTGAGTGCCATTATGAACAAAGCTGCACCTCCTCTCTCTGACACAAAAAATCATTCAGCAGAAGTGTGCCAAGAAATGCTGTGGGGGCTCCATTATACCAACAGCAATACGTCTGCATAATGCCTCACTGTGACTGTGACAGCTAAGTCAGAGGTTTTCTTTCCTTTCAAGTTTCTTGCTTTGTAGTCATTCTGGTGTGTGTTCAGACCAAAGTGTGTGTGTTTATTTATTTATCTACTTACTTGCCCTATTAAATTTACTTACATTAAGTGTGACAATATATAACTGTGCAACCTGAATGGATAACAGTTTTCCTAGAAGCCTAGGCACCCAATGTGCCTGGATATCAGGTGACTCTTTCATTCTTGCATTGCACTTCTGAGCTGACAGGTCTTTGGTCCAGAATCAGCTTTGGAAAGATTTTGATGGATAGTGAGAGAGAAAGAGACAAAGAGCTGCTGGCATGCTGTACAATTAAGTCAGCCTAGTTCTTCCATGCTCTACCCCTTTGACCAATGGGTTGTCATTGTTTAGGGGCCACCTCCATTCCTGAGTTCTGATCTTATGCTTCTGGACCAATCCTGGCCAGTCACAACCTATGTTCCTGAACCTTCTACCAATCAGCATTACACCAGTGGCCATGGTTAATATTTACATTCAAATGACCCCAAGTTCCTCTTTTAACTGATTCTGAACTATTATGGATTGAGCAGAACAAGCTGGCATGTTCTTATTATTTACCGACTTTAAAACATTATAATTTTTTTTAGTATATTCACTATAAGAATACTGCGGTAGGTTGGCACCCTGCCCGGGATTGGTTCCTGCCTTGTGCCCTGTGTTGGCTGGGATTGGCTCCAGCAGACCCCCGTGACCCTGTGTTCGGATTCAGCGGGTTGGAAAATGGATGGATGGATGGACTATAAGAATGCCAGTGAAATAGACTATTATAATATGAAAGTAGATTCAACAAACAGTTATTTAAAGTCTTAGAGGGCACCAGTCCTTCACAGGGCTTGCTAATGCACACACACATACAGAATTTAGAGTCATCAGTTAACCTAATATGAATGCCTTCTGGATGTTTAACAAAGACCATTGTCATACGGAAGGAGAACATGCAAACGTGACAAAACAACTACCAGTTATGATATTTCAAACCAGGATGCTGTATCATTGAGGTAGAAGCCCTAACAACTTTGTTACAATGCATTCCCAAACAAATGTTATATATGATTGAATTGGAAAATAACACAATAATTTCATAATATTAAACACAAGTTTGTTTTGGGTTATATTGCTGTCCCTGCTTTGGTTCCATACTCCTCTTAGAAAAGAAAAAAAACCAGAATTTGTCACTCAAGCCTCAGAACCATGATCAAAACACAATGCAATTAAAGGAATGTAAGCAGACCAAGAAAATGTAATTTATCAGAGGCTTGAAGTCATGTATCCTATGTGCTCAATAGAAGTACCTAGTTTACAACCATTGGGTAGGAAGGCATAAGCACAAGTGTAAGGGAAGTGCCAGAGTCCAACTGATATATGTTCTGTCACAGGAGAAGATCTGCTGCTGATTGGAGAAGATCTCAGCAGAACGTGCTTGCAAGGAAAATCATTACTGAGGTCATCTAGTATACTTTCTCACTGAAATGGAAGGTAGAGCTTGATACCTCACCAAATGAGGCTGTGGGAGCTCACTGGATACCCAGTGCTAATTAAGGAAAAAAAAATTAAGGGGTCTGAGTCTTAACTTGTAAGTCAAAGGTGGCTGTCATCAGCAGTCAAGTCACGTCACCCCCTCTAGTCAGTCTAATCCCTCCTGAACACCACAGGCTTCTTCTCTTTCCCTATTCTCTCTACCATTGATGTTTCCAACCCCCATTCTAGTCACCCAACTACCTGTCCACTTGAACCCATCCCCTCACATCTCCTCTAAACTATCTCTCCCTTACTCATTTCTACAGTGACACATTTTGTCAACATCTCACTCAGCACAGGCACTTTTTCTACATTACTCAAACAAGCCTTTACAACTCCACTCCTCAAGAAGCCTACTCTTGACCCATCTCAAGTAGGCTATTACAGACTATTGTCTCTCCTCTCCTTTATAACCAAAACATGTGAATGTGCTGTCTCTAATCAAGACTCTTCTTTTCTTCTACAGAATAGACTGCTTGATCCTAATCATTCAGGCTTTAAGAGGGGCCATTTCAAAGAAATAGCTCTACTTACTGTTATCAACATGTTGCAGCAGGTCAGAGCTACCAATATGTCATCAGTGCTCATTCTGCAAGATCTTTGCTCAATTTCTGACATGGGCAATCACAACATTTTCCTTGCCACCTGCTCTAACCTTGGAATCACTGGGACTGCCCTTGGGTGTCTTGAGTCCTATCTCTTTGGCAAATCCTACTATGTGTCCTGGCATGAAGGGGTGCACCAGGCAAGCATGGAGGTGCCGCAAGGATCAGATAGATCTCTCTGTACACCTCTTCAATAGGCCCTATCATCCAGTCCCATGGTTTTTTCAATCAGTACTATGCTAATAATATATTGTTCCCTCTATAGGACCACACATTATCAGCTGTGCAGTATCTACATGTCTGCATGTACAGCACAGTATCAGTGAAACATTCAGTATCTGCATGTCTCACTGATATTGCAACCTGGATGAAGGAACACAATTTCCAGCTCAACCTGGCCAAGGCAGACCTTCTCGTTATCCCAGTTCTTCTGTCTATTCAGTACCCTATCTCTGTTCAGACTATCTTGTTATTTCTAATATCTGCTAAGTTTGCATACAACCTTGGAGTGGTAACCATGTTGCTACAGTTTTGTAAATTCATTCTATACAGTATCTGCAAGATCAAACAGTATCTGATAGATGATTGTACAGCACAACTCCTGGTTCAGTCTTTGGCCCTGTCATATCTGGACTACTGCAGTTCTCTGCTGACAGGAGTACTGGTACATGTCATCAAGCCACTGCAGACAATTCAAAATGCAGTGGCATGTCTAGTTTTCCACCAGCCAAGGTGGTCACATGTCACTCCTCTCTTCAGATCAATACAGTAGATTCCTGTAGCAGGACAACATTAAATTCAAATCCTTGATGTTTGGCTACAGAGTGGTCAGTGGGTCAGCACCTATATTGGAGATACTTCTGAGATCCTCTGCAACTTCTCGACCACACAGGTCTGCTTTTGAATGGTGTATGTTGATGACAACTCTGTATGGTATCACATCTTGTTGTGGAGAAATCTTCAGAAAAAATGAGCAGAGTCTTCACAAAGGTAGTCAGAATTCAGACTTTATTGCAGAGCATAAGAAACAAGTGCAGAGCACATAAAGCTGTCTTGGTTCATGGAGTGAGCCCAGTGGTTTGGGCACGGTTCATTTTTATTTCAGTTTTAATCACAAAACATCCTCATTTCGTACATATTTGTTGTCATCCACTTTACATGTTATCTTTGTAATAATGACCTCCTGTTGTACGTGTTTTAAATTCCTTTCCCCTCATAATCAATCTTTTCATAACAATCATTAGGTCTCGAAGGTCGTGCTTGCCGCCTGGCCCGGAGATGACCATCATCTGATCATGTTTTACATTTCTCAGATTTTCATATCTAATAAAAACTAGAAGCTTTTTAATTGATCAGTCCTCATCATTAAGTTGGAACCAGGGTGACCCACATATGAGAAACTGAATTGTTCAAGTAACAATTGCTTGTTGCACCAGCATCCAGTAAGACTAAAATCATTGCTGTGCTGGTAAGAGCAGCACGCAGCTTCATTGATAAGAGCTAAGCTGCTGGAGCTGAATGCAAACGGCTGTTTTGATAGTCAAATCTTAAGCCCCTTGTGGTATCCGGCTGGGGTTCAGGCCCGGCCGGGATGCCCAGGAGGATCAGAGGAGTGGCTTGTACCTCCTCCAGAACATGAGGGGCCATCTGCCCTGGTTGCTTTGGGGGCCACGGGTACAGAGTTTGGAAGCTCAACCCTGTAGGGGCCCGTGGTCACCGCCAGGGGGCACCCCGATGCCTTGGGATCCCTGGACCTTAGCACTTCCGCCACACCCAGAAGTGCTGGGGGGGAAGAGGATTGGGGACACCCAGAGAACTTCCAGATACACCGCCAGAGCTTCGACCACACAGGGGTGTGGCCACAGAAGCTCATTGGGATGCACCTGAAGTCCATCCGGGGTGGATAATCCTTCCAGTCAGTGGCAAGAGTTGTGTGGAAGAAGGACGGAGCTCAGAGGAGAGGAGAGGAGAGGAGAGGAGAGGAGAGGAGAGGAGGCGGACCAGAGACTGAAGGCATTGTGTTGTGTGGCCAAGGACTTAAGGGGTGATTGGTGCTGCAGCACTGGGTTTGTGCTCACTATTACTTGTACATAATGTATAATAAATGTGTGTGTGGTGAAACCATCTTGTCTACCTGTCTGTGTCCGGGCTGTTCCCCACACCCTGTATAGCTAAATCTTAGCTAAAGCCATGCAGCTTACTTTCAACTTGATCATCTAGAATATTCATAAGCCTTAAAATATAAAATTACATGCCAAAATTAAACAAAATTAAATGTTTAAAAGTGTTTATGCACTAGTATGCATGTTTACTTGGTTTTCTTTAAGTTTAAGGGCCTTGAGTGTGCAGAAACTTATTTGGTCTTTAGTCAGCCAGAAGGCACAGCAAAATCGCCATGTCCCAAAACAAAAGCTTGTTTACTCAGTTCCATAAAAGACACTGCAGGCCACATTAAAAACAAAAGCAGAGGCCTGTAAAATAATAATGCCTCTCTAAACCACTTAAAAAGATGTTAAGCAACTCATTTTAATAGTCAATATTTCTAAACAGAATAACAAGGCACATTCATACTTGATCTTAACCTTAACAATCTCAGTCTGTGAAATAGTGGGTCGCCACACCTGTGCCACATCCCCATTATAACTAGAAGCAGCATGGGTGTGGCAGGAAGAAGCAAGAAAAAAGAGAAAGAAAACAGTACAGAAGTTAAGGGAGAAGAAGGCAGGAGGTGAAGGAGCTGGTGCGTGAGTGAGTGAGTGAGAGCAGGCTCGCTGGATTAATGACTGACAACTGGGAGAACAGCCCCTTGGTAGAGTGTTTGGCCGACACTCAGAGGCAGCAAGAAGTGGTTGCTCCTGCTGAGCGCTTAAGAGAAGCAGGAGTGACTGGAAGGTGGTTTGGAGCGCCGCATAAGGCCGCAGAAGGCAGCGCAAGTTGGAGGCTTGGGAGGTGGAAGCCCCAGCGTGAGCACCCTGGTCGCTGGGGAACCCAAGTCTCAGTCTGGAAGAGCTAAACGAAGCCAGGGATCGGGAAGCTTCCAGACTAGCAGCAGTAGGAGAAGATCAGCTGCAGGTAGGGTGACTCCCCTGATGTAGGGCCTGGATATGGAGAAGGAGGGGAGCTGCCAGCTACAGAAGGCACCGGGTTTTGTTTTTAAAGGACTGCTTCCTGTCCTTGTTTTTAACTTCATTTTTAATGGAATTATTTATTGTAATTATTTTAATGGTTTTAATGGATTATTTATGGACATTTGATTGCGCTGCACTATTTTAGACATTGTTTGGTTTTTGAATTGCTTTTAATAAAAGCACTTCTGCACTTTACACCACTCCCCTTTGCTCTGTTTGGTGTCCTCATTGTCCAGCTCATCCAATTACATTACCGACGGTGTTGGGTTTAAGGGCTCCCAAAAGGGAAGTGGGAGCATGAAGCAGAACCTGCATTTTCACACAGTCCAGACTCTTTTAATATACAGTAGAACCCCGCAAAGTCGCGGTTCAGAGTTCGTGGCCTCGGTCATTTGCGGATTGTTCCTTAGATCCTAACTAATAATTGTTAGTGGAAACCGTAAATATCCTCTGCAATTTTTTATGGCTTTTTTCGTTATAATACTGTACTGTAGAGAGAACACAAAGCAACCATAGAGGAATACCCGGCTTGGGATGGTGAAAGTAGCCAATCCGAGAGCGTTATTCATTTCTCCTTGCTGCTGATTGACTGCTGCCCCGTGACACATCTCCGGCTGAGTGTTCTCATGTTTTCCGTTTTGTTCTTCTTAAAGCCCCAAGATGCCGCCGAAACGCCCTGCACCTTCTAAGGCTTCTGGTAATGAGCCTAAGCACCAGAAGAAGTTTAAGACACTCCAGGAGAAGGCTGAACTACTGGATTTGCTCCGGGAACTAAAAAGTTATGCTGCAGTAGCATGCCATTATGGCATTAACGAAGCACCATATGCTACATAAAGAACGAAGCAGCAATCAGGAGTACCGTATCAGTAAGTTTCTGTGATAGTGCCAAAAAGGTAACGACCGTAAGAAATAAGAATATCGTCAGGATGGAATCTGGCTTGGCATTCTGGATCACCGACTGCAGGAAGAAGAACATCCCCTTGGACGGTAATATCATCCGTGAGAAAGCACGGAAATTGTACCAGCAGTTCACTACAGGAGATGATGTAGAAGGTACCGAATAACCACAACCAGGACCATCAACAGCACCAGAGCCTGAAGATTTTCAAGCCAGTAAGGGATGGTTTGATCGTTTTCAGAAACGATTCAATATTAAAAGTATTTCTCAACACGCAGAGGCATCATCTGCCGACAAAGAAGCTGCGGAGAAGTACCCTGAGACCTTTAGGCACATCATTGAAGAAGAGGTGCTACCCGAGGAGCTGTAAATCCTGTGCATCGTACTGCACAGCTAATTCAACATCATCATCAATATCTTTTATTATTGGTGAGTACCCATACATTTTACTGTATTTTTATTAAATTAAATTATTACGTATTTACCCTACTTATAACAAAGAAAACGCGCTTGCATGAATTACAGTACATATAGCGGTAACATCGGTATTTTACATTCTAGCACTGCGGGACACATAGCAGTATAGTACTGTATAGCATACGGGTATACCTTTACATTCTGTTTTTAGGTAATGCATTAAACTGATTTTGAAATGAAATTAAAGTGTTTTGGGGGCATATTTAGGGTTTAAACTGTAAAAATAGGCATTTATAGGTATTTTTTTAACCACATCCAAAATTCACAGTTTTTCACAATTCACAGGTGCACTAGGAACGTAACCCCCGTGAATTTTGAGTGTGTACTGTAAAGCTCTTGACTGGTTGAATGAGATGCCCACCTCTGTTCAAAATTCTGGCTCCTTCAATGTGTTTAAGAATCGTCTGAAGACTTACTTGTAAAATTTCTGAAATTAATTGTTAGGTTTTGTAACTGAGGAATTGAAAATTGCTCCTGTGTTTGTTCTGAGCTCTTTACTTGTGATAATCAATTTTGTAACCTTGTCCTGAAACACTTGCTCACAAATAATCCCTCATCCTGATGATTACTCAATTATGTTGTCCACTTTGTATGTTGCTTTGGATAAAAGTATCTGGTAAGCAAATAAATGGAAATAGAAATTAAAATGAAGGGAAAACAAATTAATTAGCAAAAGCTTGCAATTAATTAAAACATTGGTCAGAATAAAAACCTGAAGCCACATTGGCCTTCCAGTATCAGAGTTGGCCACCCAATATATAATTTATAATATATACTAAGGAAAAGCCTAGGGCATGACTACTGGCTGTAGATAATCTTGCCATGCAGAACTAAATAAGAACAGACAAAGACCAAAGAAACATCCCTCTTAATATAATGATTATGATCAACACCTATCAGTTCTAAAATTCCTAAAGCAACAATAGCCCATGGCATGTAGGAACAGTAACATGGTGGTTTGGTGAGTGATTGCACAAATGGGAGCACACAGGAAACGACCAGCATGCCTGACTAAATAACAACTTTTGGAAACCTTAAGAAGTGTCCAAACTATGAAGAGTCCTGCCAGACGTGCATTTTAAGGAAAACAGTGCCTTGTTTTCTTCAGGTGAGGAGTGAGCAGCTGCAAAAAAATGGAGGCATTCACGTACCTTCTGTAATAAGTTTGTCCTGTGCTTTGGATATCTGGAAATCACTTTATGCCATATTTGGAGTTTTCAAAATCTATTTTTCCCTTATTTTAAATATATCACTGTGGTGCCATTTTTTCAATGTGTTGTACTAAGATGTTTTTGCATGGCCACGGCCATGTTGTTTGCTGTCGCTATGCCTATTGCCAGTTGTATGAAGCAGAGGTCACCTGGCCGAGTGTGCCATCTTATTCTGCCTATGAAGAAGATACATACATTTCTCTATCCTTCATAGATTTATATCTGCCTTATTTTGCATTATTATTATTTATTATTATTTTCTTTTTTACCACAGTGCCATCTTGGATTTTCACAGAGGCTGCCATTTGTGGATGCTTTGTAAGGTTGTTGCTAAACATATGACCCGAGTCATACTATGTATGAAATCATGACATTGGCATTATGAAAAGTATATGGATAAAGACTCAGTCTTTATTCACATTTCTTTTATACAATACAATACAATACAATTTATTTTTGTATAGCCCAAAATCACACAAGAAGTGCCGCAATGGGCTTTAACAGGCTCTGCCTCTTGACAGCCCCCCAGCCTTGACTCTCTTAGAAGACAAGAAAAAACTCCCAAAAAGCCCTTGTAGGGAAAAATGGGAATTTCTTTTGAAATTCTTGCTTTTTTACTTTTTCTGGCTTACATCTTTTTTATTTAAAGCTTTGCATTTACTGAAATAATCTTTTGGCCTCATGTTAATAATGGCAAAGAAGTTGGGCTGCGCCGTAAGATGGCTGCACCGACGAGAGCTCCGAGTCATCTCAGCAAAAAGTTATTAGGCTGAGTGACTTGTTTTTCTCGTCATACACATTTCATTGTATGTTGACCCTGTGTTAACCTATATATGACAAATAAACCTAAACCTAACCTAATAACTTCAGTCTTGTTTTTTGTCTTATTTTTTTGGCTACATTTCATATGGACATAAGGAACCTCACAAACGAGAGGAGACTATTCTGTCAAATTAGCTAAAGCTAAGCTGTCCCAATATCTCCTCCAGACGCTTCTTAAAGGTTGTTAAAGTTTCTGCTTCAACTCTATGTCTTGGTAGTTTCTTAGAAATTCCCCCAACTCTTTGAGTAAAGAAGTGCTTCCTGGCTTCAGTCTTAAATGCACTTCTACTAATTTCCACTGATGTCCTCCAGTACGCAATTCACTGTTAATTTTAAAGAATTCTGATTGATCTACTTTATCAATGGCTTTGAAGTCTTTAAAGACCTGGATTAAGTCCCCACAGGTTCTTCTGCTCGAGACTAAACAGGTTTAATTTTCTGAGTCCATCAGAATACGACATGTCCTTAAGTCCTGGTTGCTCTCCTCTGGACAGCTTCAACTGCTGCTGTGTCTTTCTTGTAGCTTGATGACCAGAACTGCACATAATACTCCAGATGTGGTCCCACTAGTGCATTATATAGTCCGAGCATGATGAATAGTATTTGTTTCAATATATCCCAACTCTTTATTTGCTATTTTAATCACTTCTGCGTATTTCTTAGATGTTGAAGATATTGTGTCAACATATACCCCTAAATCCTTTTCAGAGGTTGCTTCCAGCAGCACAGTGTCTCCCATCTTGTATTTATAATTGATGTTCCATTTATTCACCTGTACCATATTGCACTTTTCTACATTAAACTGCATTTGCCATGCGTTGTGAAGCTTGTCCAGATCTTTTGAATTGGTTTTGCTGCCTCCTCAGTGTCTCCCATCTCTCCAATTTTAGTGTCATCTATGAAAATCACAAATTTACTAACTATACCAGAATCAATTTCAATGATGTAAATCAGAAGCAATAATTGTCCAAGGACAGATCACGGAGGGACAACACTATTGACCTCACTCCATGTGCACCATTCTCCCCTTAGCTGTACTCTTAGTCTTCTATCGGTTAACCAGCTTGAGACCCAGTTTTGTAGGTTGCATCTGATCTCTATAAATTCTAGATTTAGAATTAATCTTTGGTGTAAGACTTAAAAGACTTCTTGAAAGTCTAAATAAAATTAGTCATATGTTTTGTTTTTGTCAACTAATCCAGTTGCTTTTGCAAAAGAGTCTAAATGATTTGTTTTCTTCTTCTTCTCATAAACCTATGCTGGCTGTTATTTAGTATATGATTTTCATATAGGTACATTTCTAACTTATGTCTTATTATAGTTTTCATAATTTTGCATGGTACAGAAGTAAGATTTATCGGCCTGTAATTACCAGGATAGGTGAAGCTGGCAAAGGAATCAGAATGGAAAAAGGGAATTATGGGGATTTAAAAAAAGCCAGAAGAGTGATAAAGCTCCTTAAAATGTAATAAAATACAATAAAATCCAACCACGAGGTTCAGAGTATGACAGTAGACACAGGCATCTAAATTACTACTGAGTTGTATTAGGATGAGAAGAACAAGGCAGATGCAGAATAAAAACATTAGATTAAAAATAACACTTTTCTTCGGCAACTGGGTCAACAATGATATAAAATTGGTAACACAATTGTGTGCTTATATATTCAGAATTTCTAGAGAAATTTAGACTTCCAATGAGTTAAGGAGTATGCAGTTGTATTTGACTCTATACCCTCT
This sequence comes from Erpetoichthys calabaricus, assembly GCF_900747795.2. Taxonomy (NCBI): domain Eukaryota; kingdom Metazoa; phylum Chordata; class Cladistia; order Polypteriformes; family Polypteridae; genus Erpetoichthys; species Erpetoichthys calabaricus. The sequence continues at coordinate 285,313,762 of NC_041396.2, read as the reverse complement.
GGGCTTTAAAAGTATTTAAATATAAAAATGATGTAATAATTTAATATATAATTTAACTATAATTATATCTGTAATATGAAAAAAGGGACACCACACAGCAACAGTAGCACTGCTTTGACGCTGGGTGCCACCCATTTACCAAACCAAGCAGAAATGTACATATAGTATGAGGCTTGCATAAAAATGTGTGTGGCTTTATGCCAATTTAGTTTTTATACATCTTGAAAAAGCATGGAAATGGGCATACGCAACATTTTTGTGCATACGTACCATTTATACATGAGACCCCTCGAGACTTAAGTCAGTCGAACATGAGGATAAGACTTACTTTAGTAGTCACAGGCACACTGGGTATCGTCATTTGGTTCCAAGAGCAGCTGGACAATCTCCTGTGTAGACTCGGTGCAGAAGAGATCCAGAAGATCACACTCCTTGACACAGGCTGCATTCTTAGGCCAGGTTTCCCCTGCGGATGCTACTGCTACATAAGCAGTGTACTGATATACTTACGTGCGTACTTTATGTAAATCTGAAAGATTCCACCAGGTGGCAGTGTGAGATATCATCACGGTGAGAAAACATTATGCTTCTCTGTGTGGAGAATTGCCCGAAACATCCATTAAATTCCACGGAACACCTTGCCACAGTGTCACCCACTTCACAGCTGCACTCGGATCTCAATCCGGGTGATTTCCAGTGTGGTGGGTGCAGCAACAAGCTGTAATCAGCGCATGCTCCTAATCTCTTGCCACAATATCTCTGAAAAGGATCAATGTTTAATGATTACATCCATCAATCCAGGGATGCACCCATTCCAGCATGCACTGGGCGCAAGACAGAAACAATCCATGGATGGGGAATCAGCTCATCACAAGATGGATACAAGTATACACATACACTAGTGTCATTTTAGCATTACCAAATCCCTAAACCTGCAGGTCTTTGGAAGGAAACCGGTGCACACTGTGGAAGGACACCATGCCGCCCCCAAATGTGTTATTATTAACAGTAGTCATTATTTAAATGAAGTTAACAATATATCTGTAAAATGTAATATAGATGTTTTAATGAATTAGATCATGAAATTGATATCCAGTATAAATCTAAGGATTCTAAATGTGCAGAGAGCTGGAATATCATACATTTAATGTATTCTGCTGCTACTGCTGTCAATGCAGGAGGAAGCCCCAGAAGCACATAGCAATTAACAACTGGGTCAGTGTTAAGACAACATTTACGATGGTCTACTTTAATGACAAAATAAAGTAGGAGATTAAAGTGGAAATTTCGAGATTAAAGCTGAAATGTTCAATTTTATCACAAAATAGACCTTTTCACTGTGTCCCTGATTTTTTTTTTCTCTGTGGCTCAAATGTAATGTGGCATAGAAAGGTATGTGAGACCTTTAAAACGTATTGCGTCATTACTTTGAGGAATATGCAACGCTTGAATATAAAAGCACCACAAATGCATTTGTATGTCAGCATTTTTCTTCACCACATCAAACCATTCATGAAACATCAAAGCACGCACATTGATCCTGTAGGATCTGCGAAGTGGCTTGCTATCACATGGTAACAGTAAACAGAGACTCTGACATCACATTCCAACTTGAACACACTGGGCCTCCCGAATTTTTGCCGGTACTGCAACTCACGCACATGTCGCGTTATTTCTGAGGACGTACTCAGAGGATGAGTGAAAAGAACGCCGAGAACACGTGGGAGTAATGATGTGCGTTCTAAGTGTGAAATACAGTATAAACCGGCCCTTAAGCCTAATTTATACTTGATGCATCCGCTTTGGACACAAGGCAAAAATTACGTCACTCTGAAAATTCTCTGACTACACAGAGTGGCGGATGCTGGGGCAAAAATGATGAACAACGGGCTAAATATGACACAGACCGGTCATTAAAATGTAAGGAAGGCAGAAACATCTGCTCATCATGTAAATCCCCCACTCACAAGAAAATTACACTCGCCCATCCTTTACCGGTTGTGGTCTATAGATCTTACACTCCATTTTCTCCTTTTCTTCCGCTTCAAGTACTGAAAGTAATATAAGAGGCACGTTTTCTTCCATCAGTAGTCTCACATTTTCTGCTGCGACACTGCTTAACAAACACTGTCGATAGTCAGAATGTCAACATGCCGGTCGAACCATAGACATAGAATTACATAGACGCCGCAAGACCAGCAGCATTGTACGTCAATATCGCTGCCATATTGTGACTGGCACTGCTGTGGAGTGAAGTAGTGGATAAAGATGCCTCACGCATGTGCTGCTTGGGATTCTACAAACCGCTGTACGTGCCAAACCAGATCCCGGGGGATTATATTTCAAAGGTAAGGCTGAACAATTGTTTTGGTTATATTTGGCCATTAGAAAATCCCATTTTATAATCTTAACTTTAGCTACGCCGGGCTAAGCTAGCAAAGCTATGCATTTATGTGCTCAAGTGAGCCTCCAAACAACGTTTTGGCTAAAAATATTTAGTCACTATCCATGTAGATTGTTGTTAGCTGTTAACATTTCAAAAACTTTGAAGGTTTCCCAAAGTACTAGGGTGTTGTATAGGTGTCATTTTGCTTGGCTTTTCTCTACAAGGTTTCCCAAAGAAATCCACCTCAGGAAACGGTGGGAAGGTTTCAGCGCCAATGACGCATCCAGGCTCTGCAGTGAGCACTTTAGACAGGAGGATTTTGACAGGACAGGTCAGACTGTGAGAATCAGAGATGGAGATCTTCCCTCTGTGTTCAGGTTTCCAACTCATCTCCAAAGGGTAGGTGTGTAGTTAGATGGTGGCCTCGTGGACGATGCCCTTGTTTACATCTCAGGGTTTGACGTTTCACAGATTTTGAGAAAGCTGTCCTGTGATGTGTGCCGTGCTAGTTTGGTAGCAGATGCTCTACTGGCATCATATGATCAAAGCTACCACTTGCTCACATTAAAAAAAAAACAAAGGAGGTTTGATGATTTCTTCTGAAGGTACAGTCAAGGTGTCCTGTGGTGGGTTGGCACCCTGCCCAGGATTGGTTCCTGCCTTGTGCCCTGTGTTGACTGGGATTGGCTCCAGCAGACCCCTGTGACCCTGTGTTCGGATTCAGCAGGTTGGAAAATGGATGGATGGATGGATGGTACAGTCAAGGTGGTCAAAGTAGCTGAGCGTGTTATCCGACAGTCGACATTAGGGCAAGCTGTCAGTGTATCTTTGATCAGTTTGTTTGGGCTGACATTGGTTCAGATGATGTGTTTTTTCTCAAGGAGCACATTGAGGAAACACAGTTTGAAATTGACAACCATCATTTTATGCTCATGTCTTTAGTTGTGTCTGTCTTCCACAAACTAAGGCTGCACCATATTGCCAGACTGAATACTCTCAAATTACAGTGTAGCAACACACAGAAAAAACTGTAAGACAGTTCTGTTTCAAGGATTTTAGATCCTATCCTGTATATACAGTATTTAAGTAACCACATTGTGTGTGTGTGTGTGTGTGTGTGTGTGTGTGTGTGTGTGAGAGAGAGAGAGGAATGAGTGAAATGTTTTCAGAAATTATTAAGTCAATTTGTATACAATAAAATAGTTTATTTTTGTCATTTGAGTGTATCATTTCACTGTTAAAGGAAAGACCATGACTGCCAGTTGCAGTCTTTCAGACACTGGTCAGGTTTTCGTCTCAATAATTGCCATTATTAGTGTATAAATGGATATAAATAATTGCTTTTAAACGATTCGCCAAAATCTGTTGTATGTAAACGATGCTGTTTTAAACGTTGTTTTTCATCAGAAAACCCAGTTTCCATGTCTACCTGTATTAGTTTAAATGGCACTTCTGTCACTCGCAATACGACTGGGCAACACAGTGAATGCGGCGTCTACCTATATACTGTATGTCTATGGGTCGAACGGGCCGCGACAAGTGGATGGTTTATTCGCTCCCTCTGCGCGTGCGCGATTTGTTGTGCGATCTGATCACAGGCTTCACGTGGTAAGTGCCAACTAGACGAGTCCTCAACAGAACAACGAGCTGATATCAAAGCCTGAGAGCTCTTGTTGACCTCTTCCGAAGGCACCAGCGTGTCTTGGTAACTCAAACGAGCAACCTGTTGCTTCTTTGAAAGTCACGTGACTTTACCGCCAAGTTATCCAACCTCTGCTGATTTTTTGATCCGCTTAATTTCCGGTGAGGACTAAATATAACTATTTTGACTTAAACCTAAATGACTGAAATTAGTATATTGCACATCCCACAAGATTCAGTAAATGAAACATGATCGAGTTATGTTCAAAAGTGGAACATAAACAATACATGTAATATAAAATTCTTGTAAATGTAACAACCTTCCATTTCCCTTTTTTTCAGTGCAATATCGTGCGTCTTTATTCCACAACAAATAATTTTCTAGCATAATCAAACTCGCAAACGCTCCATACAAAACAACAGTCACTTTACAGGCTATTCCAATCTCGCGTTGTTCCCGATTGTCATCCAGCGTCTCGTGTCGTGTTCCTGTTCTCCGTTACCCGTTATCAATTACACGTCTGTGTTTATAGTGCGTTATAATGAGTCCATCTGCCTTCTGGGGCCTTCTCGAGCTTCAAAAGCATAAAGTGAAAGTTGCAGGGTTCGTGGAACGCAGATCCTCAACACACCTGTGAATACCCTGTTGTTAATCACCTGTCCAGAACTCGCCCATCTCTAGACTGTCAATGTTGGCCATAATAATAATAATGACAATAATAATAATAATAATAATAATAATAATAATAATAATAACGCACTATTGTAAAGCCTTACATCTCAATTTACTTTGTTACCACTTTAACATTTACAAAATATTCCATCTGCATATGTGCAAAGTCTTTATGTTTTGTACTTTTTAACTGGATATTATATCAGTAATGAATTATTAAAAAGACTGACGTCAAAGCTGGGAGGAATGAAAGAAGAAAGAATAATGCAAATCATCAGAGAAAAAAGAGAAAGAAATAGCAACGGACGATTAGTCACAGATGCATTTACCATATATTTTAAGGCATCTATAGCGGAGCGGGAAATTAGTAGATGAATTGCACATTGCAGATCAACCTAAAAAATCATAGATTACAAAACTAAAGTCATCTTCTAAAAACAAATGTCAGAAATAGAAAGAGAAGGAGGCGTTGTTTCAACCCACCGAACCGTATTGGCAACGTCGGGGTTAATCCTGATTTGCACTCTGCGCAGATCGCCTCAACATGTGTTCCTTGTGAACTCTGTCTTGTTGCCTATGAACCGGGACTAATTTTATTTTTGCTGGCCTCACACCGTGCAAATGTGCATCTGTGTCAGGGATCTCCCAACATCCGCCATCCTCCCCCGCCCTATGTCACCACCACCCGCTTCAGCCTCTCCCACATCGTTTTAAAGAAATAAATAACCGTCACTACAGCCTTTTCGTAGAGGCGATCTTTCATAAATAAATAAAAATAAAAAAATGAAAAATAAAAAATATTTTTTTTGTGATTGTAATTAAGACAATGATGAATGACGGAAACGGAGCCAATGCCAGCAGCATTTGACAGAAAGCTGAAACTTTCACTGGAAGGGGTGCCAGTCCATCTTAACTACCATATATTTGTGAGGTTACTCACATTCAGTTCTACCTGGGCCAGTTTATTCCTAACAATCATGTCTTCACATAATAAATACGCAGTTGATCTGTTTTCCTACATTTATTCAATCATTACATTTTGTATATGGCGCTTTTCAGAGCATACGGTATCGCAAAGCGTCTTTATAAAAATAAATAACGCAGCACTACCTTGTATGAAACATCGCATTGAAGTAGACGTTTCAACTGTGTTGTCTAATTTATTGATGTAGCCTACCCGACTGCCTCAGTGTACATACGGGAGCGGCCGGACATGCATGCCGCGGAGAATCCATCAATTCAGAAACTCTTCAGTTGTACGCATTCCAGTCAGAACTGTGGGCCGGGCTGTTTTGTAATGCCTTCAAAAATGAACGTTGCCATCCATAATCTGTGACATTTCGTTTTCTTATCCTCGTCCAAATCTGTCGTCACCCGTCTGATTTATGACTCCCCGCCACACTCTAATTTGGGTTTGGTGTTTCTGTTCTATTTTGTTTAGCGATACGCTTCTCAAAGCCTTCACTCGGTGAAGGCGCTATAAATAAAACAAGGGAATCAACTGATCGGCCAAACCAGTTAAAGGAGTAACGTACAATTAGATTTATGCTGCCCCCTATAGGCTATAACTGAGAATGTTTCTATAGGCATGTCTATTTTTGGAGCATTTATTTAATCGTTGGCGGCACGGTGGCACTGCTGCCTCGTAACTATGAGATCAGGGTTCAAGTACCGGGTTTTCACGCGGGTTTCCTCTGGGGTCTCTGGTTTCCGCCTACAATAGAATACAATTTATTTTTGTATAGCCTAAAATCACACAAGAAGTGCCGCAATGGGTTTTAACAGGCCTTATCTTTTGACAGATCCCCAGTCTTGACTCTCTAAGAAGACAAGGAAAAACTCCCAAAAAAAACATTGTAGGGAAAAAAATTGATGAAAACTAGTGAAAGGCAGTTGAAAGAGAGACCCCTTTCCAGGTAGGTTGGGCATGCAGTGGGTGTCAAAATAAAGGGGTCAATACAATGCAATACACAGAACAGAACAGAAGTAATCCTCAATACAGTATAAAAATAAAAATATTACAAGTCTGGAGCAGAATTTAACAGTAGATGGTATCACATAATACGATTTGGATTTGTTCAGAGTCCTGGAGACCTCAGCCATCAAGCTGCCTCCCCCAATTGGCCATTCCACAGCTGAGACAGTGCTGGGCCAGCCAATCCGATGAAAGGACCCCTCTACCTAACTATTCCTGTGATCCTTAATCAGGGATGACTTTACCTTACGCAGGCAAAACAACTTGGCAGGTGGGCCTTGGCACCAAGTGCCACATTTGAGTACCGAGAAGAGAAACAGAATAGGTGAGGGTTAGTATCCAATTCTAACTATCATGCTACTTATGTTTTAGTGCTAATGACTAACAACAGAGATGCAGTCTGTACAGTTAATCAGCAGCTCTAGTCAGGATATGCTAAACTGAAGTAGTGAGTCTTCAGCCGGAATTTAAAAGCTGAGACTGAGGGGGGCATCTCTTATAGTAGCAGGCAAACCATTTCACAGTTTAGGGGCCCTGTAACTAAAAGCTCGACCTCCTTTTGTTATTTTATTAATCATTGGAATCATAAGCAGACCAGCATCTTGAGTTTGTAATTCATGATAAGTTCAGACAAGTAAGCCGGACTTTGCCCATTTAATGCTTTATATGTTAAAAGGAGGATTTTGAAATCTGCCCTAAACTTAACCGGTAGCCAGTATAAGGATTTAAGAACTGGAGTTATGTGTTTGTATTTTCTTGTTCTTGTAATAATTCTTGTAGCAGCATTTTCGATTAACTGGAGGCTGTATAAAGAACAGTTTGAAGATCTAGTGAACACCGCATTGCAGTAGTCAATCCTACTTGAAATAAATGCATGAATTAATTTCTCAGAATCCTGTATATTTACAAAGCGCCTTAATTCCCCAACATTTTTAAAATGGAAGAAACATGATTTGAACAGCTTTGTAATACAGTATGCACTTTAAATGACATGCTAGAGTCAAAGATAACTCCTAGATTGCGGGCTGATTCAGTAAAATTAATGGGGATTCCAACTGAGTTAAATGATGACAAAATATTGTTATGATCAGCGTCATTCCCTCCAACAATTAACATCTCTGTTTTATCTGTGTTTAAAGACAAGTAGTTCTCATCCATCCACTCCTTTAATTCACTAACACAACTAATTAAAGACAACATTGGAAAAACTTCATTTGATCTAAAAGAAAAATATAACTGGGTGTCATCTGCATACGAGTGAAAATTAACATTATGTTTCCTAATGAGAGATCCCAGTGGAAGCATGTAAAGTGAAAACAGTAAAGGTCCCAGTACTGAGCCCTGCGGGACACCATATTGAACTTCTGTGTATAATGATGGAGTACTGTCAGCACATTTCTGTACGTATTGGAATCAATTTGATAAATAAGAACTAAACCAAGTGAGCACAGACCAAAGACATGTAGGTAGGTGGACTGGTGATGCTATATTGACAGCTCTGCAATGGACTGATGCCCTGTCCAGGTGTTGTTCCTGCCCAGATCCCTATGATTGCTTGGATTGGCCCCAGCTGCCTTTGCGATCCTGCCCTGGATAAGTGGCTTAGAAAGATCGATAAATGGATGGGTTTTGGCCCTATCCTATGTGTATGTGTGTTCACCCTGCAAAGGAATGGTGCCCAGTCCAAGTATTGTTCCTGCCCTGTGCCCAACGATTGCAAACCTGCCGCAGATAAGTAGGTTAGGAAGATGGTTGGAAGGATGGATTTTGACCTCTGATATATGAGTCTGCATGTGCGTGTGTTCACACTGTGATAGACTGGCACCCAGGTGATTGGTGTGTGGAAAAGGATTTGGAAATTTAAAGGATAACTTATTTACTTGTTTTTCTTCTTTTCTAAAATAATATGCCTGAAGTTAAATCTTCATTGAGGTACAAACCAATTTATTTTAATTCAGTAAGTGGTCTCCAGAAAAAAAAAAAAAATTAAACAAAATTAAATACTAAAAGCTAAATTAATAATCACAGTGTAATCTTATTTAATAAGTGCTATATTTTTAGCATGTCACATATTTACAGTTTAACTATCCACGATCTAGAAGGGTGAACAAAACTTTTATTTTTTCACAGTATATGTATGTCCATAACATTTAGGGTTATTTCTTAATTAAAACTACCTCAAAACACATTAGTTCACAACTTTGCTAAATATTTTTTATAATATCAGCATAGCCATGTTAAAGGAATACTCCAACCAAAAACGATATTTTTTTTAGTTATTTACCCTGCATTGTTTGAGTCAATAATCGAGAAAGATTTTTAATCTCATATTTTTATGGAGAATGGAGAATAGAATTGAAGAAGCCAATGGTGACCAAAGCTGTACAACAGGAAGCAATGGAAAAAAAGAAAGAAATCTAATTTTACTTGTGTTGCACAATCTGCATCTCAGTCATCCACTTATATGCTTAAAATGTGCAAAACGTATGCTTTTTTTGCTAAAAATATTGTTGAATAGATTCTTCCAAATAAACCAAGCACATTATAAATAGTAAACCTATTCCCACAATACTGAACTTTTGAATTGAAGACAGAATTCTTGGCCAATGAGTAAAGAGAAGAGGCAGATGAGATTAATTCTTTTCTTCTTTCTATGGACGTTTTTAACATTGTTTGTAGTTTTACAGCATTGGTCACCCTAGGCTCCCTTTCTATCAGAAGCTTTATTTCTGTTCAGCTTTAAAACATGAGATTAAAACTTTTTCTCAGCCATGATTTCTAACTACATGAGGTGACTAACATGTTTAAAAAAAAAAAACATTTTTGGGTGGAATATTCCTTGAAGAGAGTTGATCTGGCATGGGGATTAGACTGTTATGCAGTGCCGGGAAGACTTGGCCGCCCTAGCAGTATGACAAGATGGATTAACATTTAGAGATATGTCAAAATGCATTTTAAGATATCTTGAAATGTATTGTTAAAACAAACAAACAAAAAATGTTCATTTTGAAATATCTAAATACATTTTATGATTTCTTAGGTGCATTGTACGCCATTTTTAAAATGACACCCTAGTCACTCTTAGATATCTGAAATACTCTATAATTTACGACATATCAAATACATTTTGAGATAAATTTAGATGAACTTATTTGTAGACATTTAAAATGGATTTCAGATATCTGAAAAAGTGAGCTGCATTTTAAGGTATCTGAAATTTATTTTGAGATAATTCTGGTGTTAAATTGGCCTGTCAAACTGCCTGCATCCACAACTTAACACCAGAATCTGAAAGAACCCAATTCTTGCAAGATAACAATAAACAACCCGCACTCCAGTGGAAGTGTTCCTACTTTAGATGACAAATCTAATATGTTATCTCAAAAAGAATGCCAGAATGGCTTCAGTGCGGCGGTTCATGTGTTGAATTCAGTTAAGTTGTGTCACTCATATTCTCATTGAATTGCCGTCCAGGACAGGGAAAAAATTGCACATTTCACATTTTTGCCAAGTCATTACTTTATTAAGTTGAATTTTATTATAAGTCTTCTTATTATGTTAAATTTACCCATTGAAATGCACATAAATATAGATATATTTTTTGTTTGTTTTGATAGGCAAACATATCTAAATGAGGTGGCCTGCTCTATGTTTCACAGACCTTGGGTAAACAGTGAATTATAGTGAAGTAGTAGGAGTTGTTTCATGTACAGAGTACAGTAAAATTCTTACTTGCATCTTCAACTAGCATGCAACATGTCTCTGCACCCCATGACCATGATACAAGTTATTATTATAAAATAGAAAACATAAATCAGCTTACCAGACATTTTAAGATCTCTCCAGAGATGTTCAATCAGATTCAAGTCTGGGCTCTGGCTGGGCCACTCAAGGACATTCACAGAGTTGTCCTGAAGCCACTCCTTTGATATCTTGGCTGTGTGCTTAGGGTCGTTGTCCTGCTGAAAGATGAATCATCACCCCAGTCTGAGGTCAAGAGCACTCTGGAGCAGGTTTTCATCCAGGATGTCTCTGTACATTGCTGCAGTCATCTTTCCCTTTATCCTGACTAGTCTCCCAGTCTCTGCCGCTGAAAAACATCCCCACAGCATGATGCTGCCACCACCATGCTTCACTGTAGGGATGGTATCGGCCTGGTGATGAGCGGTGCCTGGTTTCCTCCAAACGTGACACCTGGCATTCACACCAAAGAGTTCAATCTTTGTCTCATCAGACCAGAGAATTTTCTTTCTCATGGTCTGAGAGTCCTTCAGGTACCTTTTGGCAAACTCCAGGTGGGCTGCCATGTGCTTTTACTAAGGAGTGGCTTCCGTCTGGCCACTCTACCATACAGGCCTGATTGGTGGATTGCTGCAGAGATGGTTGTCCTTCTGGAAGGTTCTCCTCTCTCCACAGAGGACCTCTGGAGCTCTGACAGAGTGACCATTGGGTTCTTGGTCACCTCCCTGACTAAGGCCCTTCTCCCCCGATCACTAAAGTTTAGATGGCCGGCCAGCTCTAGGAAGAGTCCTGGTGGTTTCGAACTTCTTCCACTTACGGATGATGGAGGCCACTGTGCTCATTGGGACCTTCAAAGCAGCAGAAATTTTTCTGTAACCTTCCCCAGATTTGTGACTCGAGACAATCCTGTCTTGGAGGTCTACAGACAATTCCTTTGACTTCATGCTTGGTTTGTGCTCTGATGTGAACTGTCAACTGTGGGACCTTATATAGACAGGTGTGTGCCTTTCCAAATCATGTCCTGTCAACTGAATTTACCACAGGTGGACTCCAATTAAGCTGCAGAAACATCTCAAGGATGATCAGGGGAAACAGGATGCACCTGAGCTCAATTTTGAGCTTCATGGCAAAGGCTGTGAATACTTATGTACATGTGCTTTCTCAATTTTTTTATTTTTAATAAATTTGCAAAAATCTCAAGTAAACTTTTTTCACGTTGTCATTATGGGGTGTTGTGTGTAGAATTCTGAGGAAAAAATGAATTTAATCCATTTTGGAATAAGGCTGTAACATAACAAAATGTGGAAAAAGTGATGCGCTGTGAATACTTTCTGGATGCTCTGTAACTATGGATGGGCAGGTTTTACACTGGCGATGACAAGGAATTGAAGCTGTGATCCTAGATCTGTGGTAGAAAGATAAACCATTTCTCCGTGCTATAATCAGAAAACATCTTTGAACAGTGTTCCCTACAGGAAAGCACTATATATTTTGTTAGCTTCTTGGTAAGAAACGTGAAATGATTATTTAAAAGATCATTCGAATTTCAAAACATTTTTTGCATCGACTTACAGAGTGAAACAATTTTAAAATTCCACTGTTGTTCAACATTTGTAGTTATAATTCCTCTGTAATCACATTTCACTCATTAAAATGGAGCATTCAATTTTTTAATTTTTTTTAAAAGAATTCAAATAATAGTGTAGGTGGTGCAATGGTTAGCTCTGCTGCAACACAGATCCAATGTGGTGAGTCTAATCCAGCACCTTTCATTGTTTGTGTGTGTGTGTTTTCTCCACATACTCTGGGTTTTCTTTCAATATTTTCAAGAAAACATAGTTTGTCCTGTGAGAGTTGATTTTTACTATTAAATATGATTTTCACAATTAACTGTTGATTTTCATCAACAAAGCAATATAGAGAAGTAATTAAAAAACCAAATAAAACATTAGGTTATATCATACAAACTGTTGAATTTAAGTCAAGGGACGATATGCTGAAATTATATAATGCACTTGTAAGACTGCATCTGGAGTATTGTGTGCAGTTCTGGTCTCCATGCTACAAGAAAGACATAGCAGCACTTGAAGCTGTGCAGAGGAGAGCAACCAAGTGCATGATGGGACTTAAGAACATGTCCTACTGTGACAGACTCAGAGAATTAAACCTGTTTAGTCTCGAGCGAAAAAAGCTGTGTGGGGACCTCATCCAGGTAATCAAAATCCTTAAAGGCTTCGATAAAGCAAATCCAGCTAGATTCTTTCAGCTTAAGGGTGAATCACACACTCAACATCAGTGAAAATTAAGGGGAAGTTCATTTAAAACTGAAGCCAGGAAGCACTTTATTAATTAAAAGAGTTGTGGGCCTCTAGAATAAACTAACAAGACATGTAGCCAAAAGCTTGACAACCTTTAAGTAGAATTTGGGTGAGATATTGGGACAGCTTAGCTATTAGTTAAACAAATGGGCTTGATAGTCTGGATAGTCTCCTCTTGTTTGTCAAATTTTTTATATTTTGATTTGATAATTAAATTAATTGTATGACTTCTATTCCTGTTAACTTGTTGGTATTTACTCTTAGCATTCTTAGAAAGCATTTTAATTAAATCCTCTTGATCTGTGACCCAGTCGCACTGCTACTCTTGGCCAAGGTCAAGTATCATTAAGAAAAAACAGTATAAGCTTCACTCCTTGCGTATGTTTATCAGTAATTTGTAAAAGGACACGAGAAATGGCCACTAATCATGTATTCCTGTAATTAACAGTGTATTTGAGAAGTGTAATTAACAGCTGTAATTCAGTCATCTCCTTCCTGGTACTGTGTTTACTCCATGCACATGCCAATAAAAGTATTCGTCCCATCCTGAACTGGCATTGTGAATTTGGAATTCACAGTTCCAACACTGCTTTTGTACAGACAGAGGGTTAGTAAGTAATCAAAAACAGTTAGGACACTTGCAGAAACTGTCAAGACTTCATGAGCTTTCATTGTTGCAGAAAAGCTGTAAGTGGTTAACCCATTACTTGTTCCCTGAAAAAGCCCTTTTTGTATAACTCAATGTTTGGTAATGTAAACTTTTATTTTAACCTCTAGCAATTTACCACTAACCTTAGCATCATTTCAGGTTATTGAGCACATTTCGACAGTATTAGATGCAAGGTGGGAACCAACCCAGCAGTACATGACAGTCACACACGCACACCTTGGGCTAAAGGTGGAAAACCTGGGTCTACCCCTTGGGGTATCTATTAGTTAGGTTCTCTACAGTCTTCAAAGTGGCAATGGTTAGTACTTGGTTATTATTAACTGATAAAGTCCATAATCCTCATCACTAAAGTACCAAAATAAATGCTTAAAGATTTCAGTAGTTAAGACCATCATCCATTTAATGACTGTAAAAACAGGAGGATCAACCTGTAAAAGTGCACAGCACATGTAATACATGGTCTAAACTGACTGCTCGTTAAAACACTTTTATTAATAACCCTAATTTGCAGAATAAAAATATTTTATAAAGTAAATATAGAGACTTTAAAAGTCACTAAGATTCAAGTTGAGTTAGAAAAATGAGCCTACCTGGACATGTACCAACAGGGCCACGCAAGGAACCTTATTTATAAAACTTGCACAAAAATTGGTTTGAAATGTGAGTACGGAACTTCTGACACAACGATTGGGATCTATAAAAAGAAACTCGACCAAAAAGCTTGCATATCTTTACAGCAACTCTAACCCACATGTATGCAACATTTCAGAGAAACTGGGAAATGACAACACCCTCAATAAAGCAGGGAAATACAGACAAATGACAACTCACACACATAATAATTCGTATCATTGAGTTGTTATTATCATGTGCCTTGACGTGGCACACATTATAACTCAAAAACGATGAATATGATACACAGACTATTTGAGCTCCCTTTTAAGAGGGCCAGTACTGTATATTTGCACTGAAATCAGCTATCTGTTGTCACTTCTCAAAGCCAATTTCTCATCAGATCACTTTACTGCACACATATTGTAATAAGGGAACCTAGCGAGTATGAAGTTGCTTTTGTTAAACGTAAGCTGATACATTCCATTAAAGCACAAGTCGTCTGAGATGCTAAGATGAGACTGCCAAACATCAAGCCTCTGTGGACTTGGTCAACATATGATTCACTTATTTTGAGGCAAACTAGTTTTAGCAGACGATGGTGATGGTGCTGTATGTGGTGGCTAGCTTGCTGATATGATAATTGGCTGGACACTCAGTTTTTCATATGTTCTGTACTATTTATTGTATCAGCAATCATGTCATTACATGTGCCAGGTGATAGTAGCTACCCGCTCAGATGCTGACACCTTACGCCTCTGCCAGATTGCTGAGGAGAGGTGTTATAATGCCGTGCATGATCTTGTGCATTCAGTTGCAGAGCATAGGTATGCTCTTGAATGTAGGTGGTGGGGTCTTGACGCATCAGGATTGCGGCTGGTCGACCAGCCAATGAACGTCTGCAGCATTGTGATTGCACATGTACGGCGTTGATTAGCATCGAGGCACATTCACGAACGCACATTAACAAGATGATTGTGAATTATAAAGGTAATTGCATAGAAATGCGTGTACCCCAGGTTTTAGGATTTTTGTCTTAGTATACTTATTTTCTTGTTTTCTGGTGTGCACATATTTTCACAATCAATTCTGCCCAAAGTTTTATAAATGAGCCCCACAGGATGTTCAAGTGTGCTCTTTAAATTCAGTGAATGTTCCTCATTGGAAAAGCTACGTGTTAAAATCACAGTTTCATTAGTCCAATTTATAAGACTCATCTGAGCTCAGTGTATGACTTGGATGCAGAGTGTACACCTAGAATTAGGGTAGGTCTTCTAAACCCTTTGATCTAGAAACCAAGAACCAGTAATTCACGTTTGATTTAAAAAGTAAACTTGAATCAGACTCAATTCAATTTTTTTTTTTGCTTTTTTAAAAATACATTAAGTTACAAATGAATAGACTTTATATACATACTGTATACATATTTAGAGAAGCCAAAAGTACATTCAACAGAATTACAAGCATCTCAAGTCTCCTCAGATTCGGTGTAAGTCTTCCTCCTTGTCTGGGGAGCTGGGAGGTTGTTAGACTGCAAGTAGTAAAACACCACTTGGACCTGCAGAAGAACAGAGAAAGAGCTTTTTAGAACATATCAACCTCTTGTAATTTTCGGGAGGGGAACAGTCAAAAGAAAAACTTAGAGAGCAGAGAAGTTTGTGATAATCCGTTGTCTTTGAGTCTAATGTCACATCAGTTCTAAATGAGTCCCATGTAATAAACATATTTTTCAAACTTGCTTAATGTCACTCAGGGTTGTCAGGGGTAATCACCTATCCTGGTAGCACTGACGTATGATAGGAAAGCCCTGGATAGGACACCAGTCCATCGCAATTACAACTCAAGCATATACTTGTACATCTTCAGCCAAAATGTGTTAATTTAGAATATTACCAAAGCATCATTGACAATTAGGGCTTAATCCCAGGTATATCTTTATAAAAGACTTTATATATGGTTCAGTTATCTGCTTTGTTTGTTGACAGACTTTTGCATGGGCATTGTCGTCAGGCCAACTTAAAATACAGGCGATATGGGGTGTCAGGGAGAGTAGTGGGGTGGGGTGCAACCCAAAAACCACTGCCAAAGCAGGGACTACAATTCCCGTCCGGTAGCAAGGGAGCACTGGGGCTGATGGGAGGACACCTTTAATAAGCTTTCTACCAGCCAAAGTGGGATCTCATCAAAGACCACATGTAAAGTGTTTTCTTCTCAACTAATTTGGCTAATAATTTTTATTGTCTTGATGGATTGCAGCTTTTGTCTAAGAGTATGCAATTTTTCTCTCTGTGTATTGTGTTTTGTCATGTTGAATTTCAGAAAGACAGACTCACTGAGACCCATTTCTAAGAAATATATGAGTCCAAAAAGATTGCACAGTGTTGGAGCAAAGTTCCTTTCTTTCAACCACCCAAAAAACTTTTAAAACTACAAACCACCCCTTTTTGTGAGTTTCACAGTTACGAAATTGCACATGAAATGAAGTTTAGCATCAGTTTCACAAAACTATATGTGAATGGAAACACAACCATTTTACCCACCACTACCTATCATTTTGTGATATTCCATTATACTGTATACAATATGAATTTATGAGTGTTCTTGGCCTGAACATTTACCTAGGAAAAATGAGATAATTATAATTAATACATTTTATTTTTAAGAATGTATAGATAAGTATCTACTCTTTAAAGGAAAATATATGTGTGTCAAAGACTTATAATCTGCTTAACTATCTTGGAACCTTTAAATCATTTACCATTTATCTATATTATGATTAGAAGAAACCAAAATGCTTCTTAAGCTGTGTTATGTAAATTAACCTACTCTGATTATCTAAACAAGAAAGAACAGAGCCGCCTGTACTTCCTTAGAAGACTGGCATCCTTCAACATCTGCAGTAAGATGCTGCAGATGTTCTATCAGATGGTTGTGGCGAGTGCCCTCTTCTACGCAGTGGTGTGCTGGGGAGGCAGCATTAAGAAGAAGGACGCCTCACGCCTGGACAAACTGGTGAGGAAGGCAGGCTCTATTGTTGGCATAGAGCTGGACGGTCTGACATCCGTAGCAGAGCAACGGGCACTCAGCAGGCTCCTATCAATTATGGAGAATCCACTACATCCATTAAACAGTGTCATCTCCAGACAGAGGAGCAGTTTCAGTGACAGACTGCTGTCACTGTCCTGCTCCACTGACAGACTGAGAAGATCATTCCTCCCCCAAACTATGCGACTCTTCAATTCCACCAGAGGGGGTAAACGTTGAACATTATTCAAGTTATTGTCTGTTTTTTATCTGCATTTTTTTTTTTTTTTTTTAATTACTCTTTAATTTAATATTTTTGCTGCTGGAATATGTGAATTTCCCCCTGGGATTAATAAAGTATCTATCTATCTATCTATCTATCTATCTATCTATCTATCTATCTATCTATCTATCTATCTATCTATCTATCTATCTATCTATCTATCTATCTATCTATCTATCTATCTATCTATCTATCTATCTATCTATCTATCTATCTATCTATCTATCTATCTATCTATCTATCTATCTATCTAAGATTATCACTTTGCCATTTCAGTTAGCTACAGTGAACTGATAGAGTGCACTTGGCCGATTCCTTCAAGCCTGTAATAAAATCTAGAATTTCATTACTAATGGTGACTCTTGACTGTTCTTCATTTACAGAGTATTTTCCCTATCCATATTACTAACCGAGAATGGTAAACCGGATATGGACGCAGGGACCTGCCCGTGGACGGAGGAGACATAGTGCGCAGGCGCCACACAAAGCCCCCCTCCCCAGAGTGAAACGGGAGAGATTACGAACCATCTGACATGCCGCAAGCAGGATAAAGCGAGGTCAGAAATAAAAGACAGAGTAGGAAACAAAGTAAAACGTCATAAGGAGGTTAAAGAACGGGGCCAAACACATGGAGAGCAGGTTACAGATGATGAAACCTGGAATGCAAGAGCTTCAAAAAAACCTAGGCACGAAACACATGCACAGCGAGATACAGAATATAAAAGCAGAAAAAACGACAGTTAAACGTCCATACCACACAGCGGAGGCAGACCCGGAAGGTGCAGGCGCCTACATCGCGTGTCGGAAGGAGCGGGAAAGTACGAAAGGCAAAGGTGCCGCCATATTGTGAGTGGCACTACTGCGTAGTGAAGGCGCAGGCGTCACTGCCATATTGTGCGTGGTACTACTGAGGAGTGAAGTTAGGAATAATGTGCTGCTTGGGATCGTACAAAACGCCGAACGCGACCCACCGTCTGAAACTGCGGAGGCAAAGCAAGCACGGGTTCAAACCGAACAAGCTTGACTGACGGATATACACCTACAACACGCGTCTCAAACCGCAGAAGCAGCGCAAGCACGGGTTCAAAACAACGCAAGCTCCTACAACGCGCGTCTGAAACTATGGCTGCCCAGCAGGCAGGGGTTCAAAATGCCGGGGGTAGGCGAGCGAACCGAGCAGGGGGCGGAGCCCCCTTGTAATATAAATAACCAATAGAATGAAGGTCGGGCCACTGGACAAGGACAGTAGTAGTCTTCTTCACATTGGTCAAACAGGAATTAGGAATTTCATTACATTGTATACATGTGACAATAACTCTGTAAATAAATTGACAACCCTGCATTTTTATCACACCAAAACCTTACATTTAAAAAAAAAAAACAATGCTATTTTCAAATTGCATATACTACTACTACTGCTAATAATAACAATAATACATTTTATATTATAACATTGTGCAATAGAGATAAACCACAATGAAACAGCATGAAGTATGATTTTTTTGTGCATTTATTCAAGTCCATTTTAGGCTAAGGAAGTGTTAATTTTAGGCTTTGATGATTTTGAGTGATTTGGAACAATTCTAAATCAACATTGAAAGAATCAAATTTAAATAACCTTTATAATAATATGGAATATCTGCTTCTTATGCCTTTTACGTAAGGCTTTCTTCAAGTCTTTGCCCATTCAGTTGGTCTGGGAATGTGATTTACCTCTGTCTGCTACTCTTGAATGGGACGTGATTTTTAAGGACTTCACTTTTGCCTCTTCATATCCAATCATCAGCACACAAAATTGAAATTTGAGCACACCCTGTATATCACTCCCTATAAACAGTTTGTTATGGGCCTTGTAAATGATCCTCATTTGTTCTTTCACTCTTTTAAAAGCTCAGATACTTTTTACATATGTATTACACATGTTCTAAAGTTTCAGCTTTTTGGCGGTCTGTGTTGCAGTTTCTTTCTTCTGTCCTCTCCTATAATATCCCATTTACTCCTCAGATTTTCTTTCCTTTGGATTCTTCTGCCCATTTTCTTTCCCCTTTCCAGCAGAGATTGTTCTATTTGGGAAAATTAGTCATAGCTTTAAGTTGGAAATCTCTAGATTCTCTATCCTATAACTTCTGGAAATCCTCTTTCTGCAACAAATCGGGAAGGGGTGAGGATTGAACATTAAGCTGCAACTGATTTGTAATAGTTAACATATTTTTTGGAAAGAAAGTAAATCAGCTTGTGACTTACAACAGTGGAAGAAAGAAAAGCCAAATAGCCTCTCCAATATGTAGAAGAACTCATTTGAAACAGATAAACAATTGTGAGGTCAAAAATAAGGAATGTGTGTTGGTGCAGCACAAAACAGTGATTATGGACTGGGAGATCAGAATTATAAGGAGGCTAAAACTAGAGTAAGCAGAATCAAGGATAAAGTGATGGAGATTAAAAGAAGAAAGGTTTAGGAACAAGTTTAGGGAGAAAGTTCAAAATGAAGTGCAGTCATTTCACAGTGGGGAGGAGAGGAGTGAGAAGAAAAGTTGTATTAAGAGTGTGTGAAGAGGTGTTGGGTAGGACAATAGGGAGGAGCCCATCTGTAGGCAATGAGGAATGGTGCAGGATGTGATAAAGCCTAAGAAGGATGCGTATAAGACATGGCACCAATTGGGGGGGTTGGGGAAGACTGTGAAATGTTATGCAGACAATCAAGGAGGCAAAGAGGGCAGTGGCAACAGACAAGGCACACGCTTGAAGAAGGTGCATGAAAAATTGGAAACAAGAAAGAGAGAAATAATGATTTTTAGAATAGCAAAGACTAGGAAAAAGGCTGGAAAGGATTTTAGTCAGATATAGCAGATGAAAGATGAGCGAGGTGTTTTTTTGTGTGAACGTGATAGGATCAAGAATAAATGGAAGAGGTACTTAGAAAAGCTGTTGAATGAAGAAAATCCAAGGGTAGTATTTGGGGATGAAGTTTAGTATAAAGAACTAGTACTAAGAATAAGAAGGGAGGAAAGCAAAGGAGGCTTTCGAAAGAATGAAAAATGGAAACACAACAGGACTGGATGAAATTCTAGCAGAGGTTTAGAAGAGTTTAGGAGAAGAAGCAGTTGATGTGTTGTGGGATCTAATGCAGAAGATCTATAAACAGGAGGAACAGTATGGTTGTGCCTGTTTATAATGAGAAGGGAATTATTCAGGATTGTGGAAGTTATAAAGCAATAAATGTGATGTCATGCACAATGAAAAATTGAGAAAGGGCTATAGAGAGAAGGCTTAGGGAAGAGACCACCAAAAGGGAAAGAGCAGTTTGGTTTTATGTCATGTAGAGGAACAACTGATGCAGTCTTTGCATTGAGACAGCTAATAGAGAAGCATAGAGAAAAACAGAAAGGTTTGCATATGGCGTTTATTGATCTGGAGAGGATTTATGATAGAGTGACACATAAAGAGGTGCATGAGAGTGAAAGGATGATCAGAGAAGTATATGAGGATTGTCCTGGATATATATGCGGGAGTGAGGACTCAGGTCAAAAGCAGTGTTGGGGTAACAGACAAAATCCCAGTTAGAGTAGGTCTGCACTTGGGATCTTATTAAAGTTCTTAGCTCTTTTATCAGGTTGTGGATGTGTTGAGTGATGGGATAAAAGACCAATTCCCCTGGTACATGCCTTTCGCTAATGACATTGTGTTGTGTAGCACCAGAAAACAGAAAGTGGAGAGGAAGTTGGAAGAATGGAGAAGGGCTTTGGAAGATAGAGGATAAATAAGAGGAAAACAATATATGAGGTAGAAGGTAGACAGAATTTATGAGGTTATGAAGTCAGAAGTTAGCTTGCAGGGAGAACTATTGAAAAGAGTGGATACATTTAAATACCTTGGATCAGTGGCAGCCCAAGATGGAAAACAAGAAGCAGTGATAACCCAGTGAGTGCAGTGTGAATAGAACAATTGAAGAAGTTATCAGGAGTATTGTGTGATCAAAAAATTAAGGTGAACATTAAAGGTAAGATTTTTAAGACTATAGTAAGACCAACAATGGTGTATGTAGCTGGGACATGGACAGTAAAGGGAACTCAGGAGAAGAAGTTAGATGTGGCAGATATGAGAATGTTGAAACGGATGTATGGAGTTACAAAAAAGGACAGAATATGAGATGAGACAATCAGAGGTACGACAAAAATGGGACAGATCTAAGAAAGTACAAGGAAGTAGGTTTAAGTGGTATACACATGTGAGGAGGACAGACAATGGATATATGTGAAAAGAGTAATGGGAATGGAAGTATAGGGAAAGAGAAAGTAAGGGAGACAAAAGCACAGGTGGATGGATAAAGTTAAGAAAATCTGAAAGAAAAGGGTTTGACTGACGAGGGGGTGCAGGACTGAGCTGTTTTGAGAAAGATGATCAAGTTCATCCACATGGAAGTGGGAAAAGATGGAGAAGAATAAGAACAGGAAGAAGAAGGTAAAACTGTCTGCTCTTTTGTCTTTCTATGAGGTATACTTTACTGTTCCCTGCATGTTCTCCTAACTTTGTGCCCCTCTTATTCCTTACTTAAGAGCTCTCCACTCACACTGTTTATATTCCTTTGTATTAATGAACCCTTACACTCTGCTTTCTGGAGTGGTAAGAACTGTTCAATCCAATAGATAGATAGGGGCGGAGTGGTGGCTCTGAGGCTAAGGATATGCGCTGGCTTCCCGAAGGTTGCCGGTTCGAATCCCTGTCACTGCCAAAAGAAAGAGATGCTACTCTGCTGGGCCCTTGAGCAAGGCCCTTAACCTTCAATTGCTCCAGGGGCGCTGTACCATGGCTGACCCTGCGCTCTGACCCCAAGGGGCATGTGGAAAGATGCATTTCACTGTGTGTTGTCCTGTATAACTATGTATGTGACAAATAAATAAAGAATTATTATTATTATTATTATTCCTTCTTACTAAGAAAAATTTACATATTGAATAACCACTACTAGTTCATTTCATATTGTCTTGTCTGTTGCTACAAATGCTTGTGCCTGATCAGCGTCTTAACGCTGCCCGCCTCCCTATATACTGTGGAGAACTTCTCTTTACCACTTTGAAGTCAGCTGCCTACCTGTACATAAAATGCTTTCTTTTGAACGCGTGTTCCCTCGCTTTTCTACTAGCATTAATGCTTGACTGTACAAGTGATTATTATTATATGCCTTGACCTTTTTCCCAGTAAGGAATCATTGTACAGTTACTTTTAATTATTTGTCGATACAATGCCAGTTATTTACTTACATAGATGCTGGTGTCAACTACCGCCCTGCCTCACTGATGCCAGTTTGAATATAAATAACAAGAACAAATATAAGTAACAAGTAACTTTTACAAATGCTTCTCCAAACATTCAATTGCTTTTGCTTCTGTGACAGGATGAAAAAAGCAAAGAAATACTTCTAAAAGGAAAAAAATAATGTTTAAAAATTCCTGTAAGACTCCTTAGCAGCAACCAAAAGCAAAGTTTTTAAGAGCAAAATATATCTTTAAATTAACTCTCACGCCTCAGTTAACAAAACTCTGAGCAGTTTATCTTTCATTCACAAGGATGACATCAGCACATCAGAAATAAGCACAATGATGACATTCTTAGAATTTCAGTACACTGTTAGAAGGTTCTCTTGTTTTTTTATTGAACAAGAGACAGTTTCCACTTGCATAAAGATGTAAGTTCTGAGAAAATGAGGATGATGCATTTACCTGCACTACCACTTCCTGTGAGATATCCACTGCATCCGACTGGGAATCCTTTGGGGGGCGTAATAGACTGGGACCAAATACTGTGGCAAGGTTGTGGATGGTCATCTTGTTCACATCCTTCTTCTCTGACACTCTGGGTGAAGATGAAAGATTGGTTACTGCAACATGAAATTATAATGTTGTCCTCCTTTCATGACTTCAGACTTTAAGTGACACATCCCTGTGCTTCCAGGAAAGACTCTGGCCCTAGCAACTCTCAACGAGAGTGGGTGAGTCAACGTATAGATGGATGGATGGACATTTGCCAAGTAAGTGTAAAGATCTAATTAAATATTCTTATTTAATAGTATACTGTCAAATACCAAAATCAAAAGAGATCCTTATGGTGTCTTCTGTAACGAATTGCAGGCAGAAGGTTAAGGGTGGTGCACAGTCCCTGAATGGTCTTCTGGTGTTTCTAGAGTGGAGGAGGATAACCATGAAGAGAATTGATGTCAATTCTGCTCCACTGCTGCAGTTTCACAACTTTCAGTCGGTCCTCATAAAATGCCACCTCCACAGGAGGACAATATCCATGTTGGAACCATCTGCAGAAGAATGCAGAATCATCTGGAGACAAGCAGCCACTAGGCTATGATAATTATGACTACTAGCCCATCCACTACATTTTGCAGAAATATTTTTTTTTGTCACTAGCAATTAATTAGTGTTTTCTGCTGCTGGGTCCACAACTTGATGTCTTCATGTCTCCTATGTTTATATATACACACGCACACATTCATTTAAAATGTTTACACACACACACACACACATATTTTATATATACATACATACAGTGGCAAGAAAAAGTGAACCCTTTCGAATTACCTGGCTTTCTGTATTATTAATTGATCATAAAATGTGATCTATTCTTCATCTAAGTCACAAGTATAGACAAACAAATAACAATATGCTTAAGCTAATAACACACAAGCCATTATAATCTTTTATGTGTTTATTGAACAGAGTCATCAAACATTCACAATCTGCTGTTGTTCAACCATATTCTTAGGGTGTCTGGTGTGAACAGCTCTCTAGAGGTTATTTCACAGCATCACTGTTGGGTTAAGGTCTGAACTATGACCAGACTAATCCAAAAAGCAGATTTTCATTTCCTGAATCTATTACGTAGTAGGTTTATGTTTAGGGTTATTGTCCTGCTGCATCACCCAACTTCTATTGAGCTTCATCTGATGGACAACCACCCAGACATTATGCTGCAACATGCCTTGATGAAGTTGGGAATTCAGTTTCCCCTCAATGAGGGCAAGCTTTCCAGGCCCTGAAGCAGCAAAGCAGCCCCAAATCCTGATGCGTCCTTCACTGTTCTTCAATGTTGCAATGATATTTTCATGTTGACACGGGGTGTCAAATGTACTGCTGCATATTTATCTTTAGTTTAATAAGTTTTCAAAATATTTTCCCAGTAACTCTGTGGAATATCAAGATGGTCTTTGGTAAACTTCAGGTGTGCAGTGGTTTTCTCCTTAATATGCCAGTTTAATGCTTTGAATGTGGTAGACGCATGAACAGAGATGTTAACCTGTTTGAATGAGTTCTTCAAGCCTTTGGCTGTTACTCCTTCATTTTTTTTCTCAATATTGAGCACTTTGCATTGTGTCTTTTTGAGTCATCATTGCTGGCATCCACTTCTAAGGAGAACAATAGCTCTAAATCCTTTCCATTTATAGACAGTTTGTCTAACTGTGGACTGGCAAATACCTAAACACTTTGAAATTACTTTGCATCCCCCTCCAACTTTATGCAAATCAACAATTCTTGATCATAGATCTTCTGAGATCTCTTTTTTGCGAGGCGTACTTCACATCATCAAATGCCGCTTGCTACCAACAAACTGAAAATGTTTGAGCCTTTCCTTCTTTCATTGGTTGGGCTATAGGTTTGCTATCTTTCTGACTCCAATTAGCTTTTGTTGAAGTCATCAGCCTAATGGTCCAAATACTTTTTCCAACCTAAACCCATGAACGTCTGAATGATGTGTTCAATATGTAAAGAACAATACAATAATTTGTGTGTTATTAGTTAAACAGATTACGTTCAGGTCATTACTGTAACTTATTAGATAAAGACAAACCCATATTTTTAGAGAAATTTATTCAGAAATGTGATTATTTTAAAAGTGTTCACATACTTTATCTTGCCAGTGATATCTAAGTGTGCATATAATACTGTATATTATATATGTAGTTTACTTGCTTTTGGAGTGATGACTGTCGGAATGTGTGTCTGTATGTCAGGATGTAAATATGCGAATGTGATAAATTAAAAATAAATCACCCAATCTGAATAACATTTGGTACATATTTGATTGTTTTAAAAGTGTTCACATACTTTATCTTGCCAGTGATATCTAAGTGTGCATATAGTACTGTATATTATATATGTAGTTTACTTGCTTTTGGAGTGATGACTGTCGGAATGTGTGTCTGTATGTCAGGATGTAAATATGCAAATGTGATAAATTAAAAATAAATCTCCCAATCTGAATAAAATTTGGTACATATTTGATTATTTTAAAACAAAAAAGCCAGTTGTCTTTTGAACAAAATCACTCCAGTAATTTTATTCTACAAAAATAATGCATTTATTTATTCATTTGTCAGTTTGTATGTTGTGCACATTTGTGTTCCAACTGTAGCACAAGTAGGGAAGGAGAAATATATATTTTTCAGCAAAATATGATTCTTAAATAGCATTTCATATAAGATATACCTATAACAGGAGTATATGAAATACACAACATAGATTCAGATGAGGAAAGTTGAATTTCACTAAAATGCTGGAATTCAATGAGGAAGCAATAAAAGCAGATGATAACAGAGGTGCACAAGATAATATTTCTTAATTTTCAGAAGGCTTTTGATCAGGAACCACATGAAAGGTTAGTCATCAAATTAAAAGAAGTGGGAACTCAGGGAGTGGTGGATACAAAATTAGCTCAAACGGAGGAGGCAAGGGGTTATTTTTCCCTTTTTAATATGCAATCATGGTCTGGACAAGAAGTTAAACTGTTTAACTTTGCAGATGATACCGAACTAGGTAGAAGGGCAGATATTGTAGAATCAGCTAAATTGTTACAATTGGACAGACCTGTGGCAGATTAAATGTAATGTAAGTAAAGGTAAAGTTGTAAGAAGTAGAAATGTTAGATTTGAACACAAAATGGGAGGTTTAAAACTTGAAAGTACACCTCATGAGAAGGCTATAGGAGTCATAGAGGACTGATCACTATCTACACTCTGACAGTGTGTAGAAGTGATCAAGAAAACTAACAGAATTTTAGATTACATATCACAATTTGCAGAGAACACGTCAATGGAGCTATTCTTAAATTATAAAACAATAATGAGGCTTCATTAGGAGAATTGTGTACAGTTTTGGTCTCCAAATTACCTCAGAAATATAGCAGCATTAGAGAAAGACCAGAGCAGAGGGACTAGGCTGATTCTGGAACTAAGAGGTATGAGCTACGGGAAAGACTGATGGAGTTGAACTTTTTTTCAGTTTAAGCAAATGGAGATTAAGGGGTGACCATAGATCCCAGTTGTTACTTTAAAAATAATTTCAGTATAAAAACACAGGGATGTGATCAGAAACTTGGCAAGGGCAGATTTCACATAGGCTTTAGAATTTTTTTCTTCACATAAAGAACCATAGACACATGAAATAAATTACCAAGTAGTATGCTGGAGAGTAGGACTTAACAGACCTTCATATCTGTACTTAATGTTATTTTGGACAATTTACGTGAAAAGGATGTCAGGATGAATGATCTGTTCTTGTCACAATCTTTCTAATATTCTAATGTACTTACACAATATTCAACTGCGCTATTCTACTATTAAAATAACAACTTTATATAGGAATAGTCATGTGCTGGATACATCAGATTTTTCCAAATGTACATTTAATTACTGAGGTTGAAGGAGTAGACCATGGCCCTACTGTGCTCGTATTAGGATTTGTAGATATGTTTATTGACATAACAAGACTTGTGTTCACAATTATTATCCCCTGTCCATAATGAAAATTAGGAAACAGATTTGTTAAACAAAAGTCCAATTTAATACATATAAGGGAAATATATTCATAATAAACTTAGTAGTTAACTTTTTTCCTAGGTATCATACAAAACAACATATTTTAAGTATTACAAATTGTTGTCATCAAAAGAAAAAGCCTTAAGATGACATACTGCACGCATAATTAGATGCTGCCGTACTTCTGCTCCTCTTTTGTTCTGCACTTCTCTCCTGCATGCCCAATATTTATCTTCTCTTCTTACTTGTCACATTTCATCTGCTCATGCCTCTTTAATTATCTAAAGAGATGAACAACTACTCTAATTTCTATGTTTTATGTCCATTACCTTTAAACTTTATTCTTCTTCTCTGTGAACAAAAATACCTTTACTTTTGAGCTGTAGGTCTCAGTTCTCAGAAACTTTATGGCATCTTTCTGCCGAACTTTTTGCTGTTTTTTTAACCTAACTGAGGACTGTGATCTAATGTCTCTTTGTGCCATATTTACCATTATATTAATTAGGTAACGAAAACTTAAGAATTGCCAAAATGCCAAATGTTTTTCATTCTATTTACACCTCCCTAGAGCCTATTCAGATCAGCACTGGGTGCAATATAGTGGCCAACTCTGGAAATGGTGCCAGCATAATTCAGGGCAAACTTACACATACCAATAACATTAAGTACTTTACCTGTTATACATATTTATGGATGTGGGAGAAAAAGTGGAGTACATGAACAAAACCTCACACAGACCAAGGGCTAATGTACCAACTTCATACTGTTTCAACTGAGTCTCAAGGAGCTATGAAAAGGTCCTTATTACTGTATCCTTAATGTTTTTTTTTTTAATAACATGCCTGTTTGATACTTTTTGGAAGACATTTTTCATTTTTACCTCTTGAGATGTTGAACCAGAAACAGAAATGTGTTGCGGTTTGCATCTGGGATCTCTTGCAGCAGGTCAATCATGGAACATTCCTTTTTTTCTTTGTCAGCAACTTCTAATTGACAGAAAAAGATGTTATTTTTATATTATTTTCAGGTGCTACACATTGCAGGGTGCAGTATTGGGTCTTCCCCTTGTCTTCTTTCTGTCATGTGCAAGTGCTCTGCCTGCCCCTCAAGATCAAGTGTATAAAATGACGATGGCCATGTTCATTGGCTTCAAAGTTCTGAGCCTGGATGTGTGGCTAATGGATTATTTTGTTTCTGTCCTCTAAAAACAAATGGTGCTGCAGGGGATTGAGAAGGCTACACAGATTGTGTAGAGGAGAGAATGTGGGCAGAAGAGGACTCCATAAACACCAAATGTTTCTGTCTCTCCTGCAGTCTTCTCATTCTTACTAGCTGTAATTATTTCTGATATTGAAATGTTCCACTGCCATATTCCAAAGTCTGTATTAAATAATTTGGCCTCATTTGTTCAATAGATGCTCATTGTGTTAATACATTGTATTTAACCAATCATGTTACAGCTTCTAGAACCGGATCTGTGGGAAACAGATGCTTCATAATATAACCTGGCTGGCATTCACTGCAGATGCCTGTTCTATGATCTGAGTGGCTGTGAGGCAGCTCATTGTAATGTAGTATTAACAGGACTGAAAAATATGGGCATACATTTTAAAATTGCTAATATAAAGAGTGCATGTTAATAAGAAAGTAATATAAAATATCAGGTTCCATATTGGTTCTGGGATAAAACTGTGACCTTATCTATACAAACTGACAAAAGTATGTTTGCCTTGGCAGGGAAGCAGCCACCAGGCTACTACCGTCACTTGACTGGCTAAAGGTTCTAGCTTTACAACCATTTTATTTCCTTCAAATACTTTTCTTGGCTTTATAGAAATTTCTTACAGACATCCGCTCTCTATGAATGTGAACTGGATAAGTGGTTTAGAAAATTAATAGATGGAGTTTTCAAGAAAGGATATGCTGAGCAGTCTCTCTGCATGTCACTTGTGGAGTAGCTGGGATATTTGCCAGAAGTGCACACCGTGATGCTGTTGTTGGCATTGACATTTTTCTGAAGAGTTATCTAAATCTGGAGTGCTTTAAAGAATTGATGGCACCTCAGAATCAAATAAACATGTTAATAGTTAATGCTCTCCAGACCCCTACTTTCTTGAAGATTTATATTTTAGTATACATTGCCATCCGTGTGGCAGGCTCCTAAATCCATTTTGCACACTATCCCATTCTTTATCTCTGTTTATCCCCTAAAGCAAATCCCACTGTTGGCTAAGGATTCACCGAAAGGGTCACCACATCAGTATATAATAATTTGGTTGTGTATTACTACTTAATAAAGCTTATGGATTTATATGAGGGTAAATCAAAATGTAAAGGCAATTTTAAAATTTTGCGGTATCTGCAATGTAAAGAGGCTAACGCAATATAACACTCTCGCTATGGCTTATGGGTAGCTTTAACAAGCACTGTGCATTGCTCTATTGTTAATCTAGTTGAAGCCAAACTGAAATGAACATGGACGCTCGGCTGTGTGATTGCACCATTGTTGAACAATGTACCATTGTGAAATTACTTTGGGCAGAGGGTGAGAAACCTGTTGAAATTTGTCTTACATATTCCACAGTATGTAAATAAATAGTAATGTAATTAATAGTTCAGGTGCAGGGGGGTTAACATAAAGCACTACATAAAAAGTTGATTGTATGTTTGATTGCTAAATCACAGCTGTATGAGATACATGCTTAAATAATTGTACATCAGTGCTGTACTTGTATAGTGCCTTGGCACAATCTTCACTATAGAAAATGCTATATAAAGTGGACTCAAAAAGTGTCAGGAGACTTAACTTTATATTTTTACATTTTGTTATGTTACAACCTTATGATAAAAATATTTCAATTAATTAATCCAACATCAAAAAAAACACAAAACCCTAGAATGACAAAGTGAAAACAAGATTTTAGAAAATGTTGCAAATTTATTAAAATAAAAAAAAGAAATATCACATAGACACAAGTATTCAGACCTTTTGCTATGACATTTGAATTTTGGCTCTGGTGAATCTCATTTTTTGATGTCATTGAGATGTCTCTACACCTTGTTTGGGGACCACCTGTTGACAGTTCAGTTGTTTGCACCTGTCTATAGAAGATCCTAAAGATGACAATGTGTTTCAGAACAAAACCAAACCATGAGGTCAAAGGAACTGCCAGCAGAGTTTAGAGACAGGATTGTGTTAAGGCACAGATCTATGGAAGGCAGCAAATGAATTCCTTCAGCATTGAACGTTCTAATGAGCACAGCAGCCTACATAGCTCTTAAATGGAAGACATTTGGAACAACCACGAGCTGGCTACCTGGCCAAACTGAGCAATTGTAAGAGTAGAGAGGTGACCAGGAGTCCAATTGTCACTCTGGTAGAGCTCCAGAGAACCTGTGTGGAGACAGAAGAAACTTCCATAATGACAACCATCACTGCAACACTCCATGGATCTGGACTTTGTGACCAATTGTCCAGATGGAAGTCTCTCCTAAGTAAAAGACAGATGGAAGCCCTCTTAAAGGTTGCAAAAAGGCACCTATAGTGCTCTCAGACCGTGAAAAACAAGATTCTCTGGTCTGATGAAATCAAGATTGAACTATTTGGCCTCAGTTCTAAGTGTCATGTCTGGAGGAAAGCAGAAACCGCTCATCACAAGTGCAATACAACTGTTGTTGGAACTATGAGACTGGGCAGAGGTGAAAGAAAGCGAAACAGAGCAAAGCACAGAGATATGCTTAATGAAAACCAGCTCCAGATCACTATGGACCTCAGGCTGGTATGACAGTTCACCTTCCAAAAGGATAATGACCCTAAGCTCAAACCAAAGATACACAGGAATGCTTTAGGGTCAATTCTGGGAATGTCCTTGTGTGGCCCAGCCAGGTTCTGGACTGGAATTCAATTGAACATCTTTATAGAGACCTGAAAATAGCTGTCCACCAATGGTCTCCTTAAACATGGCAGATTCCCCCCCCCCCCCTTATTATTTTTTTTTTTTAGTAAATTTGCAAAAATTTTGAAAATCATGTTTTCTCTTTGTCATTCTGAGGTATTAAGTGTTGCTCCATAAGGGGTTTACATGATTTAAGTGCAAAGTGGCAACATTAAAATATATATATTTTTGTGACATAACATGCTTGTGTTACAATTACAAAAAGAAATAAAAAGTTAACAGGAAATTTGCTATTTATCAGTTTGCTCTCAAACATCTTAATATGATATTAATTTCAGAAAAGTGGTAAATTAAAGATTATTTCTTTTGTTTTTTATATGACAAACAATTTATTTAATAGTAATAATAAAGCTCTTCATGCAATTACAGCATCGTACCCTATCATACATACATTTTAATTTTAATGTTTCATCTTGGTTTTGCTTTGGCATAAAACATGCATCTCTAAAGCAGCTTCTTAGTATCCAAATAAATATGTTATGCAGTAAATCTTGTCAAGAGGTTTACTTGCCTCAGCAATGACATTCATGTCTCTGGTTATTCTTCCTATGAAGTCAGTAGACAGATTGGGAGAGCATGGAGGGTCATGAAGTTGCTGGAAAGGGGTGTGTGGCCCTCCTGATACCTATGCAAAAAGTCTTGGTATATGGTTGCAAGACATGGACGCTATCCAGTGACCTGAGACGAAGACTGCACTCCTTTTGTACTGTGTCTCCTTGGAGAATCCTTGGGTAACGCTGGTTTGATTTTGTGTCAAATGAGTGGTTGCTCATGGATTTCCAAATGAGGCACATTACCTGCATTGCAAAGGAGCGTCAGTTACAGCATTATGGCCATGTGGCGTGACTCCCTGAGGGTGATCTGACTCACAGGATCGTCATTGTTGAGGACCCGAATGGCTGGACCAGGTCAAGGGAATGCCCATGTAACACCTGGCTGCGGCAGATAGAGGGTCACCTCCAGTGGGTGGGACTGAATCACTTGTTTATCTGGGGGGTTGCCAACCAAGATCTCGAGCTGTTTTGTCGTGTGGTGGGTGCGGCAACGCACTCTACCAATGCATGCTCCCCAACATGACCTGACCTGACCTGTAGTAAACATGTGACAAGCCACTGATTGAAAATCCTTGTAAGATGAGAAGAAGGCTAAATTGGATGAACACACCACTGCCTAGGCTGCTATTTCTCCAAGTGTTTAGTACCAAGAGAACTGATTACTGACCAAGTCCACGAGCCAGCGGTTGGAAGAACTCTGGTGGAATCAGTGGCTCCGGAAGCTCCCGGAAGTACAGTTTCAAGGTTCCAGACACAGCGTTCACATCAACAGTCTTCAGTCGACTAATAGCATCTTGCAGATCTGCATGGATGAATGTTTTACATGTCAGCAACTTTATACTTAATATTTCTGAAAATTTAGGAAACTGATAGAACTGTTCAAGTTTTATTCCTTACTTGTATTGAAGGCTGTCCTCAGTGCTTGGATTTCTGTGGCAATTCCGGAGATTCGATAGATACCTACTTCTTCCAGACCCCTTCTGTCTATCTCCTCCACACAATACCGCACAAGATTGGGCACCAAAACACCTTCCCTTCTATAGGGGCAAAAGAGCACAAAATATAAAAAGGAGAGTGTTTACTAAAATATTTATATATTCACTGGGACTTCATCTATGAAAGCTTACATTTAATTCAAACTCCTAATTGTAATATATTTTGAAATCTTTGAAAACTTTACGGTGATGTCCAAGTAATAAAAGCAGACTGTTATTTATTTCAATGATGGCAGAGTGGTTAGCATGGCTGTCTCTCACATACACGGTCCTAGGTTCAAATCCCACACCTGATGGTATTCCATGAAGTGCGTTTAGCCAGAAAGCCTCACTTAAATCAAGATGCTGAGCTTACTGTATTTGAGTAGGTCCACCACCACCTGATTAAGCCATCATGCAGCCCCTGAGACGACGTCTCATCTGTCCATTAGACCAACTTCATCAGAAGCATGGAAACTAAGAGGACTGATTCAGGAACATTAATGTTAGGTAGAATGCCCAGTGGGGCCTGGGTGGTCTTCTGGCCTTGAAACCCCTGCAGATTTTGTTTTCTATCCCAGCCTAACTTTTTTTTTCTGCCCTCTCGGCCATTAGTTTTTATCTTGTTTTGTTGTTACAGTCATATGAAAACGTTTGGGAACCCCTCTAAATTCTTTGGATTTTTGTTTATCATTGGCTGAGCTTTCAAAGTAGCAACTTCCTTTTAATATATGACATGCCTTATGGAGACAGTAGTATTTCAGCAGTGACATTAAGTTTATTGGATTAACAGAAAATATGCAATATGTATCATAGCAAAATTAGACAGGTGCATAAATTTGGGCACCCACAACATAGATATTACATCAATGCTTAGTTGAGCCTCCTTTTGCAAATATAACAGCCTCTAGACACCTCCTATTGCCTTTGATGAGTGTCTGGATTCTGGATAAAGGTATTTTTGACCATTCTTCCATACAAAATCTCTCCAGTTTAGTTAAATTTGATGGCTGCCGAGCACGGACAGCCTGCTTCAAATCATCCCATAGATTTTCGATAATATTCAAGTCAGGGGACTGTGACGGCCATTCCAGAACATTGTACTTCTCCTACTGCATGAATGCATGAATTTCTTTCCTGAGTTTAGAAAAAAAATTAGCCACAGAAAGTCATGACAAGTGGTAAGAATGGGGATAGTGAGAGAAGTGGAAGTGGCCCCCCCCATCTTATTCTGAAGAAGTCATTTATTCAACATATACCGGCAGACAATAAAAAAGCTGACCATTGAACCTTTGGAGAAATCTGGCATCCAGTTGGTTGAACCCCCTCCTTATTCACCTTGTGCTTTCTGTTTGTTCCCCAAAATTTAAAAAACCTTTGCATTGAAGAGTTTTAGTGACAAGTGAAGAAATGATTTGATAAGGTGAATGAGGAACTTGGGTGTTTAACTCAAGGTGATTCTGCTTCTTGCTTTGACAAATGGATCAAGCGTATGAAAAAGTGCATCAGTGCGTGTTGAAGTCACCAATAAATGAGCTTTAGTTGGGGAAAAAAGTTTTTGTCTTAATTTTTATTTTTTTCATGAAAGGCTAAGGACTTTTGCAATGCCCCTCATACGTAATATTTCTAAAGTCGTTTGTGCTGATCAAGAAAACCATTATTTGAAACACCATATGAACCATCCTATAAATGGGTCATGAGTAAAAAAGCTTCATCTTGCTTATCAGGTAGTTGAATTTTGTTGATTACAACTTACCTGTCACTTCTACAGCAGTGACACATCCTTTTTGAAAATAAACTCTTTCTCGACACTTTACATACCTGGACATGATGTTGTTTTTGACAAATCACAGTGTTTGAAAAGGATGTTTGAAAATGAAACGATAGAAACTGTACATCTTACAATTACTGAGCTGGCTATATCTCTGCTGAACAATGGATTAAGTTTAGTGACAGTTAGACAAACGTTCCTGTAGTCTGCAAACTGATGAAAATCTAAACCTACTGATCTGTTTTTTGTTTTAATTTTTTAAATTTACTTTTATCTACTTTTATTTTCATTTTAATTTTTTTTTCTTTATTTTACCATAATATCTGAAAATACATGATATTGTGAAAATAACTCTGTGCCACATTAATGTTACAAAATATTGATCCCTATTTCCTTTCCTTTTGCCACATGGTACCACCATCCCAGTGGCATCAGGATGGGGGGGGGGGTATGGGGGGGGCATCAGAGGCTGTAGCCCCCTGATATATTGCTCCCAGCCCCATGGCTTTGTTCTGTAATATACTTAATTACCAAACTAGATTTATATGTAAAGGGTCAGGGATAAGGATCAGCATCTCCATATCTGATGCCAGGGTCCTCAGTAGGAAATAGGTGGACTGTCCTCTCTAAGTGTGAGGTGAGTTACTGCCTCAAGTGGAGGAGTTTAAGAACCTCGACATTTTATTCACAAAGGAGGGGAAAAGGGATGGTGAAAATGACAGATGGATGGGGGCAGCAAGCACAGTTATGCAGTCACTATACCGATCCGTAGTGATGAAGAAGGAGCAGAGTCAGAAGTTGAACCTTTCATTTACCAGTCAATCTATGTCCCTACCCTCACCTATCATCATGAGTTTTGGGTTATAACCGAAAGAATGACATTGCAGGTACAAGTGGCCAAATTTAGCTCTCTCCATGGGGTAGGTGGGCTCTTCCTTAGAGACAGGGTGAGAAGCACAGACATCTGGGAGAGGCTTGGAGTAGAGCTACCAATTCTCTGCATCAAGAGGAGCCAATTGAGGTGGTTCGGGCATCTGATATGGATGCCTCCCAGATGCCTCCCTGTTGTGGTTTTACAGGCACGACTTGCTGGGAGGAAACCCCAAAGAAGACCCAGGGCTCGCTGGGATGAATGTATCTCCCAGGAGGCCTAGGAGCCCCTTGAGATCTCACAGCATGGCAGGTGTGGCTGGGTAAAGGGATGTGTGGGCCTCATTGCTAAGAGTGTTAAAATGGTGGAAAATTATTTAATGATTAGTATGGTTAAGCCCCTGATCACTGAGAGTAAGTACGGAAAAGGGTAGACCCCTCCACCAGCTCTTCAATTTTATATGGTGGATAGATGATCGTGAAACTTCAAGAGGGACTCTCCTGAATTTTAAAATAGTGCATAGATGATTGCAAAGCTTCAAGAGGGAAAATGCTCCTCAATTTTAGATGGAGGATAGATAGATAGATAGATAGATAGATAGATAGATAGATAGATAGATAGATAGATAGATAGATAGATAGATAGATAGATAGATAGATAGATAGATAGATAGATAGATAGATAGATAGATTTAAATAGGAGCTTTTGAATTGAAGACAGGTGTCTTCACCAATGAATGACAGGCAGTGGGGCATAGTGGTTAAGGATCTGGACTTCAAACCTTGACGCTGTAGGTTCAAACCCTGCTGATGACACTGTGTGACTTCACCTGTCTGTGCTCCAGCAAAAAGAAATGTAACCAACTGCATGTGAAATGTTGTAAGTTGCCTTGGATAGGCGACAGCCAAATATGTGAACAACAAGGAAAGACTGGTCTTCAACTGAAAAGCTCAGTGCCATGTCATTGTGTTTCATGTTCATGCACTACTCTGATTTTTCTGGAAATATTAACTGAACAATATTTTAGCAAAAATGCATTCGTTTGGTACATTGCAAACATACAATTGTATGACTTCACATATGGGTTATGGTACATGTGTAATGTAAGCCTATTTCATGGGTGTTGTGGTCCAGTGTTGGTCTCTATACACATCCATTGTATAAGAAACTTTGCTATATGTGTCTTTCATGCAACATAAAATTTTTTTTTCTTGGCTATTACCATAAAACACATGAGGTAGGTAGTACAGTATATAAAAAATATACAGTAACATTTTTGAATATTCCTTTAAGGAACTATCTTCCACTTCATAACCACTAGATGGTGCTACAATACCAGATGGCTGCAACTTCTGTAACAGGCACACAGTGACTATATTATGAATACAGAGGTTACATATTACATACATACATATTACCAAAGCTGGTTCGTTTTGGCAAAGGTTTTACAGCTGGATGATCATCCTGACACTAACCCTCTCTATTTATTCCCGGCTTGGGACCGGCACCAAGTTGGGCTGGTTTACAAACGGGAGCTCCACAAGACTAAACTCATTGTGACAGTACAAGTTCTTCACGTCAAGCATTGTGGCGAGTGCAGACACTTTCACCGGCTCTGCTGGCCTTGTAACATCACATTTAGCACAGGTAATCTCTAAACTGGATTTTTTTGTTGTTCTTCCTGAATTGTCTGTTTCTGTAGGTGAATTGTGTTCATTTGTTTTGTGGGGTGTGTGGAGATCATTTTGTTTAAATTTTTTTTTTATTTATCTTATTTTATATTTTACTGCAATGGTTAAAACATTAATTGGCTTTCAGGTTTAGTGTATTTTCTTAAGTAATTTCTTGTAGAGCAGTTGGAAGAGTCAACGATGAAGTACAGTGAGGATATTAGCCTTTTTCTGATCCTTTAACCTCAACCTTGTAAGATGGAGAAGTATAACAGGACACCCTTTGTAGGTGACATTTGTTACAAGCTCATAGACCATGATAGGATTCATTGACAGAAATGAGACTGTCACTGCGATAAATTCTCTTGAGCAGTGTCCCACTTGCTATGCATCCTCACTCAGAGCTACTGGAGACAAACTGAGGCTGCTGAATTCAGTGAGTGTAGCATAACCGTCTAAGCAAGTCAAGAGAAAGGACAAGTCTTCTTATTCCCTCTCTAGTGACCAGTTGGGATACTGAAAGTGATGACATTTTCTTTTTGCAATAGACTCTCTCAGTTTCAACAATGCTGTATTCTTCTCGCTTATGTAGGCCAACTTATGTTAGTCAATTAATCTAAACAGAATGTCTATGGAATGTGGGGAAGAGGGAATAAAACAAATTAGAAATTGAGCAAAATAAGAATGTGCAAGCTCTACATAGTCAGTGACCAGGCCGGAATTCAACCCATTTGCCTGGATGGGTGAAGTGGCAGTGCTAATCATTGTGCCACCTTTCTATCTGCCCTACAGTCAAGCCTGATGAAGACTCTGCTTCTGTGCATTTTGGTAATTACTACAAGATATTAGTAAAAACTTGTGCCTCACAGAAACTTACAGCACATTACAAGATTTGTGATGCGAGCAGACCATTCAGACCAACATCTTTTTTTCCATCCCATTCACCAAGACTGTGAAATAACATTGTGTTGAGATTTAGGAAGTCCTGCTCCTGCCACAACAATACTCATTCACTTATTCCATGTGTTTATGCTTCTTTGCAAGAAGAAAAACTTTCGAAAATTTGTATGAAATGTGCCCTTAATAACTGTTCAGATGTGCCACCATGTTCTTGTTGCACAATGCATTTTAAAGTAATAGCTGGGATCTACTGAACTAATTCCTTTCATAATTTTAAACACGGCAATCATATCACCTCTGAATCTTTGTTTGCTTAAAATGCTTATAATACCCTCTATATATTTATCTATTCATCCCTATATCTATTTGCTTTTCTATATAATGTAATAAAAAGGTGGCTAAGTGTTTAGTACTGTTGTCGCAGAGATCTAGCATCTTAGGTTCAAACTCCATACCAAGAGAGTGGGGACAGCAATAAACAGGAAATATAAATACTGAAATACTCACTCTGCTGTGATTCCTAGGAGGACTCCAAACACTTCACTCTGATCTGTGCAAGAGGATCCTGGTGGCTGCAGACCATGTGCAGAATATTTCAGAGAGACAGAAACTTGTATCTATAAGGGAAAACACTAAGCAGTGAGGATAATTCAGTTCTACTCTGGGTAATTACATGCATGTCCTCAAATTTGGGCACAAACTCAGACTATTAGCCTTGGTTGTCTGGTTTCTGTAGTTTACCTTATTATTTATAGTTTTTCCCACCACTATCACTCATAGTCAGAACTGGGATTAACTTCTTATATCAAAGAAGCTCAGAAGCGAATGTTTTATCTCTGCCAACCCAAAAAGTTCAACCTGTCCCAATCAAATCTAGTTCAGTTTTACCAAGCTGTCCTTGAAAGCATCTTCACTTAATCCATAACCGTTTTCCTGCATGCAAGCCAAGGGAGCATCTCAGTATCTCTAGTAGGGTAAAAATGACAAGGGTTCATGTAAGGGGGACTCATTCAGTAACTGCCTTTCCCTGTTTTCCTTTAGAGAGAAGGAGGAAAGTCCCGCTGTACAATGAAGACATTTCTGCTCCACCTTCTGAAGTCCTGTCCCTTCTGTTTCATACTACATATAAGGAGGAATGCTACCACAAGTTGGCATTATTTATAGGACCAGCTCTCATTGACAACTGTCTTTTGAGTGAAGACTTTTTGCTAATATGGACCACATGTCTGACTTTATTTTTTCTCTTACATTTTTGATCCTGCTTTGGAAATCTAACCATCCATTAAATGTGGTACCAAGCTGGCAGGCACCCCAAAATCTTCTCTGCTCTATTATTACACTTTCTGGCACATCAGTACATTGGCTTCGTCAAAGCATACAACTGCACTGCGTCAGTCCATCAACAGAAAGGACTGTGGGCCGAAGCTGGACTCTATTAAGGACCTGTATACGTCACAAGTTAGGAAAAGTGCCGGAAATATAATCAAAGACAACACTCACTCTGGCAAAAATTTCTTTTAATCATTTTCATAAAGCAGATGTTACCAGTAACTTAAAGCAAAAACTACTAAACACATAATTCATTCCTCTCAAATTGCAGTCTATCTGGTTAAACCCAGTCCCTGATTCATGTTCATTCTTTTTAATCTCAAAATAATTTTACCATGTAAAGGCTTACAGTTATTGGGAATGGGTGTGCTTTTGCATCATCTATTTTTTAATATATTTGTATTTTTGTGCAATATATTATTATTCTCACTGACTGTAGAACATTAGAACAATCTAAATGAGAATAGACCATTCAGTCTAACAATATCCTATTCACTTATTTCTTCCAAATAAACATCAAGTTGAGTTTTCAAAGTCATTAAAAAAGTCATAATGTCTACCACACTACTGTACTGGTAGCTTATGCCACATGTTTATGGTTCTCTGTGTGAAGAAAAACTTCCTAATGTTTGTGTGAAATTTACCCTTAACAAGTTTCCATTTGTATCTCTGTGTTCTAGTTGAACTCATTTTAAATTAACAGTATTGATCAACTACACTAATTCCCTTCATAATTTTAAACACTTCAATCATGTCTCTTTTCTTTTCCTTAAACTGAAAAGGCTCAGCTCTTTTAATCTTTCATCATAACTCATCCCATCAAACCCTGAATTGAGCCTAGTCGCTTATCTCTGTACATTTTCTAGCAGAGCTATGTCCTTTTTGTAGCCTGGAGACCAAAAATGCACACAGTACTCCAGATGAGGCCTCACCAGAGTGTTACAAAGCTTGACCATAACTTCTTTGGACTTGTACTCCACACATCATATAACATAACCTAACATTCTGTTAGTCTTCTTAATGGCCTCTGAACACTGCCAGGCGGTTGATAGTGTTGAGCCTACTACGACTCATAAATCTTCCAGGTGTACTTTTGATTTTCAGACCTTCAACTATGTATCCAAACCTAACATTTTTACTTCCATGTAATACTTTTACATTTACTTATATTAAAATTCATATGCCACAAATCTGCCCAAGCCCGTATGCTGTCCAAATCCCTCTGTAATGATTCAATGGATTCAAGATTATCTGCCAATCCACCTAGCTTTGTATCACCTGCAAACTTAACCAACTTGTTATTTATATTCCTATGCAAATCATTTATATATATTAAAAATAGCAGCAGCCCTAGCACTAAACCCTGTAGAATAACATAATCAGCAAATTCTTATAAGGTTCCTCGCACCATCACAATCTGCTTCCTGTGTCTGAGCCAATTTTCCACCCATCTACACACAACACTCTGAACTCCCACTTCTTTTAGTTTGCCCAACCTCTCGTGTGGCACCTTATCACATGCTTTCTGAAAGTCAAGATAAATAATATCATATGCAGTGACCTCCTAAAAATAATGCTGGGATGGTGTCATGTACTTTATATGGTGCGGCTAATTGCATTTGCTTTTGATATGTGTATAGATTTTTGTTTGATTTTGGAAATTATCATTTCATATGACTTTTGTAGGTTAGAGCACAGGGTTAGCCATTGTACAGCACCCCTAGATCAATAGTCAGGTTAAAGGCCTTCCTAAAGGGCCTAATGGAACAAGATCCCTTCTGAAAGTAAAGGGATTTGACCTGGCAACCTTCTAGATACCAGCACAGATCTTTAGCCTCAAAGCCATCACTTCATCTTGGAGATGTAACACCAAAAAAAAAACATATTAGCAATGTCACACACGTGCGCGTGGGAGGCAGCTAAAGGGCTTGAATAAGGGCACTTCTGAATCGGACCAGGATGTGGCAGAGTGCACTGACTCTTTTTTTCTCTTTTCTGCAGACCAGCCATGGGAGATTCCACCGGCCCTCTTGACATCTCTTCTGGGTCCGAGCCTATGGAGGAAGACCTTGCTGGCTCCAGCCCCTGTGATGTCACGTCCGGGCTCGAGCCTATGGCTGAAGACTCTTGTGAGCCCGACCCCTTTGACCTCACTTCCTGTCTTCCCCTTTAAAAGTCTCCACCTTTTCCCTATTCCCTCAGTTCTGTTTTGGACTTGGTTTTGTGCACATCAGTGCTGTTCATATTTTTGCAACTTTGCAGTCAGGATACCAATTATACGGGTGGCTGCCCTAAACCTTGTTATGACTCAGAGTGGAGTTTGTGACACTGGCATAGTCGGCAGGATGGTTGGATCCTGGAGGAGAAAGGGACAGGACCTGCAACAAACCCAGGTGGGAGCATAGTGGGGCTGAATTTTCAGGTGGGGAGGGTGTCCTGTGATTCAGGAGGACATGGTGCAGGCTCCACTCCTGGCACACTTGACTGGACAACCCAGTCAGGCCAGGGGGTGTGCGAGAGGGGCTCTCAGACTTGGGCTGCCCCGGAGTGGGGAGGTGAAGGGGGCTTATTATGCTCTCCCGGGGTAGAGTGCCCGTCTCCCTGTGAAGGCAGAATCCCGAGTTCCACCTAGGGGTGCCCCAGACTGTTAGGTGAAGAAAGTAAGACAGTGGAGACTCGACCCAGAGCGGCCGACCCATATGCAGACCTGGTCTTTATGGGCTGCAGTAGGGCACTGGTTTCGGCCAGGGGAAAACACACCCTACCAAATAGTGGAGCAGGTGGCTTGTTAGGAGGGAGGGGTTGTGTGCTCTGACAAACCCCTTGGCGGTCCCACACACAGGCATGGTGATCATAATACGGGTATAATACCACAGCTTTATTTGACTCCGGCAGCAACATTACCATTGTTGCCCGCCGATTTGTGCTATCACGACAGTGGTTAACATTTAAGACCTGTATAACCTGTGTCCATGGAAAAATCCGCTGGTACAGGTCCGCCGTCTGTATCATCAGTTGCGGGGGATCGGTACGGAACTCAACCGTGGCAGTCCACCCAAATCCACCACATCCGGTGATACAGGGGCGGGACTGGTCTAGAATTAAAAGCGGTGAGACACATACCACTCCTGGGTTTAACTTAGGTCTAGTTGTAGACAGAGATGAGCCATCTCAAGCCGCCTCCACACTGTGTAACCAGCTGGCAGAGAGAGACAAGGCGGTCTTCCTGAGTGATGTGGCAACTCCCGGACCGTCACGAGCTGATACGTCATCTTCCAGCACCGAGATGGAGCGGGAGGAAACCACGCCCCTTGAGGTCGGCCCGAACCCTCTCTCCCTCTTACAGTTTCAATTTAGAGAAACGCCGGCTTCGTTTAGAAGAGAACAGTGGAATGACGATTCCCTTAAATTTGCTAAAAATGCAATGGTCCTTGTCAATGGCCAGTGCACTCACCAGTCCATGCCACAGGGTCCTCACTTTGTTTTAGAGTGTGTAGCTGAGCATGAGGGACAGGAGAGAAAGCTGCTGCTAATCCCACGGACCTTCCGGCGGCAGGTCTGTGAGTTAGCTCACGCCCACCTCCTAGGTGGCCATTTGGGCACCGAAAAAAACCCTGGAGCGGATCAAGCTCCGCTTTTATTGTCCGGGAATCAATGAGGATGTTCGTCACTTTTGCACTTCCTGCCCGGAGTGTCAGTTGAGACAAATTCCTAAGAAGGACCGTGCTCCTCTCGTTCCTATTCCCCTAATTGATGTTCCCTTTCACAGAATTGGAGTCAATTTAGTCGGACCCCTTGAGCCCTCCGCCTGAGGATACAAGTATATTTTAGTCCTTGTGGATTATGCCACTAAATACCCCAAAGCTGTTCCGTTGCGTTCAGCTACTTCTAAAGCCATCATACAGGAATTAGTAGGGGTCTTTGTGCATTTTGGCATCCCTAAGGTAGCCCTGACAGACCAAGGGACGCCTTTTACCTCGGAGATGTTCAAGGAGACTGCCAAGTTACTTAAAATAAAGCATCTAAAGGCCGCTGTATTTCATCCTCAAACCAACGGTTTGGTAGAGAGATTCAATCAGACTCTCAAACAAATGCTTCGTAAGGTGGTCAATGAGGATGGAAGGAACTGGGATCAGCTCCTCTCCCTCATCCTTTTTGCCTATTGGGAAGTCCCTCAAGCCTCCACGGGGTTATCCCCTTTTGAATTATTGTATGGGCGACAACCCCAGGGCCTATTAGATATCTTAAAAGAAGGATGGGAAGAAGAGGCTCTTCCCTCTACAAATATATTGGAGTATATCGTGCAATTACACGATAGATTTGGTAAAATTTGGCCCCTCCTTAAAAGTCATATGGAAGAGGCACAAGCAAAACAGGTCTGATAGTACGACCGTGGCACGTCTCTCCGGGAGTTCCGCCTGGGAGATTGCATCATGGTCCGAGTACCTACAGTACCTCTTACTCTAAGTTACTTTCCCATTAGCAAGGTCCCTACGAAGTTAAGGAGAGGAAAGGATTCGTCGACTTTTTGGTGAATCAACCTAATCGTCGGCCGAGGGAGCGGATATATCATGTAAATCTGCTGAAACCGTGGAAGGACAGGGATACCGATCCTCTCCTCTGGTAAGCCTGGCTCGCTCTATGCTAACACGGCTAGCCTTAACTTCGGGGCGTATTTAAGTCCCTGACAGCGACGGGAGCTGGAAGCAGTTATCCTGTCCATCCCGGAGGTAATGAGTGAAAACTCTGGAAGGACCTCTCTGATTGAGCACGACATTGTGATAGAGCCTGGGGTTATAGTCCGAGAACGACTGTATCGTCTTCCCGAGGCAAAAAGAACTGGTCCAGTCCCATTGTATTGGTCGCTAAGCCTGATGGGAGTTGGAGGTTTTGCAATGACTTCCGTCAACTTAATCAAGTCTCCCAATTTGATACTTATCCAATGCCACGAGCGGACGACCTCCTCGAGAGGCTTGGACAAGTTCAATATTTGACCACAATGGACATGACAAAGGGGTACTGGCAGTTTCCTTTAACGGACTCCGCGAAGGTTAAGACCGCATTTAGTACCCCTAGCAGACACTGGACAAAGTGCTCAGGCCTCATAACTCATACAGTGCTGCCTACCTAGATGACGTGGTCATCTATTCCAGCACATGGATGGAACACCTACAGCAGGTAAAAGCGGTATTTTGGACATTTGCTGAGGCTGGGCTTAAGATTAATCCCAAGAAATATTTCTTTGGATTGAGCGAAGCCAAGTATTGAGGCTACCTGGTGGGTCGGGGTACCGTGAAGCCACAGTGCTCCCAAATAAATGCTATTTTGAAATGGCCCCATCCACGAACCAAGCGGCAGGTCCAAGCCTTTCTCGGGTTAGCGGGGTACTACCGCCGGTTTGTGCCCCGTTTCTCGGAGAGAACGACGCCCTTGACTGATTTGACAAAGAAGAGGGCCCAAACATTGTGGTATGGACTGAAAAGACAGGTGCTGCATTTAGTGACTTGAAGCAAGCCCTTACGTCCGCTACTATTTTGAAAGCACCTAACTTTTCTTTACCTTTCATCCTCCAGATGGATGCTTCGGACACAGGTCTGGGGGCCATGCTGAGCCA
Source organism: Erpetoichthys calabaricus (assembly GCF_900747795.2). NCBI lineage: Eukaryota > Metazoa > Chordata > Cladistia > Polypteriformes > Polypteridae > Erpetoichthys > Erpetoichthys calabaricus. The sequence goes on along the minus strand of NC_041396.2, from coordinate 285,268,980 downwards.
AAGTGTCGATGGTGTGGAACACCTCATCATGTTCCTGAGCCGGAAACTGTTGGACCAGGAGACCAGGTATGTGGCGGTGGAGAGGGAGGCTTTGGCAATTAAATGGGCAATTACTCAGCTGAGGTACTACCTGTTGGGCCAGGAATTCACCCTTATCACAGACCATGCACCTTTACAGTGGATGGCCCTGCACAAGGAGTCGAATCCGCGGGTCACCCGGTGGTTTCTTGACCTCCAGCCATACAAGTTTTCGCTCATTCATTGTCGGGGCTCTCTTCATGCCAACGCCAATGCCAAAGCTCTTTCTCGGGTTCACGACTTCTCAGTTAGGGTCGCCCGACCCTGGGATGGTGTCATGTACTTTATATGGTGCGGCTAATTGCATTTGCTTTTGTTATGTGTATAGATTTTTATTTGATTCTGGAAATTATCATTTCATATGACTTTTGTAGGTTACAGCACAGGGTTAGCCATTTAGAGCACCCCTAGATCAATAGTCAGGTTAAGGGCCTTCCTAAAGGGCCCAATGGAACAAGATCCCTTCTGAAAGTAAAGGGACTTGACCCGGCAACCTTCTAGATACCAGCACAGATCTTTAGCCTCAAAGCCATCACTTCATCTTGGAGATGTAACACCAAAAAAAAACATATTAGCAATGTCACACATGTGCGCATGGGAGGCAGCTAAAGGGCTTGAATAAGGGCACTTCTGAATCGGACCAGGATGTGGCAGAGTGCACTGACTCTTTTTCTCCCTTTCCTGCAGACCATTCACAGGAGATTCCACCTGGCCCTCATGATATCTCTTCTGGGTCTGAGCCTATGGAGGAAGACCTTGCTCCAGCCCCTGTGATGTCATGTCCAGGCTCGAGCCAATGGCTGAAGACCCTTGTGAGCCCGACCCCTTTGACCTCACTTCCTGTCTTCCCCTTTAAAGCCTCCACATTTTCCCTATTCCCTCAGTTCTGTTATGGACTCGGTTTTGTGCACATCAGTGCTGTTTATATTTTTGCAACTTTGCAGACAGGATACCAATTATACGGGTGGCTGCCCAAAGCCTTGTTATGACTTAAGAGTGGAGTTTGTGACAGCAACTATAGGACCATCCCTGAAAATTCAGGTTCAATTCTAAATTTTAGGTATCTGCTTAAACTCTTACAAATATGGTATATAAGATATGAAACCTCCTTCATGTGCCCACATTTTAAGAGAAGAACAATAATTCAGAATTAAAAGTTGTAGTGCTCTTTGGAGTTAACCACGAGTGTGAGTCATGCTGGAATTCTGTGTAATTAAAGTCAAGCGCATGTCAGACCTGGGGTGACATGTGATCATCCATGTTAATCACAAATAACTCTTAGGAAAGTAATTCTGTTGCCATCAAGTAGATGAAATAACACATGTGTTCTGCAACTTTATGGTAACTGATCAATATTTAAGAGTGGGGCAGATCCTTCAACCAAAAACACATAAAAAGCCATTAAGCTAGCTTTAAAACAAACTGAAACTGAACCACTGCTTGAATCAAGTGCTAGTGATGACAATGATAACTGGTCATCAGATGTTGACACAGACACCTGTTTGTTCAGCTTTATATTACTGCTGACAGTCCATCAAATTCTCATTGCCCATTTATGGATAACTCTGGTCTAAAAATATCTGTTGATCATGACTATCTGGACTATTTACGATTTGTTGATGACAGTCTAGTGTAGAAAATAGTTGTTGAAATTAACTGCTATGCTGAGCAGTGTCAGAAAAATAACAGTAAACCACTTGTTTGTCACAATCGCTGGAAGCATGTTGCTGCAGATGATGCTTTTCATTCTCCTGATATTGCAGGTCATAGTGGGTAGACAAGTCGAGAGATGGTACTGGTCCGCAAACTGATTATTGCAGACACTAATTTCTGTGAAGTTATGAGTGTCATTTTCCAATCACTTATAATAATAATTATGATGAAGCCAATCACCCTGTGCAGAAGCTGTACAAACTGTGGAATATGATTTAAGCAATCATCATGATGTATGATCCTGATCATGACATATAGTAAGTGTTGACGGTAGTCTCATGGGTTACAAGTGACGACCATTGTGGATACAGGGCCTCACATTCAAACAAGCACAACTCAGGATTGACTTCTATATGCTGTGCAAAGCAAGTTCTTGGTACATCTGGAGCTCGATACTTTAAACCAGTACAAAGGCCAAGTGAGATGGCAAGTACAGTCAATACAATCCGGGACACTGACATTCTACCCTGTCATGTGCAAGCAATAGAAAAAATATTACATAAACAATCTTTTAGCATCTGCTAAAATACTGTAGTGCCTGTGTGCGCTGTTGTTTCAAAACAGATCATGTGAAACACATTTACTAAATCTGAATCAGTACAGGGTAGACACTAGACAGACCTTTCCTATTGTGATTATGTTGACATTTTGGTATTCATATGTTTTTGTTACACATAATAACAGTTTTTATTGATGAAAAAAATTCAACGCTTTTAGGTTGTTTTTGAAGGGTTAAACACAATGCTAAGGAGGCTGTGGAGCCACCCAAGAAGACTCTCCATGAAGTGTTCTGCATATCTTAAGCATCTGTAATACAAGTGAATGCACCAATTAATGAATAGCTGAGTTGCTGACTGATTGATTATTAAACTGCTATTCAACTGATTAACTGACTGCACAGAGATGGCTTGATTTATTATTTGACTGATTGATTGACTGAACAGGTGATTGTTCATTTCAGCCTGCTATTAATTTATATGACTGAATGATTGATTAATTATTGATCCTTACCTCATTCAGGGTAACAGCCATCCTTCTCCATTTGTTCTGAATAAAATTAGCTTCCAGCTGAAAATAAATAATCATTTAATTTTCAGTTAAAAAAGCATTGCTGGTCTCACTGCATTCCAAAAATTTGAATTTTAAACAGATACATAAGTAGTCAGTGCTGTTGAAATACTTAAAGGTCCATTTACTCATCTAATTTTTTTTTTGTTATCTTTTAATTGCATTGTGGTGGCCATTAATTGTTGCTAGAAGCCTACCCCAGAAGTTTCAGGTTCATGCTAGCAAACATCCCAGGATGGGACATGGCTTACACACTCATCCATTCAATTTGGAGTAGAAAATTTACCTAACCTGCATGTTACTCGAACCAGCCCTGGATGAGATACCAGTCCATCAGAATACACCAACACATACACTCACAACAGGCCAATTCAGAGACACAGATTAAGATAAAGTGCAAATCCCTGAGATATGCAAGGAAATTGGATTGAGTAACAAAAACCATGTGGGCATTGGGAATAGGTACAGTATAAATTCCATACAAACTGTTGGGCGTTTGAACTTGGCACTCTTGAGCTGTTAAGCAGTTCTTGCCATGATTTGGTATGAATTTAGGTCCACAAAGGCTGCCACTGTTTATTTCCATTGTTCGGTTCACATTGTTATGGGGAGTGGCCTCTGAGGTCGGGACCACTGAGTAATCGACACGATGGGATAAAGTGATGGCTATGACTGCAAATCCTTATCCTATCAGCAGATACCAAATCTATGAAGTAGTCAGTCAGTCAGTCATTTTCAAATCCGCTATATCTTAACACAGGGTCATGGGGGTCTGTTGGAGCCAATCCCAGCCAACACAGGGCGCAAGGCAGGAATAAACTCCGGGCAGGGCGCCAGCCCACCGCAGTGCACACGCATACACATCAAGCACACACTAGGGAAAATTTAGGACCGCCAATGCACCTAACCTGAATATCTTTAGACTGTGAGAGGAAACCCACCCAGACACGGGGAGAGCATGCAAACTCCACACAGGAAGGACCCGGGAAGCGAACCCAGGCAGCAACACTACCACTGCGCCACCATGCCGCCCTCCTCTGAAGAATTCAAAGCTTATTTTTGTGCTCTTTTCTTGCATGACCATCTTGTTTTCTTGACCACGGTTATGGTCTCTTGTAATGGGTTTCAGTTTCTTTTTGCCTTATACCTTTTTATTTTTTGTTTTCTTTTGTTTTTTTACATTCAACTCCCAGTTTCTGCTCAAACGTTTATCTTCCAGTTCACTGAGAGAACAGGCCTAACCAGTGAGAATTGCATGGCAAAGCATCATTATCATTATAAAACTGGTCTCATCCACTTCAGGATTATGGGGTTTGGGGGGGTCAGAACCCATTCAGGTAGCACTAGGTGCATAACAGGAACCAACACTGCAAGTCAAATTACTGTATTGTTACGAATTAAATTTCAAAAAGGTAGGAAAGTATGGAAAAGGCTAATAAAAACAAAAACAAGCTTTGATGTGTATTCAAACACAAACAGTATATAGACAAGATATTTCATTTTTTACCTAATTCACTGCATTGTTTATTGAAGATAAATGTTTATTCTGAAATTGATGCCTGCAACATACTCCAAAAAGTTGGGATGGGGTAGTTTAGGATTAATAGCGATGTGAGAAGTCAGGCTGATGTTAAACAGGTGAGGCAATCGTGTTCTAGTGTATAAGGAACCTCCAAATAAAGCCAAGTCTTTCAAGAGCAACTGGGTGCTGTGGGTTGCCAATTTGCCAACAGGTGCATCTGGGAATAATCCAGCACTTTGGAAACAATGCCTCCCAAAAACTAATCAGTAGGATTTTTGACATTTCACCCTTTACAGTGCACAATATAATCAATAGATTCAAGAAATCCATTCAAATCTCGCTGTATAAAGGGCAAGGTTGAAAACCTGTCATAAATGTATGTGATCTCCTATACTTCAGACATCACTGTCTTAAAAACTGTCATACATCTGTAATGGATATCATCATATGGATCTCGGGGATATTCCAGTCAATCTTTTAGCAGTCAACACCATTTGCCACCACACCTAGAGGCAAGTTAAAAAGCAGAAGCCATACATCAATGCTGTTTAGAAGTGCTGCCGACTTCTCTGGGCTTGGTCTCATCTGTCTTGTGGTCTGACGAGTCAACATTTCAAACAGTTTTTGGAAAAAACAACCATTGTGTTCTCCAGGCCAAATATTTAAAAAATGACCATCCATGCTGAATTCAGCGTCAGGTCCAAAAGCCAGAATCTGTCATGGTACGGGGGTGTGTCAATGCCAATGGCATCTGTGAGGGCAAAATTAATGCGGAAAGATGCATGCAAAGTTTGACACAACATACTTGGCCATTCATCTTACCAGAGACACGCCTGCATCTCCTAGCCAAAGCACATTCTGCCTGGATTACAAGTGCATGGCTGCATAAGCAGAGAGAATGAGTATGAGATTGGCCTGCCAGCAGTCCTGACCTGTGTGGCACATTATAAAGGCCCAAAATACAGCAATGAAGGCCCGATACACTGGTCCAGCTGAAGACCTAGATAATGGATGACTAGAGGAAAAATCTATTTGCTAAACTTAACAGACGTCTGTCTTCAGTGTTCAAACCCTTAATTAGTGTTTTTTAAAAGAAATAGTGATATTACACAGTGGTTAACATTTGGCTGTCCCTGTTTTTTTGGAACATGATATAGTTATCAGATTTGACATGAATGTATATTTTGAGAAAAACAAGTACGTTGCACATTTAAAATGTAAAACATCATAGTGTGTTATAGTCTTTTCATACCCCCACAGGTTGAATACAATTTATAAATCTTTTCATTTTTATTAGCATCTTCCATACTGTCCCAAGTTTTCTTGAACCTGAGTTACAGTATCATTGTTATTAATAGTAGCAGTATTATATATTATTCTTTAACCCAGTTCATGGTAGTGGGAGGCAAGATTGCAGTGATGATGTGAGTGCAATTTAGCAAACTAACGTTGGAAGGTCTATTATTGTTAATCATAATTTTCTCAATCAACCCTAATCAGTTCTGGGTTACATGGTACCAGCTCCTATCCCAGCAGCTCTGTGCAAGGCATTAGTTAATTGGAGGCCAACACTTCCTTTCAAAACCACATTCACACACTAAAATGAAGTCAATTTAGAAAAAATAGTTAATTAGATTGTCTTTTGAGATTTTGGGGCATAACCAGTGTACCCACAGAAAATCCACACAACATGGAACTTGCAAACTTTCCACATACCATGACTGGGCTGATATGAGAACACAGGACTCTGAAAGTCAGCAATACCCACAGTGTCACTGTGTTGAACACATAACAAATGCAAACTATTATTATTTTAATTATTATTCCCTTTCCACCTTCATCTTGACTCTGCATAATTATATTCAGGGTAACAGTCTATCCCAGAGTTCTCCAGCTCTAGTCCTGATGCGCTATTGTGGCTGCAGGTTTTCATTCTAACCCTTTTCTTAATTTGTGGCCAGTTTAGACAGCCAATTAATTTCTATTCCCTTCATTCTGATTGAGTTGTTTTTTAAGACTCAGTCCCCTGACTTGCTTAATTTCTTCCTTAAATGGAACCCAAACAGAAATGAGATGCGAAGTGAACCAAGAGACGATCAACTGAGTCTGGGTATAAAAATCCAACCAATTTCACGCCAACCAGTTTCTTAATTAGAAGAATGATTCTTGTTGTTAATTAAACCCGTTATTTACTGTAATTCCATGGCTTGTTCGTTCTCTTATTTTGCCACAGCAGACATTTCCAAAACTGTTGATTTTCTTTTTCCTAAGAACATCATCCAAATGTTTTGTGGACCTAAGCAGAGCAACATTACCTAGATCTTCACCTTCCTTTATTTTCAGAAATTGTATAATGGACCCATGTTGTTTGTCAGGTGTTAGTTTGATTTATATCTCATTATTATTTGGCTGCTAATTAAGAAAAGATAAATAAGAGTTTGAGTCTTAAATAGCAAGTCAATGAAAATTAAGGCAAAAGAGTTATATAGAAGCAAAAACTGGTCACTAATTAAGAAGATGGTTAGAATGAAAACCTGTAGCCACAGTTGTGCTTCAGGACCTGGTCTATCCCAACCACACCAAATACAAGTTGAGAAGCAACCATGGATGGGTTGATCACAGGCCACAATCATATAAACCCCCACACTTGCTCATACAGGGTCTATTAGAGATATCCATCCATCCATTTTCCAACCCGCTGAATCCGAACACAGGGTCACGGGGGTCTGCTGGAGCCAATCCCAGCCAACACAGGGCACAAGGCAGGAACCAATCCTGGGCAGGGTGCCAACCCACCGCAGGACACACACAAACACACCCACACACCAAGTACACACTAGGGCCAATTTAAAATCGCCAATCCACCTAACCTGCATGTCTTTGGACTGTGGGAGGAAACCGGAGCGCCCGGAGGAAACCCACGCAGACACGGGGAGAACATGCAAACTCCACACAGGGAGGACCGGGGAAGTGAACCCAGGTCCCCAGGTCTCCCAATTGCGAGGCAGCAGCGCTACCCACTGCGCCACCGTGCCGCCCTTAGAGATATCACTTAACCTAAAATATTAGTTTTAGAGAGGTGTGTGGAAAACCAGAAAAAAGAAAATACTTTATGACTTGATTACTGTTATTAGCACACACTAAGGAGATTGTGATATTTCCCACCTCCACTTGTGTTCTTCCAAGGATCTTGTCTTCAGTCAAGCTCTCTCCAGTCTCTTGTTGCTGAACACAGAGCAAGCGCAGGTAATGAGCACCATCCACCTCCAGGGAAAACTCCTAAGAGAAAACACATACTGTATGTTAGAACATATGAATATTTGACAAATGAGAGGAGATCATTCAGTCCATCAAGACTATATGTTTAGCTAATAGCTAAGCTGCCCCAATATCTCATCCAGGTGCTTCTTAAAGGTTGTCAAGGTTTCTGCTTCAACTCTATGTCTTGGTAGTTTGTTCCAGAGCCCCACAACTGTTTGTATAAAGAAGTACTACCTATCTTCAGTACTAAATGTCCTTCCCTTTAATTTTATTAGTACAGTTTACACAAGTCTCTTACTTCAAAACACAATTATTATATTGCACTGGTTTTTTGGTCTTACATTTCTATTTCACTGTTTGTAAATTCTGCTTTGTGAAACAATTGCTTTAATATTTTTGAAATGTCAGATTAGATAATTATTATACATTTAGAGTGCTGCATAGTCCACCCATCCATATCTTTATAGGCAATTTCCCTATCCCACTTGATCCAATAGAAAGGCATGTGGAGTGAAAGCCTATTTTGATACCAGCTGTATTCGAGATATCTTAACAGAGATTGACAAATTCCATCGAAAAATAAGTGACAGATTACTACAAAATGAGTCCTGGGAGCCATGTTTTTTTCATGTGGACTGACAGACAGACGGATACAGCTATCACAGTAGATGTACCTATGAAGGAAACAGATGGGCCAAGACTGCGGCAGAACTTACCATACCTGGAAAACCTTCACATAGCCACCAGCTCATTTACTGGGTGTCAACGTGCAATACTTTAGAAAGTATATCATAGTCCAAAATGCAAAACTTTAGAAACTACATCATTAAACGTTAACATTATACAAAGTTATTGTCTGTTTTTACCTGCATTATTATCAATCTTTAATTTAATATTGTTTTTTGTATCAGTATGCTGCTGCTGGAGAATGTGAATTTCCCCTTGCGATTAATAAAGAAAGTACGTACGTACGTAACGTACGTACGTACGTACGTACGTACCTACCTACCTACCTACCTACCTACCTACCTACCTACCTCTAGAAGAACTGGGTCAATGTTTACACCAGGATCCTTTGCTAGTTATAACAGCACCTACAACCAACAGCAGGCATAACATTAACTCACTGTTGCAAGGCTTATAACTAAAATTACCCAGGAAAGTTTTGGATATGAAAACCTTTTCAATTCTTTTAAACCTCTTTAGTTTGTTGAATTGAGAGGGCTACACTACACCAGAGAGTTGGATTGTGTAAATAGTTTTACAAGCTTTCAGGATGAGTAGTAAAAATGAGTGGTTTTAGATCAGCACGGGTGAAGAGATATCCTTTTCGTGAACAGAGAATGTTTTAATTGACACAAGACCACTTCAATGTCAAGTTTGCATGATAAATTGTCAGTTCCAAAAGATCCTCTTCAAACACCCACTGGGTTAGAGCATATGAAATAAGTTGTGTGGTCATTGGCAAATGATTTATCCTCCCCATAGTACCCCTATTTAAATACCAGCCCACACATCTAGAGATAACCATTACGTTTACAGTATGTCTACAATTTCAAAACAAAACAATGTCCTAAGAAAATCCACACAATCATGCAGTGAGAGATGCAAAATCTATGCAGCAATTCTTCTGAACTAGGAACCCAAGGATTGAAAAGTGACACAACAACAAGCTCTTGTGCTATCATTGCATCTAATGGGATGCCAGAATTAGGGTTTTATAGTATGATGAAATATCCATCCTGTAGTGGAGCTTTGTAATTTTGTGAGAAAGATGTGATACAGAGGCAGGAAATGAAAGAGAGTGGTGAACTATAATGCAGGTGCTGGAAACAGAGTAAGTAAATAAAGATTCATTTTAATGTATACCTCTCTATTATATAAAAAAAATCCTGGAACAAGACAAGACTTGTTCAGAGAGATAATTTCATGTCCCGCGAGACAAGACTTTGTGCCAAGAGATTTAACCATGCCTGGGGCCAGAAATAAAAGACAAAGAGTGGATGACAAAGTAGAATGTCGTAAAGAGGTTCAAAAACATTGCCGTGATACACATGCAGAGCAGGTTAGAGATAATGAAAGTGCTAAAATTCAAAAGTCTCAAAAAATGATAGTAACTTAAATTATTACTCAGTGAAATAATGGAACAGCAAAAAGAGATCGAATATATGGACATAGGTGATATGACAGAAGTATGTAGATATTGTTCAGATTTAAACTTTAAGTCGGAAACTTGTAGATCGTCTAATTCATGTTGCCATCAGGGAAAAGCAGTGTTTCTTCCCAATGAAGAGGCATATCTGTGAGAATTAAAAGATTTGTTGTTTGGTGAAAGTGAAATCCACATACGCAAGCAGCAGAGACGCGAAGTGGCTGGCACATAGCGCAGGCCGGGGGGTTGGCATGCGAAGCAAGCAAGAGGCAAAGCCCCCTAGTATACTGTATACTTAGTGATAACATCATAATACAGAGCCTATAAAAGGTTTTCAACCCCTTGGACATTTTTACGTTTTATTATTGTACAACACTGAATCACAATGGATTTAATTTGGATTTTTGACATTACAGTGATCCCTCGCTATATCGCGCTTCGCCTTCGCCTTCACTCCATCACGGATTTTATATGTAAGCATATTTAAATATATATCGCGGATTTTTCGATGCTTCGCGGGTTTCTGCGGACAATGGGTCTTTTAATTTCTGGTACATGCTTCCTCAGGTGGTTTGCCCAGTTGATTTCATACAAGGGACGCTATTGGCAGATGGCTGAGAAGCTACCCAGCTTACTTTCTCTCTCTCTCTCTCTTGCGCTGATGTAGGGGGGTGTGAGCAGGGGGGCTGTTCGCACACCTAGACGATACGGACGTTGCTACCTTCTGTGTGCAGCTGCTTCCTGAAGGACATGCTGCACGGTGCTTCGCATACTTAAAAGCTAAAAGGGCACGTATTGATTTTTTTCTCTGTCTCTCTCTTTCTCTCTGCTCCTGACGGAGGGGGTGTGAGCTGCCGCCTTCAACAGCTTTGTACCGGTGGTGCTTCGCATACTTAAAACAGCCCTATTTGATTTGTTTGCTTTTCTCTCTCTGACGCGCACTCCGTTGAAGAGGAAGATATGTTTGCATTCTTTTAATTGTGAGACAGAACTGTCATCTCTGTCTTGTCATGGAGCACAGTTTAAACTTTTGAAAAAGAGACAAATGTTTGTTTGCAGTGTTTGAATAACGTTCCTGTCTCTCTACAACCTCCTGTGTTTCTGCGCAAATCTGTGACCCAAGCATGACAATATAAAAATAACCAAAGAAACATATGGTTTCTACTTCGCGGATTTTCTTATTTCGTGGGTGGCTCTGGAACGCAACCCCCGCGATGGAGGAGGGATTACTGTAATCGACAGAAAAAGTGTCATATTGAAAAAAATTTCTGCAAAGTGGTCTGAATAAATTACAAATATAAAGCACAAAATAACTTATCTCATAAGTATTCACTCCTGTCAAGTCAGTATTTAGTAGCTGCACCTTTGGCAGCCAAGACAGCCCTGAGTCTGTGTCTCTCTCTATTAGCTTTGCACATCTGGACTGTGCCATTTTCCCTATTTGTTTTTATCAAACTGCTCCAGCTTTGTCAGGATGCATGGGGATTGTGAATGCATAGCATTTGTCAAGTACAGCCTCAAGTTTTCAGTTGGATTGAGATCTGGACTCTGACTTAGCTGCTTTAGGAAAGTAAGGTTGTTGCTTGGGGTTGTGGTCTTGCTGGGAAACAAATCTCCCGAAGTGCAAGTTTCTTGAAGACGGCATCAGATTTCCCTTCAAGGTTTTAAAGTGTTGCACAACATTGATTTTACCCTCACATACCTTTCATTGCCTGCTGCAGTGAATTAGTCCCACAGCTTGATGCTGCCACCACCATGTTCCACGGTGGTAAGGTATGTTTTTGAAAATGTGCAATGTTGAATTCATGATATTTAATGTGATTGCCAAAAAACTCAATTTTGGTTTCATCAGACCATCATATCTTCTTCCAGCTGACTTCAGAGTCTTCCATGTGCCTTCTGACAAAATGTCATGTGAGTTTTTTTAACAGTGCCGGCAAGCCGAGCACAGTTGTTGTTTTGTACAGTATCCCCAGACTAATCCCTTGTAGCTTGTAACTCCTTTGAAGTTCTTATAGGTCTCTTGATGGCCTCACTCACTAGTCTTCTTCTTCCATGATCACATAGTTTCTATGGACAGCCTAGGTTAGGCACATTTCTAGCTTTGCCACACTCTTCCCATTTTTTTCATGATTGATTTAACTGGACTCCAAGGGATATTCAATTACTTTTATATTTTCTGGTCTCATTCCCCTGACTTGTGTTTTTCATGGAGTTGCATGGAGTGTTATGTTGTTTTCAATGTATATGTTAGTTCATCATACTGGCTGACTACAAGTTGGGTCTTCTACATGCAACTCCGCCCATTACTCACCCTGGCAGATGCAGAGAAGCTCGTCCATGCCTTTGTCTCTTCCAGGCTGGATTACTGTAATGCACTCCTCATTGGGATTCCTGGCAAGAGTATCCAGAGACTCCAGTATATTCAGAACAGCGCTGCCAGGATCCTGATGAGGGTGCGAAAGTATGATCACATCACCCCAATCCTGAAAACCCTTCACTGGCTCCCTGTTTCATTCAGAATAGAGTACAAAGTCTCCCTTCTTACCCATCAGTGCATTTATGGACATGCCCCTCTTTATCTACAGGAACTCCTTACCCCCCATAACTCCTTACGTTCCCTCCGCTCTGTACTCACTAACACTCTTCAAGTCCCCAGAACTAAGCTCAGCAGCATGGGTGACAGGGCGTTTTCATCGGTGGCGCCGAGGCTGTGGAATGCCCTCCCTGATTACCTGAGAGCCTCACAGTCGACTGAGGCCTTTAAGCGAAACCTAAAAACTCATCTTTTTAGAAAGTCATTTTGTTAAAGTATTTTATAGACTCTTCTGTTCTTTTTTTTATTTTATTATTCTATTTTTACTCTGTAGCACTTTGGGATTGCTAAAATATAAAGTGCAATATAAATAAAATTTATTATTATTATTATTATTATTATTACATTCAAATGCATTTAGACAACAATCAACTGAAACACAAAACAGGTGATCTCCTTTTAACTAATTCTGGGACTTTTAAAATGCGTGTCATATTAAATAAGTGAATACTTAGATGATCAACTAGTTTATATTTTATATTTGTAATTAATTTAGACCACTTTGCAGAAATCTGTTTTCATTTTGACATAAAATAGTCTTTTTCTGTTGATTAATGTGAAAAAAGCCAAATTAAACCCGTTGTCATTCAATGTTTTACAACAGTAACATGTGAAAACTTTCAAGAAATGAATACTTTTAATAGGCACATCCATTCCACCAATTTCCAAGCCAACTTTTCAGCCTTTCTCAGCAGCATCAGGCTCAATGTAGAATCCAGTCCTGGGAAGGAAACCAGTCCATTGTAGCCCACACTCCCACACACTGAGCCAATTGAGAGTCACCAATGAATCTAACATGTATGTCTTAATGGGAAACAAAATCCACTTCCACTTGGGTAGAAGATTGACTAGACCAGGAGTGAAACCAAGGATAATGGTGTTGTGACATAGCAGCATTAACCTTTGCTATACCATTGTTATACTGTTATAATAAGAAAAAGAGTTAAACTCATCGATGCAACTGCCAAAAAAAATATCACACCTCTTCCCATATTGGTTCTGAAACATCCATCAAAACTCTCGTCTGACCTCTGTTCTCAAAATATCCAAAACTGTCCAGCTCCAAAGAAATGTAAGTATCTAAAGGGAAAAAGAAAGATTAATGAGTGATCTCATAGGATAGTAAAGACCAGTCAAATGGACAGTTAAATTGGACCCCTTTCATAAAAATCCAAACGTACATGAACAGCTACCAAGGGTATTTATCAAAGAGGATGTTGTGCAAATTATAAACAGGAATATTATGTTCACAGCATTACTACTACATTTAAAGACAAGCTATACATTTTCAGTGATGAACAAGAGAACTCAACAAAAATGAACAGGAAATGGGAACATTGCTATATAAATATATAAAATGAAGTGTTTTAAATACTAGGTAAAAATGAACTCTGTGTTTTAAGAATTAAAAAAAAATTTTTTTAACAAAACCCCTACAAATTTAACCAGGGCCTTTGGTTCAACAATACAACTTAAACGTTAGAACCAAATTCACACAAACTAGTGTGAAGTGATGATTGCCATGAAGAAAACCTAGCAATCACTGAAAATGGAAGAAGCATTTGATGAGAAAGCTGCAAATATGGTAATGTCATCACAGTAGTCATGGCGCCTCTGCATGTGGTCAAACACTAACAGTTGTACATGGTCAGGACTGTCAATGTAGAGTGTTATACGCTGTCCTGGACAGGAGGCAATGTAAACAACATTTTGTCAGGGATGCAGTTTGGAAATACAGTGGATTCAGAAAGTACACTAACTTCTTCACTTTTTTCATAGTTTATTAGGTTTTTGTTATCTTAAAATTATTCAAATTTATTTTTTCCCCATATCAAGCAACATTCAGTACCCAAAAATGACAAAGCAAAAGCTGGGTTTTAGAAATTTTTGCAAATTATTTAAAAAAAAGCTGAAATGTCCCATTGACACAAGTATTCAGTTCCTTTGCTACGACACTTGACATTGGTGCATCCCATTCTATTGATAATCTTCAACATGTTTCTACACCTTGTTTGGCTCAACCTTTTGTTAATTCATTTGATTGCACATGATTAGGGAAGGCACAGACCTGTGCGCAGAAGGTTACACATGTGACCAAAAACAAAGGAATGCGTTTTAAGGAATTGCCTGCAGGATTGTGTCAAGGCACAGATCTAGCGAAGGCTGCAAAAATGTCTACTGCATTTAATATTCCAAAAAGTACATTAGCCTTCATAATTCTTAAATGAAACACTGTTGGAACAACCATGACTGTTTCTAGAGCTGGCCACCTATCCAAACTGAACAACCATGGGAAGATAGTCTTGGTAAGAGAGGTGACCAAGACCCCGATAGAACCTTTGTGGAGATGGGAGCAACTTCCAGAAGGACAAATATCATTGCAACAGTCCACCAATCTGGGCTTTATAGAAAAGTGCCCAGACAGAAGCCTGTTTTCAGTAAAAAAAAAAACCTAAAGGACTCTCTGACTGAGAAACAAGATGCTCCACTCTGATGAAGCTAAGTTTAATGTTATGTCTGGAGGATTCTAGCCACTGCTTATAACCAGTGCAATGCCATTCCAACAGAGAACCATTGTAGTGGCTGCAAATGAACATTTCTAGAGAAATCTGGAAGTAGCTGTCCACCAACATTCTCCATCCAACCTAAGAAAGCAAGAGAAGTTCTACCTGTATATCAAAGAATGGCAGAAGAATACTGCAGGCTGGAACTGCTGCCAAATGGGCTTCAGACAAGTAATGAGTAAAAGGGTCTAAATACTTGAGTCAATGTGATATCTGAGTATTTCATTTTTAATAAATTTGCAAAAAAAATCTAAATTCCTGTTTTTGCTTTGGCATTCTGGATTATTGAATGTTACTTGTTTAGCTAAAAAAATAATTAATTTTAGCACAAGGCTGCAACATGGCAAAATGTAAAAAAAGTGAAGGGGTCTGAATAATTACAAATCCAATGTAAGGAAAGAATCCCCAGTAATAGTAGTTATGCCAGAGGAAAGATTTATGTGGAAAGCCCTTGGAATTGTATGTGGCAGAGGTGACTCAGCTTGTGATCTAGAAGTAGTTAGCAGTATGAAGTCAGGTATGTTCTACTCTACAGTTCTAATGAACTAATACTGTATTAATGAGTACAAGACAACAACTCACTAATTCCAGCCCATTATAATATCCCGATGAGATATTACATGGATACAACCAATGAGAAGATGGTAACTTGTGAGATAACTTAAAAATAGGAGTAAAGGTATCCGACCTCCAATCAATGTAAGAGAATATTAGAACATACCTGATCACCCTAATGCTAACATGAAATTGGAAGCTTAAGATAGGCTTGTGTGGCAGAAAACCACTGCATCCTGGCTGATCTCTAACTTACTTGCTGGTTTCTGGTATTCCGTAGCACTGTGAACCATGACACTGAGTGTTCCACACAGGCCTTTGTCAGTATTTTCTGTATGAAAGAAAAACATTGTAAAAGACTTCAATATAAACAGAGGAGTATATTGCTGAGTGTTGTGGAAATTACTGGTAAAACTCCAGGAAAAGAAAATTCATTGAAATTGCCCAGATTATCATGTTTTACTTGTTAAATTAAAGTCATCTCATCCAAATATTCATTCTTTCTCAGTCCAGCAATGCATCCATTTTCTGAAATGTCATTTATTATAGGAATCAAGTGTGGATGTAACCCTGGAGGAAGCACCAATGCATACGAGGGGCACACTGAAGTGCACTGCAACACATGGATGAATCAGAGCTACTGATCAACTTAACACAAGTCTTTAGGAAAATGATTGACCCAGAGAACATCTGTGTGAACATGGGGAGAAGCAGGAGCTTCCATAAAGACAGGGATCCAATTGGAAACAGAAACCGAGTCCCATAAGCCATGAGGTAGAAGTGGTAGCTGCTATGACACCGTGTCATTCCTCCTACCACTGTAAAATTACATAAAATTGTTAAATTATACTAAAAATAAAAAATAATAATTTTAGACTATAAACATCAGGCAGAAAGGTAATTTAGTACAATCTTTTTGATTATCTGGAAGCCTTACAATTTGTATCTTAAAAATTTTATCAGTTTGTAGGTTTTTGATAAATAAGTAAAGTTATCCTTCTGTGAAGACTCTTCAGCCATAAATTAGATAAATAGCTGCTAATACTGGGCTGCACTGAGCCATTCAGCTTATCCAGCTGGATATATGCAATTGCTTGGTTGTGCTCCAGAAGACCACAAACATTACAAGATTAGTAAAAAAATGCTTCATGAGAACAGGCCATTCTGTCCAAAAAATCTTACTAGGCCTATCCACTTAATTCTTCCAAAATAACATCAAGTTGAGTTTTCGAGGTTCCTTAAATTCTACTGTCTACCACTCTTCTTGGCAACTTATTTCATATGTCTATAGTTCTCTGTGTAAAGATAAACTTCCTGATGTTTGTACAAAATTTATCCTAAACAATTTTCCAACTGTGTCCCTGTGTTCTTGATGAACTCATTTTAAAATAACAGTCTTGATCTGCTATACTAATTCTCTTCATAATTAAATACTTCAAACGTTTCACTTCTTAATCATCTTTTGTTTAAAGTGAAAAAGCTCAGCTCCTTTAATCTTTCCACATAGCTCATACTTCTCAGTCCTGGAATCTGCCTAGTCGCTCTTCTCCGGATCTTTTTTGTAGTCCGGATATCAAAACTGTACACAATACCCCAGGTGAGAGCTTAACAGTACATTATAAAGCTTCAGCATAACCTCCTTGGACTTGGAAATTACTCTAATGAGGGATCTGTGATGCACGTTAAGGTTACTGGCCTATAGTTGCTTGGATTTGCCAAATCACTCTTTTTATATGAAGGGATAATATCTGCTATTTTCTAGTCCTTACGAATTTCTCCAGTGCGCCATGAATATCTCAAAATTTATTACTTGTTAAGCACTCTTTGACAAATGTTATCTGCTCTTGATGATTTGCTTGATTTCAGCCTATTTTATCTGAGTAGAATTTCTCCCTATACAACTTCCAAATCATCCAGTACCTCCTTAGTAGTCCCCATTACTGCTGTTACTTTGTTACTTCCTCAGCTATTAACAGTTATAACTTATACAGGTATTATACATTTTTTATTTAAAAATGAAAAAATATGCATCTAGGAATTGGAAATGCAAACAATACATTCATCTTAATGTATTTTTAAACTAAAATATGAAAATTAACATTCTTTGCATAGATCTGCGATAGTGGTTTCTAGAAAGTGAGTGCTGGTTTAAAGTACTGCAAGAGGTGTGGTGGAGCTGATCTAATTGGTTTGCTGTTGCTCCTTGTCCATGTGTTATTTTAAAACTTCAAGATGGAAATATGAAACACCGTACCTTCTGTAAAGCTGCTGGAGGGAGGATGATGCACAGATCGCAGTTTAACACAGGAGCTGGTCAGTTTTAGTAGGTCTACAGAAATTTTTTCAAAGCCTAGGAGACAAAAATAAAGAACAATAAATATTTTTCGTCTATTATATATAGTAACAGGTTGAGCAAATTATCTTTGAAGAAACAGAATTGCTAAGCCCCTGACAATACCATAAACTTAACCTGAAATGTGATGAATGAGCAAAGTTAAGCATCACTAAATAATGAGCTAACATTAATAAACAAATATAATACAAAATTGTCAAATCTGCTAAATCTACTGAAATTCAGTATATTATATATATATATATATATATATATATATATATATATATATATATATATATATATATATATATATATATATGTATATATATGTGTGTGTGTGTGTGTATATATATATATATATATATATATATATATATATATATATATACACACACACACACACACACACGCACGCACGCACGCACGCACACACACACACACACACACACACACAGAGTATATATGATACAGTACCTGCCAAATAATATGAAGAGTACACAACACATCTTTCGTCCTAATTGGGGCTCATCTGGTGTACACACCGGTACTGTATCATATATCTATTAACTGCTTCTGGCAACTGAGCAGACGTGGCGGATATTTGCCAACTGGACGACCAACCACAAGTGTTACCTGGTAGGTAGCCATCCAAATAATCAGATTGCAATTCAGACCTACTATATTTATATTGTAATATATATATAGTGGCCACCAGCTCCCCAAACCATTGACACAACAGACACAGACAGAAGTCCAGCAACACACAAGGCTTTACTTGGAAAGGGAAAATGCTTTTCCTTCATATATAAATATAGAAATAAATATATATCTTGTGACCTGTAGGGGGCACCACAGAGCCTCAAACACCAGACGAAACCACACAAACCATAAACACATATTCCACGGTTAAATAAAAGATTCATTGCAACCACAATACCTTACAAAGGTCTTCTGAAAAGGTTGAACAAGCACAAGACTTCTTTAATCTGTGTTTTGTTCTCCTCCATCCCTCCCAGGAAAGCTTTGTCTGTCCTCTTTTCCTGACACCAACTCGCCTAGTTGAGATGGAGCAACTCCTTTTATCTCAGACCATAGTACATCTGGTGCTAGGGTATGTTCCGTTGGAAGCATTTCCTGGTCAGGAGGAAGTCCTAGAAAGTAGGGATTTTCCATACGTGCAACAACCCCTAGTGGCATTCACAGAACCCAGCAGGGCTGCAGTCTGGGAGTCCTGTTCCCAGAAGGCCCTGTGGGCATCCAAATGGGACGCTAAGCCTAGGGATGCTGACATCCGGCGTATCGGGGGATAAAGTATTCAAATGCCATTGTCTTCCCGGGTCCTTCCACTACACTGGCCTTCCGGCTGGGAAATAGTCCCTGTTCCATCCAGGTCACAATGGCAGCCTGTGCGTATTGTCCATTACAATATATATGTGTGTATGAATTAATGTATGTATGTATATATATATATATATATATATATATATATATATATATATATATATACATACACACTAATTCATACACACATATATTGTAATGGAGAATAATATTATTTATTATATACAGTCAGGTCCATAAATATTTGGACAGAGACAACTTTTTTCTAATTTTGGTTCTGTACATTACCACAATGAATTTTAAATGAAACAACTCAGATGCAGTTGAAGTGCAGACTTTCAGCTTTAATTCAGTGGGGTGAACAAAATGATTGCATAAAAATGTGAGGCAACTAAAGCATTTTTTTAACACAATCCCTTCATTACAGGGGCTCAAAAGTAATTGGACAAATTAAATAACTGGAAATAAAATGTTCATTTCTAATACTTGGTTGAAAACCTTTTGCTGGCAATGACAGCCTGAAGTCTTGAACTCATGGACATCACCAGATGCTGGGTTTCCTCCTTTTTAATGCTCTGCCAGGCCTTTACTGCAGCAGCTTTCAGTGGCTGTTTGTTTGTGGGCCTTTATGTCTGAAGTTTAGGCTTCAACAAGTGAAATGCATGCTCAATTGGGTTAAGATCAGGTGACTGACTTGGCCATTCAATAATTTTCCACTTCTTTGCTTTAATAAACTCCCGGGTTGCTTTGGCTGTATGTTTTGGGTCATTGTCCATCTGTATCATGAAACGTCGTACAATCAATTTGATTGCATTTATCTGGATATGAGTAGACAGTATGTCTCTGAACACCTCAGAATTCATTCGGCTGCTTCTGTCCTGTGTCACATCATCAATAAACACTAGTGTCACAGTGCCACTGGCAGCCATGCACGCCCAAGCCATCACACTGCCTCCACCGTGTTTTACAGATGATGTGGTATGCTTTGGATAATGAGCTGTTCCACGCCTTCTCCATACTTTTTTCTTGCCATCATTCTGGTAGAGGTTGATCTTGGTTTCCTCTGTCCAAAGAATGTTTTTCCACAATTGTGCTGGCTTTTTTAGATGCTCTTTAGCAAAGTCCAATCTAGCCTTTCTATTCTTGAGGCTTATGAGTGGCTTGCACCTTGCAGTGCACCCTCTGTATTTAGTTTCATGCAGTCTTCTCTTTATGGTAGACTTGGATATCGATACCCCCTGGAGAGTGTTGTTCACTTGGTTGGCTGTTGTGAAGGGGTTTCTCTTCACCATGGAAATAATTCTGTGATCATCCACCACTGTTGTCTTCTATGGACGTCCATGTCTTTTTGCATTGCTGAGTTCACCAGTGCTTGCTTTCTTTCTTAGGATGTACCAAACTGTAGATTTTGCCACTCGTAATATTGGAACAATTTCTTGGATGGGTTTTTTCTGTTTTCGCAGCTTAAGGATGGCTTCTTTCACCTGCATGTAGAGCTCCTTTGACCGCATGTTGTCTGTTCACAGCAAAATCTTCCACATGCAAGCACCACACCTCAAATCAACTCCAGGCCTTTTATCTGCTTAATTGATAATGACATAACGACGGACTTGCCCATACCTGCCCATGAAATAGCCTTTGAGTCAATTGTCCAATTACTTTTGAGCCCCTGAAATGAAGGGATTGTGTTAAAAAAATGCTTTGGTTGCCTCATATTTTTATGCAATAGTTTTGTTCACCCCACTGAATTAAAGCTGAAAGTCTGCACTTCAACTGCATCTGAGTTGTTTCATTTAAAATTCATTGTGGTAATGTACAGAACCAAAATTAGAAAAAAGTTGTCTCTGTGCAAATATTTATGGACCTAACTGTACATAATATATAATATGTATATATACATACATAAATATATACATATTAGACGTAAGTGCTAATTTGGCACTGTATAGAGTAAAATTTAAAATTGTCCACCTAAATGACGAGAAAAAAAATTTTCTTGTGCAAATGATACCTCAAAACACTAACCTATAATACAGACTTCAGTGCATCTCTTTCAGTTATACTGTTTATGTTCATTAGGTTCCCTTTCATTTTCCATTCTTTTTAATTTTTTCATTACAAGCGTTTTTATTTCTTACTGAAAAAACCAAAATGACAAAGAATTGTATTTTAATGGTTAAACATGAGGATGGCATGGCCATACAGTAGTTAGTTCTTCTTTGGTCCTAAGTTCGGACGTTGTGCCAGTACCTTTTATGCAATATGCCCTCTCCCTGTACCAGCAGGGGTTTTTCTCTGGGCACACAAGTTTTTATTCTTCTAAGAGCACATCCCAAAGACATGCATGCATGTCAGATAAACTAGAGATTTGTAATACACTAGCTTTGAGTGAGTGAGTGACAGTTTGGGTGTGAATGTGCTCAGAGACATTTGTTTAATCTTAGTTTTCTAGTATCACATGTTCTTCCACAATAATTTGACTGGAAAAAAGCAGGTTTTGGAAAATAGAGAAATGGATAAAGCATTAGATAAGGATAATAAACCTTGAATTTAAACTTGTACTACAGGTCACACCAGCTTAGTATTTTAATTATGCATACTATTGTGAGTAATCACAGACTTGCCACAGATTTAAATGCCAATCTATTTGTTTCAATGATGGACACTGGATTGCATTTTCTGCAGTTACTTCCACCTTACGTTCAAGAACGTATAATTGAATTAACACTGATCTTTGCAGGAGACACACACAGGCATACAGAGTAAAGTGATAAAAATAGGAGCCACTTACTTTCACCTGTGAGCTTCTCAATACAGTCCTTCCATTCATAGAGCTCATACAGAGAGGATAGCAAGAGGGTGTGATTCTGCGGATGAAAACAGACAAATAGAAACAAGCATTTTTTAAATCTGTAATACTGAGATCAACATCTGACACTAAACAAAAATTTCAGTCAGTGACATTTCAGCTCCGGACACACAACTTCTTGTTTAAGTTTTAATTACTGTCCAGATTATTCTTAAATCTATCACAGATGTAATAATTGTAGACGGAGGGCAAAAATTGGAGGAGTTGGTGCATGGTGATATTAAAGCCTTGCTGTCTAAGGCTAAGATATCTACTTTGCTGTTTTTGCACATGCACTGGATATGAATTCAACTCATCCATCAGGCATTGATGAACATCAGGAGTGTCAACTATTGACTAAGGCTAATAATCATTATACTACACCTTGCAGTTTTTGTGTATTAGGTTAACTGCCAAATTAGCTGGTATGAGTGAGTGTAACAATCCATATTGTCAGCTCCAGATGCACATGACCCAACATTTAGATACAATATGTTGTAAAACTGATGGAAGGATGGACTGCTTTGGTGGATGGAGTTGTTAATTATTACATTTGGTCTTACTGATGTAAGTCAGTTTTGTTTTTTGCATATGATTTGCACAGGTAAAGCACCCTTGGAACTGCAGACTGTTGTGGTTGTCCACATATTTAGAAAAGGGGACCAGAGGATGTTTTCCAGCTACAGAGGGATTGCACTCCTCAGCCTTCCAGGTAAGGGTACTGAAGGGAAGAATACATTTGACAGTTGAGTCAAGGATACAGGAGGAACAATGAGGATTCTGTCCTGGTCATGAAACAGTGGACCAGCTCCTCTCCCTGTTGCAACTGCTGGAGGGTGTATGGAAGTATGATAACCCAGTCTACTTGTGTTTTGTAGATCTGGAAAAAACATATGACTGTGTCCCATGACATGTGCTGTGAGAGGTGCCACTGGAATATGGGATAACAGGGCCACTCTTGTTTATTCCCTAATGCTGTGTCAGAATATTTGGTGTTGCGTCAGATTTGTTGACTGTGGGTGGCAGACTTTGTCAATAACACTCTGGTCTGTACAGTGTTTATATACATACAAATACACACACACATTTATATATATATATTGACACATATACACGTTGGAGGACCTCCTTGCATGAAGGCTCAGTAGAGGTATTTAGTAACCCATCGAGATGAGAGGGGGCACTACCGCTAATATTGTCATCTCCTTCTTTCCCCACAGTGCCGAGAAACCACCCAGTGAAGGCATTTGACCCCATCACTTCTGGTCCAGCCACAATAAAACCCAGGATGCATGCCAAAGACCTTTATTTCTTTTGCTTGTTTTGTCATTGTCCAAGTAAAATAAAAGAGACTTTTCACTTCTGCTCCCTGCAACAATGTATATGTCAATGAACATCATTATTTCAGTTTTTGCTCAGCTATTTGTACTGAACAACTACAAAACCATAATGGAGAAATGTAGCATAATATCCTATAATTTGCCTCCATTATCTCCCACTTTCCTGCACATCATTTTGGTCACATCACTTAGAAATTCATTCCCTCTTAACCATAAAATGATGAATAAAGACATTGGAATGTTTGGAAGTTGGGAATATAAATATGGTGAAACTCTTTACATTTTATGAGGATAAAATGTGTAGTCTGACATGTAGTGTGTGATCCCACAAATAGAAAATGGTATGAACGGCACTGTATTTTCAGAAGTAGATGCCCCAAACACCGAAGAGGCTTCTATTCTGAATTCAAACATTATTAATAAATGGCATTCTGTTTCTTTATCATTAACTAATTTAAAGGTTTGTGGAAGGAATAAAATACTGTATTTATGTTGATGTTTTGGTATTTACATGTTTCTGTTACACATATTAACATTTTTTTTTCTTGTTGAAAAAAATTCAATGTTTTTTGGTTTGTTTTTCTAGGGGAAACATGTTGTTAAAGGAAGCTACTTATTTTTCTCTACTACTTCAGAGAGAAAAGTCAGAAAGACTCCTCTGTGAGATGCCAGGAAAAGAGCTAACAAGTTTACAGCATGAGCAAGTCCACCTGCTTTTGTAAAACCATACTTCCCTGCTACAAAGACAGGCAAAAAGGATGTGGAGATAGTTCAGCATTAAATAAAACTAAAGTCAGAACCAAGAGGATCGTGAGAAGGACAATAAAACCAAAAAACTGTAGATGTAATTGCACACAAGGAAGCCTTAAGCTGTAAATCAATAGACACGGCATCAACCTAAATTTTACTCTCACGTAACCCTGGATGCAGAAAGTTCTGTCGCACTGGTTTATAAAGTGTGGAGTTGATCACATCATACGACATGACCTCAGGAACCACACAGAAACCAGCAGCCGCGTCCACCCTGACAACAAAATCATCAAAATTGTGGTTGATTAAACTAAAACAGAACAGCATAGCAGTAACATGAAAAATGTACTAATAACAAAGTATAATTAATTCTAAACAAATAACTGGAAACACACATCCAGAAATGATCTCTGATATCAGCGATCTTCAAAGAAGCAAAGGAGATGCTCAAAAAATGTATTAGACACGTGGTACATTTTTTAAGTTCTCTACTTTGTAGAAGGATGGAGGCCAATAACATTAAATTGGAGAAATCTTTGCTTCTGGTCAAAGCCAGCAGGGCCAAATGACATATGACAATAGCACCTAAACTCCTGTTTCAGGCAGTTCTGTTAGATTTTTCAATTTGTTTTTAAACTGATCCTCGAGCTGTGGAAATGGCCAATCATTACCCAACTTCACAAGGTGTCCAGTCCAAGCTGTCTAAATGATAACAGGCCAGTGGTGCTCACTTCCATTCTAAAATAATGCTTTGAACATTTAGTGAAACACATTTTAATGACCAAGACTGAACCCTTTGATAAAATACATAAACATTAAAAAACACCAATGTGCTTACTGTGCAAAGAGAAGTACTTATCTTACATAATTTCTACTCTTTTGCTGATAAGCCTGGTTCCTATGTCAGAGCATTATTCCTTTATTTTTCTTCAGCATACAGTAAATTACCATCCAGCCTCACATGCTGATTGAGAAATTGTACAATATGAATGTTAACCCCTACATTACTTTACAAATTCTCGACTTTCTTTTAAATCTTTTACAGATAGTCAAACTACATGGCACTTTTTCAAAGGTCATTCTTTCAAAAACAGGAGCTCCTCAAGGTCATGTTCTATCTCTTTAATTAATTTACAGTTATGTTTAGTTGCAGCAATGGTTTTTCGTCAGAGTTTGCATACAACTTCTGTTTACTGTAGCCAAAATATCAACACCATGTACAGTCATGTGAAGTAAGTATACCTCATGAAACGTGTTCACTTAAACAATATCTGTAGATAAAGATAGTATAAGTAAAAACAGAATAAACTATGAAAATCTACTTTGTAATAATTTATGAAACAAAGAATGAAGAGATATGCCTTTTCCATCTGTGGAAAAAGTAAGTCCTCCATTGTTTCAGGTAGTGTTTCATATGATCAAAGTCTTCGACAGGTTTTTCCCACCTATTCATGCAGAATTCTTCCAGCTATGTGATGTTTTAGGGCATCTTGCATGCACAGCCTGTTTCAAATAAATATGCAGCATCTGAGATCTGGAGATCTATGCAGATATGGAGTTTGACTTGTCCATTCCAGAACCCTCAATTTCTTTTCAAGATTAGGGTCACTATCATGTAGCATTGTCCACTTTCAATAGAGTTTCAGTCTTCTGACAGATGGTCTCACATTATTTTTAAGTACAATGAAGAATTCACGGTGGATTCTGTGATGATGAGCTGCCCAGGCCCTGGTTTAACAAAGCAGCCCCATACCATAACATATCCTCCACCGTGTTATACAGCTGGTATTAGGTTCTTCTGGTCAAATGTTATCCTTGGTTTTCACCAAGCATGTCTTCTGGTACTGTGGCCATATACTGTAACTCATCAGTCCAGAGCACATTGCTTTAGAAGTCATTGTCTTTGCCAAGGTGTTCACGGGCAGATTTTAGTCTTACCTTGATGTTCTATCCGGACAGCAAAGATTTCCCCATAAACTAGAGAAAATGTGTGCACCCTCCTTCTAAAGTTAGACCCACACACTTTGACATTAACAGTGGCAAAAGCTATGTATAGGTTATGTAATAAAACTCTTGAGGCTCTTTGAGTCTTCTTTCAGCATCTTGCATTCTGCACTTGACCTGAACCTGCTGGAGTGGCCTGGCCTGGAGAAGTTGGCAGTTATTTGAAATCTTCTTCACTTGTAGAGTAGACAGTAAAATGTCTGATTTCCAATTGTTTGGAGCTGTTTTGAAATCCCTTCCCACACTCATATGGATGTATTATTTTCTTTCTGAAGGCCTCAGAAAACTCTTTTGATCTTGGTATGGTGATAACATTCACTTGAACAGCAGAGAGCAAACCAAACCAAATGTATGAGGTTTAAATAAAACAAGTACATCCAAGACCCTCTCTTATGATGTTCTAATCATTTGCACCTCATCTGGTGCACCATATTCTAATTTGTGGTATTTGAGGTAGTGATAAATGTAGGGGTACAATTACTTTTTCCACATGCAAAATTTGTACTTAAGTTTATTTGAACATAATGTTTATTTAAATTATATAATGGACTATAAAATTTAAAGGTGGCATGTTGTTTGTTATGTTATATCGCCTCATCTACAGATATTATTTAAATTAAGATTGAATCTTGATATGTCCACATAGATACCAGTATAATCTCATTTGTATCCGACTCATCCCTGCCTGACTGGAGTTCAGCATAAGCACAAATGTTGTTTCATGCTTGGCACACTGTGTTTGTTTTGAATGAAACATAAGGGTCAGACATGGCGGAAGAATGTGACTGGATCTGGGAATATGGGACTGGATGCAGTAGTTTTTTAAGGTGATAGCCATTGAAAGCACACAATGGAAGGTAGCTTTTACTGGAAAAAAAAACAAAATGAGAGCTTCTTATTTTTGGTAGAAGTAATTTTTCGGTATACCTCCTAGTCCTACTGGAAACCTTCTGAATTACTGTCCATCTTCTTAACCACCAGGCCACACTGCCTTCCTGTGAGGACTGTGACAGAGAATAACTCTGAAAGAGTTTATTTGACCTGCTTTTCTAAAGTAGATATACTGAGCTTTACAAATTATTTTTATGCAAACGGTTTAGTTATATTTTGTTGAATTAAATACTGTTGAAGGTTGTTTCCTGTTCTGCACCCAATGTTGTTGTGATAAGTTCTAGTTTAACATGTCCCACAAAAATGGATTATAGGATAAGTTTGAAATATTTCATGTTAGTCTTTTATGGTATATATGCATTTGCCATGTGAAATCGTGTTCACATACAAGTATTCATGTAGATAGTTGGATTTTGGGGGCCTTCAAATCTGAACTTGATATCATTCTACAAAATTTAGGTGAAAAGGATTGGTGAGAAGGTTGAACAGAAGCTTGTCAAACTTTTCTAATGTTCTACACACATATAAAGCAATTTGGCTAAAATTTGTTTTAAGAATGTTCAGCACTATAATTACAGTACAGCAATCTAGACAAGAACAGGCCAGTCACACAAACAAAGCTTACTGAAAAAGAAAGAAAAAGAGAAGAGCAGGAGAGAGAAAAGCAAGGAGAGAAGAGCAAAAAACAAAAAAAAAAGTAATTGGCAAGACCTCTGCAGACTGAACAACAATATGAAGCAACTCTGTACCTAGACATGAAAAGACTCAGCTTTCATCACCTTTATTTTCTACATTAGTATTTTTAACAAGACACTTTCAAATATATTTCCTAATCTTTTAAGTCTCTTTTCAAATGTATTTCCTCCTTTTGCTACGATTGGGTTAACTGTGTTTTTATTAATATAACTTTATAATAATATTGAATTTATTGTTATTGCTATTAATGGATATTGTTAAGAGCACCTGGTGTGGGTGATTGCTATATTCCCACAGGTGTTAGCAGTTGAGAAAAGATGTCTTTAAAAGAAAGCAGTGTGGTGAGGGGTATCTGCTTTGGTGATTGGCTCAGGTGTAGCTCAGGTCTGAAGCTAACCATTTTGTCTGCTTGTGCAGAACTAGTAAGTCTTGCTGCTATAGGCAGTTGTCCACATACACATACAGGTAAGGCAATACATGTGGGGCTCGCTCTATCTATCTATCTATCTATCTATCTATCTATCTATCTATCTATCTATCTATCTATCTATCTATCTATCTATCTATCTATCTATCTATCTATCTATCTATCTATCTATCTATCTATCTATCTATCTATCTTTTTCTTTCTTTCTTTCCAAACAGAAGAAAAGTTAATTTATCTGATGTCGCGTGTTTAGCATACGACAACATAATTGAAAAAGTAAATGAAACGAGAAAGACTGCAGTTGAATTTGCCATACCTACTGTATAAAATCTTTTTAAAGGCACCAGTTCTCTCAACCAGTACATTATTGGCTGTCAGAATGCGACAAGCTCTGAATACTTAGAAACTGTGCTGTAAAGTCAGTAGGGTCATGTAATTTTTTCATCCCTTACAATTCGAGTCATGGAATCTGACATCCTCAAAGTAAAACAATCCAGCAACTGCAGTCATTACAATATGACATCCCCTCCATCTTGAAGTTGTGTATTGTGTTGCTACTTAAGAAGCTTGATGCAAATGATTCGATCACCAGTGAGTCTGGGAGTATCAGATATCAAGTATCCTGCAAGACCAGTTGATCATTGATGAACAGATCATAATACTCTTCCTGTCATTTTGTATGATTGTGCAGATACTGGCCATTGTTACCTATCATATGCTCTCACTATCTGTACTTTGTCCACTTACTATTTGGATGGAAACAAACACTTGAGCTGTACTGGCATGGGTGGATTAAATTCAGCATGCAACTTTTGCTGAGCTTGACAGTTGCTGCTTCAGTGTGATCTTGTCACACCCACACAAGTTGTTAAAATACTATAGACAAAAAACTGCAATTAGAAGATATGCACAGCAAGCTTAAAACACCCAACTTGCACAAAATCTTACTGAAATGTGCACTTTAATCACATTGTAATTGTAAACTTAAAGGCAGTAATGATACAGTATCCTTACACATACAAAACATTTTCTAGTACTGTACACGAAACTTAATTTGTAAATTGTACATTTATTTCACTTATGATTTTATTCATTTTTATGCAAAAATGAAAATATGATTAAAACATTAAAACCACTGACAGCTGAAGTGAATACCATTGATTCAGTGGTACCTGTTATGGGGTGGGATACATTAGGCAGCACGTGAACAGTCAGTTCTTGAAGGTGATGTGTTGGTTAGTACCTACCAAAAGTGGTTCAAGGAAGGACAACCAGTGAAATTACATCAGGGTTATGGACATCCAAGGCTCACTGATGTGTAAGGGGAGGGAAGGCTAGCACATCTGGGCAGATTCCACAGAAGAGCCACTACAGCACACATTTCTGAAAAACTTAATGCTGGTCATGAGAGAAAGATGTCGGAACACATAGTGTACCGCAGCCTGCTGCTTATTGGGCTGCATAGCTGCATCAGAGTGACCATGCTGACCCCATCCACTGCTGAAAGTCCCTACAATGGGTAGACATGTATCAGAACTAGACCATTCAGCAATGGAAGAAAGCATCCTGATCTGATGAATCATCTTTTCTTTTAAATTATGTGGATGGACAACCCAGCCACAGTGATGCACGAACCAGTGTGTTTCTTCGTGTTGGTCTCAAGCCCAGATAAATGGGGAGGATTACATAAGGAAGGGCACCAGGTGTAAAATTTTGCCAGATCAATATGCGGACAACAATATAGATTTCCATACCAGATTGTTTGAGGCCCGGGTTAACAACAACCGGCACCAGTACTGTTAGTCAACAAGGTGCAGGAGGAAATTGGGCTACTGTTAGTTGAAGAAGGAGAAGAACAAGGGGGGAGACGCATCCGGAGACAGGAGGAGAGGAGATAGGTAAAGAGAGTATAACTGAGGGTAGGAACTTTGAATGTTGGCAATATGACTGGTAAGGTGAGAGAGTTAGCTGATGTGATGGGAAAGAAGGAAGGCTGATATATTGTGCATGCAAGAGACTAAATGGAAGGGGAGTAAGGCCAGGTGGACTGGAGGTGGATTCAAATTGTTCTATCATGGTGTGGATGGGAGAAGAAATGGGGTAGGGGTTATTCTAAAGGAACAAGTATGTCAAGAATGCTTTGGAGGTGAAAAGAGTGTCAGATGGAGTGACGATTATGAAGCCGGAAATTGAAGGTGTGATGATGAATGTTGTTAGTGCATAATTGTGTGTGATGGACGAGATACATGATTTCTGGAGTGAGTTGGATGAAGTGATGGACAGTGTACCCAAGGGACAGAGAGTGGCGATTGGAGCAAATTTCAATGGACATGTTGATGAAGGGAACAGAGGAGATGAGGAGGTGATGGATATGTATGTTGTCAAGGAGAGGAATGAAGAAGGTCAGATGATAGTGGATTTTGTGAAAAGGATGTACATGGCTGAATGGTGAAAAAATATTTTAATAAGAGGAAGGAACATAGGGTACATTCAGGAGTGGAGGAAGTTGCACAGAACTAGATTATATCTTATGCAGAAGAGTCAATCTGAAGGAGATTATAGACTGCAAAGTGGTGGCAAAGGAAAGTGTAGTTAGGCAGCATAGGATGGTGGTCTGTAGGATGATGTTGGAGATCAAGAAGAGGAAGAGAATGAGGGCAAAGCCAAGGATCAAATGGTGGAAGTTGAAAAAGGAAGGCTGCAAGGTTGAGTCGAGGGAGGAGGTGAGACAGGCACTGGGTGGCAGTGAAGAGTTACCAGACAGCTGGGCAATTACAGCAGAAGCAGTAAGGGCAACAGCAAGAAGGGTGCTGGGCGTAACATCTGGACAGAGGAAGGAGGAAAAGGAAACCTGGTGGGGAATGGGGAAGTACAAGAGAGTATACAGAGAAAAAGGTTGGCAAAGAAGCAGTGGGAGAGTCAGAGAGATGCAGAAAGCAGACAAGAGTACAAGGAGCTAAGGCTTAAGGTGAAGAGAGAGGTGGCAAAGGCTAAAGAAAAGGAGTATGATGAGTTGTATGTGAGGTTGTACACTAAGGAGGGAGAAAGAATCTTGTAACTATTGTCTAGACATAGGGACCGAGCTGGGAAAGGAGTTGTATTGCAGCAGGATAGGGTGATAAAGGATTAACATGGAAACATACTCACAAGCGAGGAGGGTGTGTTGAGCAGATGGAAAGAGTACTTTGAGAGGCTGATGAATGAAGAGAATGAGAGAGATGCTCCGGGCAATATTCTGCTGGAAAATGTTGGGTCCTATCATTCAAGTTGATGTTAGTTTGCCACATACCACTTACCTAAAGATTGTTGCAGACCATACACCCCTTCATGGGAACAGTATTACCTGATGGCAGTGTCCTCTTTTAGCAGGATTATACGTCCTGCCACAACAACAACATTTATTTATATAGCACATTTTCATACAAAAAGTAGCTCAAAGTGCTTTACATAATGAAGAAAATAAAAATAAAAGACAAAATAAGAAATTAAAATAAGACAACATCAGTTAACATAGAAAAGGAGTAAGGTCCGATGGCCAGGGTGGACAGAAAAAACAAAAAAAAAAACTCCAGAAAGCTGGAGAAAAAAATAAAATCTGTAGGGGTTCCAGGCCACGAGACCGCCTAGTCCCCATACTGCAAAAATTGTTCAGGAATGGTTTGATGAACATGACAAAGAGTTCAAGGTGTGGACTTGGCCTCCAAATTGACCAGATTTCAATCCAATCGAACATCTGTGGGATGTGTTGGAAAAACAATTCTGATCTTTGAAAGCCCCATCTCATAACTTACAGGACTATAACGATATGATGCTAATGTCTTGGTGCCACATACGACAGGACACCTTCAGAGGTCTTGTGGAGTCCAAGCCTCGATAATTTAGTACAGTCTTAATGGCAGGAGGGGGACCTACACAGTATTAAGTGGATGATTATAATGTTGAGGCTGAATGGTGTATACATTTAGTTTATAGGACATTCAGCTGAACTGCATCACAGGCAAATTAACGGAAGTAATCATTAAGGAATAGATCAAACAACAAATGACAAAAACAGTAGCATTAGTGAGCAGTCGAGGTGGATTTAATTAAACTAACATACTGGAATTATATGGGGAAGAAACAAAAGTATATAACCAGAAAGTTGCAAATTACATTATTTAGCTTGACAAGGTCCCTTGTGAGAGATTAAAAGAAACAGAAGTTCAAGTGCAAAACTGCTTTAAACACCAAAAACGAACAGTTATGGTGCAAGAACCTTTTTCAAAATTTGATAATGCTAAAAGCTGTATCCTTCAGACATTATCAGTGCTGAGGCCCCTGCTCTTCTCAATATGCATAAAAGATCTTGATAAGAGTATAAATAACAAACTGGTTAAGTTGGCAGATGATACCAAACTAGGAGGGAGGGCAGATAATGTAGAATCAGATAAATTGTTACAGATAACTTGCCGGCTTGGGCTGTATAATAGATTAAATTAATTGAAATAATTCAAAAGTATTAGACATGGGAAGTAAAAGTATTAAATTTATATTTCACAATGCCCAGTGGAAGGACTGAAACTGGTATGGACACCTTATGAGAAGGACCCAGGAGTTGTAGTGTTTTTTTCACTTTCTACATCCAAAGAGGTAACAGAAGAAATCAAGAAGGCTAATAGGATGTTAGTTTCATATAGCGCCCCACTTATACTTATAGTTTGTAATTCAAGGGTGAGGCCTCCTCTGAAATGCTGCTTACAGTTTTGATTTCCATACCGCGAAAAATACAGAGCAGAAATAGAGGAAAGATCAGAGATAAGTGACAAGCCTGATTCCAGGATAGCATGGTGTGTTCTTTGAGGAAAGACTGAAAGAGCTGGACCTTTGTAATTTAAGGAATTGGTTACATGATCTAATTATTTAAAGTTAAGAAGGAAATATGGGATG
This sequence comes from Erpetoichthys calabaricus, assembly GCF_900747795.2. Classification (NCBI taxonomy): domain Eukaryota; kingdom Metazoa; phylum Chordata; class Cladistia; order Polypteriformes; family Polypteridae; genus Erpetoichthys; species Erpetoichthys calabaricus. The sequence goes on along the minus strand of NC_041396.2, from coordinate 285,235,913 downwards.
GATCTCAACTGCTACTTTAAAATAAACTCTTCAACAAGAACATGTGGACACAATTTGTTTAGGGTAAATTTTGACCAAATAATAAAGACTTTTTTTGAACAGTGAACCATTGACACATGGAATAAGTTACTAAGTATTAATGTAGACAGATGGATTTTGGGGTCCTTCAAATCTGAACTTGATGTCATTCTACAAAATTTAGGTGAATATGATTTGTAAGATGGTTGGGCAGAATGGCTGATTCTGGTCAAAATTGTTCTAATGTTCTACACTCATATAAACCTATTTTAGCTAAAATTTGTATTAAGAATGTTCAGCACTGTATTAGAACATTAGAACAATCTAGACAAAAACAGGTCATTCAGCCCAACAAAGCTTACCAATCCTATACACCTAATTCTTCCAAAATAAAATCGAGTTTTGAAAGTCCTTAAAGTGCTACTGTATACACACAGTATTTGGTAACCTATGGTTCTCTGTGTGAAGATAAACTTCCCTAATCATTTTACCTCTTAATCTCTGTTAGCTTAAACTTAAAAGGTTCCATTTCCAATCTTTCCACATAATTCATCCTCTGAAGTCCTGGGATAAGCTAGTTGTTCTCTGAATTTTTCTAGCACTGCCATGTCTTTTTTATAGCCCTGCAAGCCAAAAATGCACACATTGCTCCAAGTTATTATGGTAATTTGTAATGTAAACCTCAAGAGACAAGACTGGGCGATGGACAAGTACAAAATCTTTCAGATATTAAAGAACTTGTTCTAGTTACAGAGAGAAAAAAGAAAGAAGAAGTTATCTATATGTATTTGTAATCGGATTCATTTTTTAAATAATATTTCAGGATTAAAAAAAGAGCAACTTCTACACCTCTTTTCACCGAATGTCTCAAAATAGTTTAATACCCAAATGTTCTTATATTGGAAGTTATTGAGCCATCGATCTTTTGGAACCTTTCCTCTGAACCAAACCTACTGCATATAATAGCAGAGTCAAGAGCTCAGCCACAGATAAGGAAGTTTGTCATGTTCCTGTTATATTAAGACCTTTGTTTCGTGATATGTGGGTGCTGTCTCTACAGCTGTTTGTTTCAAAAGTGTAAAGTGCAATATTTCCCAAATGACTAAAGTGTTTTGTCCTCTACTGTCCGTTTTATGGAATGTATGGGCAAGGGCCCAGCCAGGACTTAATTTTAGGGGAGTGCATGTGAAAGAACATGAATTAAAATTTTGTGTATGATCAATCAATTGGAATTACCTGAACAATATCACATCCAGATACTTTTTAAAAGTTTTTAAGATTCTCACTTCAAATGCATGGCTTAGTAATTTGTTCCAGATACCCCTGACTCTTTGCTTAAAGAAGTACATCCTGGATATAGTCTTAAATGCACTGCTCCCTAATTTCCTCTAGTGCAGGGGTGTCCACCTCTGGTCCTGTTGGACCGCAGTGGCTGCAGGTTTTCATTCTAACCATCTTCTTAATTAGTGAGCTGTTTTTGCTGCTGATTAACTTGTTTTGCCTTGGCTTTAACTGATGTGACTCAGACCGCTTAGGTGTTTCTTTTCCCTTAATGAGCTGCCAAACAATAATGAGACACAAAACAAGCTGCCACATGACCAGCTAACCTTAAAATAAAGAAAGGTTAAGGTCTCAGTCATGTTGGTCTGCTCACGTTACCAAAACATCTTGACAGTGGTCTTAGAAAAAATAGAAAATCAACAGTCTGCTCTGGCAGAATGAGAGCAACAACATGTCATGATATTCAAAAATGGCTTTAATTAACAGCAAGAACTGGCTTCTCATTAAGAGACTGGCTGGAGTGTGACTATCCAATTTAGCTGGTCATGTTTTGGCTCATTTCACATTTCTATTTGGCTGCTATTTAATGAAGAAACAAATCAATTGAAAAAACTGAATCCTTAAAAACATGGCTATTAAAATGAAGGTAAAAGGAATTAATTAGCAGTGAAAACTACTCTCTGATTAGGAAAAGTGTTAGAATGAAAACCTGTAGCCACTGCGGCCCACCAGCACTGGAGTTGGACACCCCTTCTCTAGTGTCTTTAGGTACATAATTTACTATTTAAAAAGTTCTCCTGATCCAGTTTACATTCACATTTGAGACTTTTGAAGATGTCAACTGAAGTCACAATTGGCTGGGTCAGCAATAACAGAATAGTGGAAGTAATGCAGAAGTAACGCTTCAGGAACTGTTCCAGATTCCTCATTTATCTTAGCAAGTGTCAGACACTGTTGTGTTCCCCTTTGGTGATTAGTAACGCCACTAAAATGATCCGAGACTGATATGATAAACACTTTTTATGTTATTTGACAACAAAGGACATTCAGAGCAAGAGATCAGTATACATATAAGAGTAAGTCCATGTTACGTTTCAGCCAGGCTTCTCCCCAGCTGGGATTCAAAAGTCTCTTTAATGTCTATTTTGTTTATTTGCTATTTTCCAAGTGTCATGTGGATGATTTCCCAAGAGATGGTGCCACCTGCCTATTGTTAAGGGTAACTGCCCTGTAAAGGCTGAGAAAAAAACAGTCCCTTGCAGTTCATTATGAATGCACTTATGGCACATGGTTAGTTATCCTGTGTTTGCTCTTTTTGATTATTTGTGATTTCTGGAATACTTGACCTCTGTACTTTGTATTTTTGACTACTCTTTGAATTTGAGTTTAATGACATTGCTCCTCAGAGCTTTATTTGGTTGCAGAGCATTTTCTGTGAAAAGAAATATTTTTATGTATAAATATTCTGTTGTGAACTGTCCCAAAAATACTTCCAAAATTGACCACTAGGGGGAGATTGCCATAAAAACCTCAACTACTAACAAAAAGGGCCTTGAAGAAACTTTATAAAATAAATGATTTATTTTTACCAAAAATTTTCTGTAGCACAAGAAGCTCCATGGAGCACAAAATGGAATTGCCTAAAGGCAAGGTAATCCAAGGTAAACACAGTCCCAATACAAATGGCAAAGAATGGTCAAAATACAAAGGAAACATTAAAAGATAAGCAAAATAGAAAGAGAAGAATAAACATTATGTACATAAATTAAGAGACATTAAACATGAACTTGAATCCCAGCCAAAGAAGGAACCCTGGCTGAGATCTGACAAATTCTTTATTGCCCTCTTTGTTACTAGCCGGGGATTGATGGTATTTTCACTTCTAGCGGGCACTTTTGAGACTTTTGTGTTAAGGAACCTTGAAGTTCGACACAAAATGAACCACTTCAAAATAAAAAAATCTATGCTAAAAGAACTATGTGTTTTTTGAAGGATTATTTAGATATAGTGAATTCTGAATATAGTCATTTCTATGATTATTGTCAAAATATTGTCTAGTATCTGCATTAATGTTTTTACTTTTTCATATTGATGGCTGCGGTTCTGTGACAACTCATGTCATTGGCAGTTCTGTGACAACTCACGTCATTGAGAACAGTACAGTGCAGATGGTCCCTATGTGTGGCAGGCCAATTGACACAAAACCCATGCACTATTTTGATAGTTGATAGGACGAAACAATAAATTAACAGCTGGGAATTAAAAGCACTGGGTGATCGCAGGATCAAGGTGAATCTCAAACAGAGAGTGAAGTGTCTGGAGAGTGCTATGGAACCTTGAACCGGAGTGTCAAGAGATAACACTGTCAATAGATGGGTTTGGGTGAAGAGTTCATATCTCATTAATTTTACAAAGAGTTTAGTTAAACTATACCTTTCCATAGCGGCTATGTAGTTCCAGAGGTATTGTGGGAGAATGTGTCAACATCCAGCTCTCATATTCCAGCAATTTCTTTTTGGCCCGGTCACATGTACGCATCGCTAAGATTTTACTACCTCTCTGAAAAACAAAAAGTTGGAGTGACAACCTGAAGAGTATAGGAAACATAAGCCCCATTGATCTTGGCTGCTGAGAGTTCCAAAGACTCAAATAATAAAAGAAAGATTTCCTAGCAAGAGGCAATGGACCTTGAGCAGCAATTGACAAAAAGTCTTTGCTGCATAGCAGAAAGGTGAGGAGAAGAAGCATCTAGTAGGAACAAAAAATGTGAGGAAGACAAACAATGGTTGTAGAGAGAGAACGGATGCAACAAAATTACACACAGACCCCTTGACTTAGTAAAATACCTTCTCTTGTTGAATGTTGCGTCTTAGGAGAAATATTTTCTGTTTCAAATCCTTCATTCTTAATTGATAGCAGGAAGGAATATTGCACTCTTGGCCACAACGGACAGTCAATCCAGAAACAGGAAGGTACCAATCAAACCTGTAGTGTGGGTGCTTCCTGAAGAAACATGAATATTGATGAACATTTGGACATAACATTAATGAGAAGCAACTTTAACAATATTCAGAGTATTGGGAAATGCAGGAATGGAACTTATAGAAGGAACGGTGTGCAATTCCTTAATTAGTTGAACTTCTTCAAGCAGAATGCTCCATCTGGTATTGTGGCAGCAGTAAATACAAGGTGGGAATTTGAGGGAACGGGATACCAATTAATTTCAGATCAATTTACTGTCTCCACTTCACCCAACTTGAACATCTTAAGGATGTAAGAGGACACTTGAAAATCTAGAAAAGCCCGTGTGGAAATGCAGAGAATGTGATGAATTGGCAGTGATCAAGACTGAATTCAAACTTAGGTCTCTGAAACAGTGAGGCAGCTTCACTATGCTCTCATACATCTCAGATTAATTAGTTAAATAATGCAATGATATTCTCAAAGTTATTTAATCCTATTCTTGGTTGTGGAGGGTTAGAGCATATCCCAGCAGCACTGATTCCAGACAAGAACCAACTGCAGGAAGGGGCAGCAGTCCATTATAGGGCCAACTCATGTACATACTTGCATACATCCCTCAGATGAGGGTAATTCCTAAGGGCTAGAAGCTAGCAAGTATTGTTTTGAAAAACAAAAAGAAATCGGGAAGGTCCAAGCAATTATGGGCCAGTAAGATTAATATGCATCACCGGCAAAATAATGGAAGCAAATATTAAGACAAAAATCAAGAATCATGTGTTGAAAACAGCTGTATTGGTAAACAGTCACTATGGGTTTCCACTGAGGAAATCATGTTTAATGAATATGCATATATTATTATTTATCTTGTACCATGTACATGTGTTTAGTGTATATCTTAGTGGCTCTCAGAAATGATACATCACCACCCTGAGCAGACAGGTGCTTCCATCACTAACCACTTCTCCTTTTTCATCCACAGTTCCATGGGACAAAGTGAGTATTACTTAATCTGCTAGGCTTTAGTGACACACATATTTAACATGAATGCAGGCATCCAGCTATGCCTTCCCTCACTTACATTCCAAACTAAGAGACTGAACATCAGCTTGTACCAGGATCTGCCTGGACTTCATCTGATAAGAAGGTGTAAATCAGAGTGGATATGACATTGCAGAGCCCCCCATGAGCCAGAAGGCACAAAATGTACTCAAGCAAGAACTACGAGCTGTGAATGAATGACAACTCTGATAGAACCAACCTATGAAGAGACACTGATTTTGTAACTGGAAGTGACTTTAACCTAATCATGAGAGATTCCACCTTTCTTCATAAACTAGTAAACATCTCGTCTGGGGAATTATGGGCTCTCTCAGGTGGCTCTCTCAAGGAAACATTCAGGAAAAACTCTCTTTCCCTGGAGCACTCGGCCCTGGGATACTCCTGAGCACATGCTCCAAAAATGACTGATAATCTCCAAAACAACCTTTCTCTATTAAACTAAAAGCTGATGATCTTTGTGGACAAAAAAGCTGAGATCCAGTTTTCCAATCTAAACAGTGTGTCATTCTGAAGGCCAGAAGAGAATACATCACTTCAAGAAGGGAATTTCCGCATCTCAATTCTTGTACCAGAAAGAGTAATGCTTTTTCCTATGAAAGTTGCAGAAGACACAGCAAAGGGCCTAACAGCAGAAATCAAGCTGAGAAAGTAGCATCACAGAACACCACAAACAAAGGACCATGTAGCAAGGAGAATGACTGCACTCCAACACAAGAAGAATCCTCCATTTGAATCAGGAGAAGCAACAAAGCAACAACTCCACATAACATCGGACATCACCTTTAAAGACTTGGTATTGTAAAACTATTTATCTGTGCCAAGATAAATTAGAATTCTGATTAGCAAGAAAAGAGCCAGCCTATCTATGTTTAGGTTTAGGTTTAAGTTTCTTTATTTAGTCATGTTTACACAAGAAAACATGAAATTTGCCTTTCTGATCAGCTGCTGTACAACTGTGATTCCACTCTCAGGTACAGTCGGTTAAAATACTCTGAGTGGTGCACTGACAGTGACAACGCTAAAGCAGCTATGATATTTGGAATAGTTTGGCCATTCTGTGCATCATTATATTGTTACAGGTTGAGTACAATCAAATGCCTTAAACTAAAAAATGATAGGCGGTTAATTTCAGTGTATTTGATAAAGCCATGCCAGGAATGTGAATCTAAAAAATAAAGGGAAACCACACAGGAACAGTAGCACTGCTTTGATGATGATGGGTGCTGCCAGTTTGCAAAACTGAGCCGAAAACATATATACACAATGGTTTGAGCTGGCGTGAGAATGTCTGTGGCTTTACACCAAGTTTAGTTTTTATACATCGCAATGTAAGCATGGAAACAGGCGTATGCAACATTTTTGTGCGTACGCAGCATTTATACATGAGGCCCCAGGAGATGTAAGGCCAGTGGAAAAGGAATTATCTGAAGTCTATGGCCAGGATAGGTTTGATAACAGTAAAGGCACAATTCACTAACAAAGGAAAAGGCAAAGTCTGTGGTCAAAAGAAGTGTAAAGGACTAACAAGACAAATTAACAAATGAGAATCCCAAAGCAAAAAAGGCATGCAAGTCAAATACTTTTAAATTATCTGAAACCTGTGATGTTCCAATGTTAATTAGGTGGACAGTGATGTAAAGACAGTTCCTATGACAGACAAAAATCCTATGACAACACTGAAATTATGCCATAACAGAATGAATTATTAATCATAAGGAAAAGGATTGAATGCAGCCCAAGAGTTAACTAAATGTAACTTAAATTTGAAAGTGAAAGAGGTCTCTGCCTCATCTTAGAGAGCCACCAACATAATTTTACAAAGGTTAGAATAAGGTACAGTAAATGAGTAATGAGCATCCCTCCAGAAAGAGAGGATGAACAGAAGAGAAAACCGATACACCCCTCTTATAAAGCAGTGCTAATATCAATAGGACAATCCGTTAAACACCCCCTTAATGAAGCAGTGTTCAGAGTAATACAAGAGTCAACAGGAGTCAGGAATTACTGGTGGATTTAGTTGATTTGAGGGGGTAATAAAGTTCTGCCTATTAAGAGTAAGATGACGTGATGTATTAGATAATGTGATGTAATTAGAAAAAAGTATAAAAGGAAGTTAATTGGACTGAGACATATGTGTACAACACTGTGCAAATAAAAGATTGTTCTGCATTTTCATCTGGACTCTGCAACTGCCTTCTTTGAAGATAGAGAAATGTTTTTTCCACGATAGTGGTGAGTGATCATGTCTGTGATAACAGTGCCCATGATAGACACAGATTCTATGACAACAAAAAAATAATGCCATCATCCTAAACATAAAAATAAACAAATATGTCACAAACAAAATACTAAGGTTCTAAAAGAGGAAAATAATGATCAAGAACATAAAAATGACATGATTCATGACATTGTCATTTGTTGTTTAGCTTTTGTTCTTATGGTTTCTGCTAAAGATTTAAAAATGTATTAGCTACCTTTATATCTTTCAGTTAAATTGTAATAAAGAAAGCACTTTCCCTAAGCAATGTTGCTTCTGGGTAAGGTGCTATATATATAATAAAGACTGACTGATTATTTAACCGATTGATCACTGGGAACATACCTACCCTTGTTTTAATTTGGCACACAAGATAAGATCTGTAAAAAGGAATATATGGCGAAAGCTTCGATTTCCATTTGAAAAATCCACAAGGAAACCATCTTTCACTAGCTGTCGAACCTAAAAATAATAATAGTAATAATAATAATAATAATAATAATAATAATAATAATAATAATAACAACAGAGACAGATAATTAACCAAACATGGAATGAAAAGAAATTCAAGCAGTCTGAAAATTACATAGAAATCTAATTTAGAGATATAGCAACTTTTAAAGTCATCCAATAATGATTACATTATTGCTAACATTTAAGATTTGCTAACATTTACAGCATCTTTATGACACCATCCATTCATCCATCCATCCATTTTCTGTACCCACTTTTCCATTACAGTGTCTAATTCCTCATGTTCTGAAAGAAGGTTACCATACACAAATGGTTCTCATCTAACAATTGTAAGTATATTTTCAGATCAAACAATTCAGCACCCAGTTTTAAAAATGAAATATGTAAGGTCCCTACTATATTACATAACTTTTCCATAGAGTTTCAGTCACAGACATCATTCAGATAATCCTATGCAGTCGGAGTGGTTGCAATACACTCCTGAAATTGTTCAGTTGTGTTGTCTGACTTACCCAGAGACTCAGTCCAACCAGTCTGCAACTAGCACTCACAAAAGTCAAGCAGGTTTGATTTTGTCTTAACCATGGGTGGGATTATGTGTGTGTGATAGCTGATAGCCAGTAAGCACTTACCTGGAAGTACGTTGCATATTGTGCAGCTATACGGAATAAGGAACATAAGTGTTTTTGACTTGACAAGCAGTAGAGAGACTCGTCTGTCTGATGTTGCATGTTTTATCTACCATAACAGATGGAAAAAAATGGCTGGGCTGAATTTACCAATCCTGTAAAGGCTTTGAACGGGAACCACCTCCATCAGGCAGAAAGCTACTGGCTGTCACAAAAAGGGGTGAGCTTGCAATACTGTGAAAATGTGTTGGAAAGTGGTTATGCTGTTGCTTAGTCTACTTAGGAAACAAGATCAACAATTGCAGTGATGTTCACTCTGACTAGAAATCTGGTAATATGACATTAGTTTTAAGCAGCAATTAATGCATTGTGTGTGTATGTAGGATATTGGGAGCGAGTGTACACATTACAATGTGTATATTAATCAACCCACCACAAATGACCTGACTGTCCTAAGAATTCTGTCAGCTGTAAGCTTGTCTGCACATCAAAATGAGAGACAGCTGCATTCTACATGATAGGAAAACAACGGCTGCTGGCTTTTGGTAAACCACCATGGGGGATGGACAGTTACAGCCTATTAAATAACTGTCCTCTGAAAAGATTCTCGAGTAAGCCAACTCTTTTTCAGAAGATAAGCCAATTTTCAGTTAAGCCTTTGGCCTTTCCCTGGGATAAGAACTGTTTGGTGCTAATATTTTCAGGTATCAAAATCAAGATTAGAAGCCAGCTGTGTATTCACACACTGAGCACACTGGGCACTGAGCAGGCTCCTGTCAATCATGGAGAATCCACTGCATCCACATCTATCTATCTATTCCTGCAAGTCAGGGTGTTATGCCTCATTCCCTCTAATAACTACTGATCTGCAAATGTATAATCATATCTACTGTATACAGTCTTTGTGTCCAGATGGTGTTTCAAAGTTGTCAAATTACTTGCCTAGGGCTGTATAACAGAGTATAAGGAGACTGGGCACAATGACCGATTTGGAAGATTTTAGGGTATTCTTTCAGAATGCATGTCTGTGTTCTTTGCCATTATCCACCATATACTTGTGATTATATTTTTCAGTTACAGTATATAATTTTGAGTTTGCTGGTTAAAGATTTTGTTAATTATTATAAACCACATCTGATCTTTTACTCTGCTGTTGAAAAGATATAACCCTTTTTTTCTGTGAACACATTCTGAAAACTCAGCTAATGAGGTTCACTGGCTGAAATATTCATAATTGTTGAGTACTTTGTTAATAGTTAGGCTTTAAATTAAATGTAACACACATTAAGTTAAGCTGCCAAGCCAATGAGGTTTTATTCTGAAGCACACATAAAAAGGAATAGTGCTTAGAGAGCTACCTAGCACTTGAGGTTTTAAAATAAAGCATATGCTAGTTAACACTAGAATCCCTGAAGCCTACGAAAAAAAGTCGTAATCCTGGGCCATCTTAAATTCCTTCACACATCTTGATTAGCGTCTTTTGTTTTGCAAATGTGTCGATCAGCACAAGCAGCAAGCAGCCTGCTATCTCATGCCCCCCATAGCCGCAGTTCAAGTTGGACAAAAAGTTCTCCCAGCTAAAGGCTCTTTAGCTGGGTGTACGGTGCCTGAAGTTGTATAGGGTAAATAATATATCATTATTTGGAACACATGCATTTCATGTGTGTTCTACAATGATCTGGGTAAATGCAGGATGTCAGAAAATGTAAGGCAAGAAATGATGAACACATAGCTAAAACAGAAACTTTTTCATGTTATAGTACTAATGACCAAATTTTGGCATGAAGTATATGATGTGTGAACAGTGAAATTCAAATATCAAGTAAACACTTTTACAAAAAGTACAAGTATAACAAAACAAGTGCGCTTTTATTCAAGAATATAACCAAAGAAAAAGAAATCGGGTTAGGGTGTGATGATGGCACGACTGGTTGGGTGGTGCAGAGGTAAAAACTGCTGGCTCATTATCAAGAGGTTGCGGGTTAGATTCCGGGCTGTTCGTAGATTTACCATTTGAGTAGTAAGTAGCTCTTATTGTTACTATTAATGAATAAAAGCATACATTTGATTTATTTGAGTCTTTAACAGCCGACATAAATCTATTAGCGTTTTTTTTAATATTCAGTTTTATTCTCTCAATCTCATTCATGCTCCCCCCGATCTGTCACTGTGGTTTTCAAAAAAAGACGTGCTATAGCAGAGGTGAATTCAGATGAGGATTCAGGTTCTACATCGGAGGAAGAGAACAGAAGCCCTCCCCGTAAGAAACGTCAAATCACACATAAGAATAATGCAGCTGCACCAGGCATAAAGGCGAAAGATGGCACCACTTGGATGCTGCAACAGGTCGGGCATCATCCTCCCAGTCAGTGTGCCACATGCATGACCTTCAAAGAAAAAGCAGGACTTACAGAGCTCACCAAGGTATCATGCAAAGTTCTGTTTGTGATTATGTTTTGTGATGGTCTTTATATGAAAAACATGTTATTTTTTAAAAGCCAGATCAAATGTTATTTACCTTGACTTATTTACTTATATTTCTACAGCATAAAGTCAAAAGTAGACTGCAGAGCTTCCTGTGTTTGATCGACACAGGCATGCTGACAAAGTACATGTGCAATGCTACTTCAGTATGTGAATGACTTTAGCTGCAGGTGGAAGCTCCTGTCGAACTTTACCCAACTGTTGTTACGGTTCTGCATTTGTCCAAAAACGGTTTCATAAACTTTATGACCTTAGTCTCAGAAAGTCTTTCTCCAGTGGGAGTGGGACGACTGGGATCTTTTCTTGAATAAGGAGTGGCATCGCACATGTACTTTATCAGCATGCCTGGATGAAATGTTGGGACAGCTTAGCTATTAGCTAAACAGATGGGCTTAGTGGACTGAATGGTCTCATCTCGTCAAATTTCTTATGTTCTCATGTTCTGTTTAGGACAAGGGTACAAACTTAAACCATCACAATTGAAGAGTTCAGAACAAAAAAAGGGGAGTTACAATTTATAGTGTTTTAATGTTCTTAACTGGAAAAATCCAGCAGCCTGAAATCAATGACTCCTGTTAACTGCATTAAAACATTAACTATCTGTAAATGTAAAAAGTACTATACTGTAGATAGATGCATATAGTTCTGAAAATGACACATTTTGTTATCAGCGTATTTTAAAGATAAATTTTAAAAGGTCGCTTTTAGGAGTTATACAGGTGAAGTCTGTTTCTGAAGTCTATGCTCAGACTTCCTCTTATCTACACATCTTTGTTCTTCATCCTAAACCAAGGAGTTAAATATGGTAGGTAGAATGTAGGAAAAACACTACAGAAAACTCAAACCTCATGACAATGGGCTTTTTTTGTACACTCTGTTGATAAATCTTCTCTATAAATGTTGAATCTGCGGTTTATGCTGCACAGCATATACGAGTGGGTACAGGCACAAAGGCATAACTATATACAGCAAAAAAAATGTGTGACCAGTGATTAAAATGCTTTGAGACTGACCTTTAAATAGAAAGTCTAGTAAAACCAAAACAAGTTTTATTTTTAAACATAATTCACATGAATACTAAAATACAATGCCTTCATTTTTTTACATTTTTTAATGTTGCAGCCATGAGCTAAAATAATTTACATTTATACTCATCTAGCAACATTAAATATCTCAGAATAACAAGCCAAAACAGTATAATAGGAATTTTTGCAAATTTATTAAAAATAAAAAAAACAGAAATATTACATCCACACAAGTATTCAGACCCTTTGCTATGACACTTGAAATTTGACTTAGGTGCATTTAATTATATTAATCATTTCTGAGATGTTGTACACCTTGTTTGCAGTCCACCTGTGGTCATTTCAATTGCTTGGACAAGATTAAGAAAGGTCTTTAAAATGGTCCCATAGGTGACTGTGTATCTGAGCAAAAACCAAGCTATGACGTTGAAGGAATTGTCTGTGGTGCTAAGAAACATAATTGTGTTGAAGCACAGATCCCAGCAAAGCTACAAAAAGAAAAAAAATTCCAAGAGCACAGTGGCCTTCATACATGGAATACGTTTGGAACAACCGTGACCCTTCTTAGAGCTGACTGCCCAGTCAAACTAAGCAATTGGAAGGTGGTCATGCAAAGCTTCAGAAGCCTGTGTGAAGATGGGAGACACTTCCAAAGGGATAAATACCACTGAAATACTCTACTAATCTAAACTTTATGATAGAGTGACCAGAAGACACATGAAACCCCTCTTGGAGTTTGAAAAAGACACCTAATGGACTCTCAAGCAATGAGAAACAGGATTCTCTGATCTGATGAAACAAAGATGAAATTGTTCGGCCACAACTTTAAGCATAATTTCTGGAGGAAGCCAGGCACCGTGCAACACCTGAGCAATACCATTCCAATGGTGAAGAATGGTGTTGGCAGCATCAAATTGTGGGGTTGCTTTTCAGCGGCATGGGCTGGGAGGCTTGTCAGGGTTGAGAGAAGCCTGAATGGAGCAAAGCTCCGGAGAGTTCATCTTCGAACAGGATAATGATCCTAGGCACAATGCCAACACAACATAGGAGTAGTTTCTGGACAGCTATGAGTATGTCCTTGAGTGGATCAGCCTGAACCAAATCAAATATCTCTAGAATGACACAAAACCCCCAAATCCAGGCATGTAAAACTTGTTTCCTCAAACTCAGGAATACTCCAGGCTGGAACTGCTGCCAAAGGTGCATCAACACGTATAGGGTCTGACTATCTGAGTCAATGTGATATTTCAGTTTTTTATTTTTAATAAATTTGAAAAATATCTAAAATCCTGTTGTTTCCCTTTCATTCTGGGGTATTGAGTATTGCTTGATGAGGGAAAAAATTAATTACATTATTTTTTGAATGCATCGTACTTGTTCTAATACAAACAAAGTTTTTCTATGCCACTCATATCCTCAGAAACAGCCACTCACATTGGGACATACGTACAAGTTACATGGGGCCATGTCTGGAGAACCGGGTTTGACTAAGCAATATTTGCAACCTATGTTTTGTGAAAAGAAGCATCTTTGTGAAACAGAAGGGGCAGAATTACCAGTTTAGTGGATGGAGCTGACCTACACTACATTTTTGGTGCACTGTTATATTAACATTTTAGATGTATACATATTGGTCCTCTCTTTTTATATTTACACTTTTAAGTGTTAATTTGACATTAATAGAGTTCATTTAATATCATCAGTTTAAATAAGCATAAAGAAGTATATATTAAATTAAAGGCAATTGTGATTTGATCTCTAAGGTCTTGGTCTGTAAACCCTAAGGTTGCCAAATCAAATCTCATCACAAGCAGGCCATAAAGTCAAAAAATACAATGATCCAATTAAATATAACAATCATCTTTCTGAGCATTTTACAATTAAAGCATCATCTAAATAATTACATTTGTAATAAACATTAATTAAATACATAAAGATATTGTTGAAAGTAAAGCTGTTATCATATGCTATCAAATGTAAAAAAAAAAAAAAACTAGCATAAATGTATTATTCAATTGCTCCTGGGTCTGATGGTGGAAGGGGTCTGGGATAAATATTGCAGCCCTCAACCTAGATTGTTGCTCTGTTAACAAGGTACATGAAAAGCAATTCATATGAATATGATTAAAAGTGTGGAGAGACATCAGGGATGAACTAATCAAGCAAAAGGGTGCCCCAAGAATTGATGCTGAACCCAATCTTCTTTTTCCTATACGTCTACTCATTAGGCCCTGTCATCCAGTCCCATAGTTTCTCTGATTATTGCTGTACTGAGGATACGCAGCTGTACCTGTCGTTCCTGCCAAGGAACCACACTTACTGATATAGCAACCATCTCCAGCTCAACCTAGCAGAGATGGAGCTTGCCTATCTGTTCAACACCCCATTTCTGCTCAGCTTTACTCATTATCATTAACATCCGTCAAGTTGGCACACAATACTGAGGTGGTGATCAGTGACCAGGTCTCCTTCTTGGGTCCATGTTATGGTCTAACAGTCTTGCAGATTCAATCTATCCAATACATGCAATATCAAACCATATCTTACGGTCATGTCACATCTAGTCCACTTGATCTGTCTGCTGGTAGGGGATAATTTGAAATGCAGCACCACATGTAGTGGGCAAGGTGGGCACATACCACTGTTCTTTTTGGATCAATATATTGACCTCCTGTAGTGGCACATATTAAGTTCAAATCCTTGATGCTTGCTTACAGAGTTGTCAATGTATTAACACCATTATGATATGGAGACACTTGTGCTGTCCTATGCTCCTTCTCAAACAATTAGATCTGATGATTTTATTTCCATGTAGTATCAAATATCAGTCCAGATTTTTTTCATATGCAGATCTTAGCTCAGCGGTTCTCAAACTGTGGGGCACGGTCCCCTAGGGGGGAGCGAAGTAACAAAAAAGGGGACGCGAATGTTGCCATATGTAGCGTAATTTCGCTATTCATAGGGAAATTTTAAACTTGTAGCGGTGTATCGGCAGCAAAAAATATAGGAATAAATTTTATTAGGGTTTCAAAAAAATGTTAGGGGGGCAGATTAAAACTGTTATGAAAACTGGTCGCAAATACTTAAAGGTTGAGAAACGCTGTCCTAGCTGATGAAATGAGTTGCCCACCTCCATCTGAAATTCAAAATGTTTTTAAGCATTTGAAGGATGTTTTGTTTGTTGTTTTTTTTGTCTAATTGATATTAGCTGTTATTTTTGTAAACCTAGGAGTTGTAAGTCCACTGTATTTTATTCTGAACTCTTCACTTGTTATGGTTAATTTTGTATCCTTGCCCTAGAACGGAACATAAGAAATCTAACAAACGAGATGAGACCCTTCGGTCCATCAAGCCTGTTTGTTTACCTAATAGCTATTTGTCCCAATATCTCATCCAGGTTCATCTTAAAGGTTGTCAAGGTTTCTGCTTCAACTCCATGTCTCAGCAGTTTGTTCCTGAGTCCCACAACTCTTTGTGTGAAGAAGTATGCTATGTCTTTGTTATACTGTGGTGCCAAGAACTGCAAGCAGTACTCCAGATCTGGTCTTTCCAGTGCATTATTTGTTTTGATCCTTCAAGTGTTTATAACATAACCCAACATTTTATTTGCTTTTTTAATTGCTTTTGTGCATTGCTTAGTCAATGACAATGTTGCATCAACATAAACCTATAAATCCTTCCTGTCTCGCATCTTGTTATAATTGATGTTCCTTTTGTCCACTTGTAGCACTTTGCACGTTTCTGCATTAAACTGAATTTTCCAGGTGTTTGCACAGTTCTGAAGGTTGTCCAGGTCACTTTGAATTCTTTTTGCTGGCTCTTCAATGTCTGTTAGTGTCATCTATGAAATTTACTAACTATACTAGAATCAGTGTCATTAAAATTTTCATTTAGGTAAATTTCTAATGTATTAATTATAGTTTCAATAATATTTCATGCCACAGAAATAAGACTAATTGGTCTATAATTACTAAGATCCATTTTGACTGGAGTCACAATTACAACTTTCCAGTCCTCAGGTGCTTCTCCTTTCTGAAGTGACTGCTGAAATATGCCTACTAAGTGTTTATAGAAGATGTCTTTCATTTCTTTCAATTCAATTGGTAAGATCCCATCTGGTCAGGGGGTTTTATTAGTCTTATAGTCAATATATTAAGGGCTTTAAGCACATCTGACTCTTCTATTTTAATATCTGTGAACTCAGAATTTGTGTTTACTTCTGCATGAGGTAATCCATGTTTTCCTTCCTTTACTACTTGTTCATTTCATTTGCTATTTACTTCACATTTTCAATGTTTTCTCCATTCGTGTCTCTAAGGTTTCTTAAATTCTCTTTTGTCATCTTTTTACTGGAGTAGCACTGAAAAAATTAAATTGCATGCTGTTTGTTTTGGCTTCTTTAGCAATTTTTATTTTGATTTCTCTTTTGACTGAGTGGTGACTCTGAGGCTAGGGATCTGCACCAGCAATCAGAAGGTTGCCAGTTTGAATCCTGTAAATGTCAGAAGCAATGCCACTCTGTTGGCCTTTGACCTGCAATTGCTCTGTTCAGGGTATGACATTAACCTGCATCCAGCCTTGCAAACAGGTCCTCCAACTTGCAAAGGAAAAGTTGGGGTTTGGTGGAGGGATTGGCACTCCAGCCACTGTAAAGTAAATAAATAAGTAAGTTAAAAAAACCTCACACTGTTCTATTCCATTCAAACTAGTGTGGTGCTGAGGTGTCACCTATTGCATGGTTGTACTCGGGTCCTAATTTAGATCCTGAGGTGACTTGTCATGTGGTGGTTGCACAACGCGCTGTATCAGTGCCTGCTCTCTCTCTCTTTTGACATTTCAAATGCTTTTTTTTTTTTTACCCCTTGCTGTACTTTCTGGTGTTCTTCTATGTCAGAATTATCTGGCTTTTTAAAAAATTCTTGTACACTGATTTTTTCAGTTTTACTTTTTTTACTAATATTCCTATTTATCCATTTTGGATAATATTTTTAGTCTATTTCTTTTATTACTTTTAAGAATAAACTTATTTTGAGCATGGATCAGAAGATCTCTGAAGTGACTCCAACTGTCATTTATAGTTGATGAGCTTTGCTTTCCCATTTGATGTTTTGTAGATACTTCCTCAACCCTATAAAGTCTGCTTTCCTCAAGTTATAAGTCTTTGTTTTGCTGTACATTTGTGTGCTTTCAAAAATGATCTCAAATTTTACCTTGTTGTGATCACTGTTGCTTAAAGTATCAGTAATTTTTGTTCTTGTTACTCTGTCTTTATTGTTTGAAAAGATGATTCACCACGCATTGGACTTGAGACAAAATGGGTGAAAAAATAGTCATTTCCCATCTGCACCATTTAAGTTTCCTCTTTTGTGTTCCCAATTTGGGCTTCCCAATCAATGTTCTCAAAGTTAAAATCACCCATGACCACTGTTCCTTCTTTGTTGCACATCTGTCTTATTTGATTGAATAATATGTTATACATATCAGAATTTCGCAGCCTGAAGCAAACTCATATAAACAGATTTTTGTCTTTCTTCTTTACTAGCCTAACCCACAGTGATTCTGATGTTGTTTCCTTCTTCCAACTTGAAGATGTGGGCCTGAATATTATTTTTCACATATAGTTACACCCCCTCCTTTCTTTCCTTGTCTGTCTCTCCTGAAGTGTGGGTAGCCACTAATATTATATTCCTCTCCGTCACTCTCATTTAGCTATGTAATTCCTGCAATATCATAGTTTCAATTCAATACTATTTGTTCTCATGCATTTTATGTCTAATGCTTCTCGCATTAAGGAGTAAACATTTAAAATGAGGAAAATTACTTTTCGTGTCCTGTAATACTTGTTCCCAAACTGATATTACTCAATTATATTGACCTCTTTTGTAAGTCAGTTTGAATAAAGCATCTGCTGAGCAAATAAATGTCACTATAAATGTCAAAAACATGGAAGACACACAGCAAAACTCACAATTTTCCCATAAAACAAATTCTCCTTCCTGAATTTCAAAAATGATCTCTGATCTTCCAGAAACTGACCCGCCACCCACCACCACAATCAAATTGTTGTGCTATAGAAAAAGTGTGGCAGGTGGGCATTAATGTCTCATGAACAAATATGAGTTGAGTTAGCTTATTTTACAAACAAATCTAAAGACGGAGTTGATTCCTTCATTTATTACCTGAATCTATCTAATCTGTTTATTTTGGTCAGAACCTATTCTAGCACCATTAGATACAATGCACAAAGAAATCAGGACAGGACATCAGTTCATCACACAGCACTCTCATGCACACTTACACTGATTTGTACAGAAACAATTTCATAATTCAAAGGCAACATTAACAAATAAAAGTAAAAATCTACTTATGAACTGATTCATTTATATTGCAGCTGAGTAAAGATTTTTTTTATAATTTTGAATTAATTGTTTGTAAAATGTAATTTTTTTTATTAAATTATGTTTTTTCCAAGTATCTAAAAAAAGATTAGAAAAAGAAACTGATCTTGTTACTGACTTTGCCTTTGGATAGGGTTACTGTGCTTTTCTTGTTTGGAACTTCCTCGTTGACTACAGAGAGGAAACTGCTAGAGATCCGAAGCGCTTCCTGCAGTAAAGGATAGTCCAAATGTTCTTCCGGGGTATGCTTCAGGAGGTCCTATATCCAAACAAACAAACAAATACATACATGAATGAACAAATAAATAAATAAACATAACTTTGTTAAAACACACCTCCTTAATTACATTTTAAGTATGTTCACCACCAAAGATAAGGAATGTCATATTTGTATTTGTGACATATTGTAAAGTTTGTTTTAGACCATATTGATCAGTAAGTTAGTCTCTTCAGAAAATCTTTATCAAGTAGTTCATGTTAGGCATTCAACTTTACTCATTATTTCAATGTTTAAATAAATTTTACCATGCATAATTTACACTTTAACTGGGTGTCACGAGGATGTTGTAATAATTTTTGTGTACTTAGAAAAAACAAATACTTTAGATACCAGTTGTTGTACTTACAACAGATTAGAACTAGTATAGATAAAATCTCAATAACTGACTGGCCAGCTAGCCTGGGGGAATTCAGGTGGCTTGAACATTAACAGGCTGGCAGATCAACTTCGGGGTTGAAGGCTTTGTATTGATATGCTTGCAATAGATTTCACAAGGTTAGTTTGTGTGTGCTCAAAATATCAAAAAACAGGGACACCTTACATTCTTTGAGTCCTCCTCCCTATGAAGAAAGGCTGGAATGGCACTCCTTCCCCCTCCAGGAGGAAAGCATGAGCTGGAATGGGTGCAGAATCTTCCTGAATTGAGTCTTAGAAAACTACACACTCCCACTCATGAAAGAGGCATGTAGAAAGATCATTAGAACTGGATAATGAGGGTTTCAAAGGCATCTCTCCCTCACACTCTATCCATTTCCCATCCTAAGGATAGACCACCTCTTTGTCTCTCTGTTTCATCCACACAGATGTCATTCTGAATCAAGGGCTATGCTGGATCACATTGGATTAGAGACCAAATAACACAGTGAGACAGACAGCCACTTGGTGGGATATTATCAGGTTGTATTATTTTACCAATACTCATTGTACAATGCTATTTCGGACATATTATCTATAGAGCATGAATAAATGTGAAACGTTTTCACCTGCCCATTCTGGTACTCTGTCTAATTGCCTGGAGTTACACATGCAAAGAAAAGAGAATAGTGTTAAAAAACAGTAGCAGTCATCACTGACTGAATGGTAAGAGTAAGGAATTTGGGACATTCTGGTATGGCATATGTAAAAAAACAGTCTAAAATGAAAAGACCCTACTAATAAAACACCTGGTACTAAAATAAGTCACTGTATGTCAAACATGTATCATTGACAATTGAACTGGCTGAGTGTTTTTTTATCTTTTTGTCCAGTTTTGTATCGTTAGTACATACATACAGTAAATACTGTAATTCTCCAAACCATTTAATCCATTTCAGGTTTGTGCTAGCAACAAGGTGGGAAACAACCCCCTGACAGTGCCCCAGTTCATTGCAGGATACACACAATATAATAAAAACTCAGTCTTGGGCCAGTTTAGATTCATCAGCTAATGTAAAGCCTATATCACATTATGCACCTTTTCCAGTGATTTTCAGTTGTAACTTTACATAATCCTAGCCCGTCAGAAGCAGTTGCGGTGCATTGTCTTGAAGACTAATGCGACATGCCCAATGACTATAAGACCAACTAGACTGTGACTGGCTATGATGAAATAAAAAGTTTTCATTATTTCTTTAGACAGAAGAGCAGACAACAATAAATGCTTATGAGAATGTTCAATGCAATGAATGTAGTGACAAGGAATAAGGAAATACGGGGGTTTTGAACCTTGTAAAAAGAAGAGAGGCCTGTCTGTCTGATGACTTGTGTTTTACATACTAAAACAGAATGGAAGAAAGAGCCACGACTGCAGCCTAACTTGCTGTAGCTAAAACCCCTTCAAACACAGTACTGGCACAGCACCTGCTCCATCAGGCCGTATGGGGGCTTTGGACCTCACAAACAGTAGAGCAGCTTGTATGTCTGATGTCCTGTGTTTTACATACCAAGATAAAACAGAGAAAAGTAAAAAGAGGGCAGAGATTGCAACTGTTAACCCTTTACACAGCCCTGGTACAGCTCTGGATCCATCATTCAGCACACTATTGCCAGTCAGCTAAGGGGATGAGCATGACTGTACTAGAAAGCCATAACCCAGATGTTAAAGTAGACATGCCTTAAAAGTTTCAGTTGTGTAACGTGACTTGGTACAGCAATGAGATCTGTGACTGCATGCGGTATGTCTGACATGTCCCGTGTCTAAAAGTGGCATAATGTGACATCTGCTTAATATGAACATTTTTGCAATGTGTGAAGATAACAAAAGTACTGAAAGGAAAACTCATGCAGACAATGTGCTGACTCTAGACACACAAACCAAAAAATGCAGGATCACACAGGATGTTAAATCCATGAGGCAGCAGTGCTAATCCCTGAGCCATGGTAATATCCCATATTCTTAAGAATACAGTAATTAGAACATCAATTAAAGTTCAATGGATGCCTTACAACACCATAGAGATGGTGCTCTATGTAGACAGTGTAAAACCACTTAAATTAGTCCTCTTGACAGCTACAGTAAATAAGCGAACCAATTAATGTCCTGCATGAAAAACATTTAACAATTAAAGGAAACTTTTGAAACAGTTTTTTGATTTATCTCTTCTATCAAAAATACCTCAGGTATTTAGAAGAAGGCCAGCCTTGCAAAACAGTAAAGTTTGAGATTAAACAGTCCTGCCAAAAACTGTATGTGATTTGCCAGTTGTGCCTGAATCATACAAGCAAAACACATGTATGCTGGGTTAACTGAAAAAACAAAATTAGCTTTGTGTGACTGAGAATTCTTTACAGTGAACAAGGACCCTATGCTGGCTCTTTCCTTCCTTCCCTCCCTACACGTGATATTACCAGGCCAGTAATCAGACTTAGCAAGCTTTTACACAAAACCTTCCATTTTAGTGCCCACATGTGCATGTACCAAGAAATTACCACTCATTAACATTTTTTACAAAATGCAATTGATTATGGAAGCAGAGTAGTTATTGACATTCGCCAAACCAAAGAACCTCTATGTCCAATCACTTTTCAGGGAGTAGACGTGGAAGAGGTGCATTGCCACAAGTACTTTGTGGTTTACATCAGGTTGGGCTAGTCTCATAACACAGAGGGAAGAGCAGAGTCCTTTAATGTGGGTGGTGACATCCTTTACACCTTCAACAACTATGATTGCCCGTGTGGTGTGCCTGGCAGGTAACATCACTTCAAGAGAGGCCCACCGAATCAACAAACTAATTAAAAGGTCAGGCTTACTTATAGGATGCACTCTTGATGCCCTGGAGGTAGCAAACGTGGAGCGAATGAAGACAAAACTGATGGCTATTATGAATAATGCTGCACATCCTCTTTCTGATATAGTAACACTAAGAACTTTCCAACAATGAGTTATTCAGCACAAGTGTGAAAATGAAACGCTACAGGGGCTCCTTTATACTAACAACAATACGTCTAAATAACACACTACTGGGACTGGGACAGCCAAGTGAGAAGTTTTTCTTCTTTCTTTTTAGTCACTCTGGTGTGGATTTAGACCCTAGTGTGTGTGCGTGTGTTTGTGTGTGTTTATTTACTTACTGAACTTTATTTATTCACAGAATTACAAAAAGCCAAATTTCCTTCTAGGGACAAAAAGTTCTATCTAACTATCTAGTGGTGCAGTGGTTAGCTCTGCTTCCTTGGTTTCAGAGACCTATGTTGGCACTTTCTCACACCACCTACATGGCTTTCATTGTGTGCATTGGTTATTCAAAAATTCTAAAGATGTGAAGGTTAGGATGATTGGTAACTACATTTACACAGAGTGAGTGAGTAAATATGTGTGTGAGTGCTCTGCAATGTAGTGGCACCCTGTCTCAGATTAGTTCTTTCCTTCTTTCCTTTTGCATGATATTTTCTGTGTAGGTTCCATCTCATTATGACATTGTAATTAGATTAAGCAAGTTCACCTTTGGGCAGTACGGCAGCACTGTGGCCTCAAAGTAAGGAGATGAGGGTTCACATCCCGGGACCTCCCTGCATGGAGTTTGCATGTTCTCCGTGTGTCTACATGGGTTTCTTCCTAGTGCTCCAGTTTCCTCCTCTAGTCCAAAGACATGCAGGTTTGGTGGATTGGTGTTGCTAAATTGACCTTAGTGTGTGGTTGGTGTGTATGTGTGTTTTCTCTGCGATAGACCGGCGCCCTGTCCCATGTTTGTTCGGACCTTATGCCCTATGCTACCTGGTATAGGCTCTGGCACCACCAAACCCCCGTCGACCCCATTCAAGACTAAGCAGCTTAGAAAATGACTGACTTTAACATTTTCACAAAACTTTTATGTGCACAGCATATTACCATGGTTTTAAATTTTTGCAAATTACCCATTTTGCCTTATTAGCAGTACAGGTGCCATAAAAGATGCATATATTTTACTTACCCTTCAAACATAAAAATGCAGGTTCAAACCACTTGAAAATGAATTATGAAATTAAAATGATCTGCTTCATGTGCCCATTTCATGTCTGCAAAAATATGTAGGAGCCCTCAGATGTTTTTCATTTTGCTAGCTGTTTCAGTCTACAGGAGGTCAGACTCAGAAGATAAAGATTGACTTCAGTACCTCTGTGCACATCTAACCATAAAAAAATAGATCAGAAAAAAAAAGAACTCAAACTAAGAGTTTGTGATTAGGATTTGGTAGACACTGCAGAAGTGGCACAAAAACCTGAGAGAGCTCAAATTGTTCTCTCTGTGGTAATGGGTAGGAAAAAGGGTTGTATCTCCAGGAGTTGGAACAATATGATCAATATCAGAAGATGAGTAATGGGAAATGCACAAGTCGAAATTAAGCACTTCTGCTCAACTCTTTCAGCTTCAGTAGAGGCAATGCAATGATGGGGTGGCATGAAAGGTAGATTAAACGCAATTAACCTAAAGGTCAATGGCACCAAGTAGGCTGGTCTTTGCTGTGTATTTGTGAAAAGTGCCACAGCAACAGGCAACCTTAATTATATTAATAAATGCATGTTAAAATGCAGACACTGAACAACAACAAGGTCAGCATCTACTTGAGGAAAAGATGAAATTTAATTCATAGAGTTAAACAACAATTTAAAATACTTTCTTTATTACTCTAAGTATATCCATGTAATAGAACAAGTCAGGTGGATGTCTGTATGGATTTTTCAAAGAGATATAAGGAAGAACTTTGAACAATTACTTGTAATGTGCTTGGCTATAATATTTTGCAAGTATGTTTGTAGTGAAAAAGTATGCATTAGGAAACTTAACTTTTCTTGTAACTCTTCATGTACCAGAGAAAGTTTTTCATTATAATAAATAAGAACTTGCTTTTCTTGCTCTGCTCACCTTAAGACAGGTCAGAACCAGTTAAAAAAGGCACTAGGGATTTCCCTCCCTAATAAGCAACTTAAGCAAACATTGTGGATAGAACAGTTATTAATAGTAGGCTAAAGAGCATATGTCATGTCCAGCCAGAACTGATTCAAGAGCATAACACGTTTAGAGTAGTTGGCCCCAAACTGACGGCATTATGCTATCCATGGGATGTAGCAGTGAAGAACAAGACTGGCATTAAAAGAGATCTCTATAAAATCCTGGTGTATCATACTGTCAGTTCCACCAGGGACCACATCGGATCAAAGACGGACCAGCTCATACAGTAACACAAAGATGAACAGCCACCTGGTCATCTAGACACCACTGGATAGACTCCTAGCAAGAAGATATGCTATCCATCCAGCTGGTAGTGGTGTGGTTTGTTGCTTTCATTTGCTTTGCTTCTGCTTTAGGAACTTTGGGTTAGAGAATCTTAATGTATATGGCATAAATAAAAGTGTATACCTGCTCACTTGCTTGTTTTGATGCCTTATCTTGTAGTTTATAGTTTACAAACAAGACGGGTATTTAGCAGCCAAACCTGACAGTGACCACAAGTACAGCTGTAGACTGATCTGTCAAGTGTTATAAATATTTAAGCACAAGAGTCAGAGATAAAGATTTAGGACGTTCAGGTAAACATAGTAAAAAATATTCTGAAACTGAGAACAGGATCACTTCAGACACTGGGTATCTGGCTGTGTGGCTGTCTGGTTGCTATGTCTGTACTGTTCCAAAAGATAGCATATCACAAACAATGTGGATTTAAAAGTGAAGCCAGGAAGAACTTTTCTACTGAGAGGTATGGGACACTGGAACAAATTACCGAAACATGTAGTTGAAGCAGAAACCTTGACAACCTTTAAGAAGAATCTGGATGAGATATTGGAACTGCTTAGCTATTAGCTAAACAAACATGCTACATGGATTAATTTGTCAAATTTCTTATGTTCTTCTGTTCATTACCATTGCTTTTTCAAATATCATGCCAAATAGCATATAACAGAGATATATGCATTGCACGGTGCACTGCAAATGTTAACACTGAGGTTTATGTTGATTAGATTTCAAGACATCTTAGATGGGTAGCACAATTAGTCTACAATTAAACACATAATATTATTCGTAACCACAACCATATCTGCCATGTATAAGTTGCGATCAAAGTGTTTTGAGCCTGAAGCTGGAGAAAGTATTCTACAGTGCTGATTCTGTAAGTCACCTAAGATTATCTCATGTGTGCAAACATTTGTAAATTACAAGTTCCTAGTATTTATGTTTTATAGTGGATGTTTCTTGCTTCAGAACTAAGTAAATATGGATGCTGAAAACTGCACAACTAAGTATCATCATACTGTGGTGGAATGGTGGCTCTGAGGCTAGGGATCTGCACTGGCAATCGGAAGGGTGCCGGTTCAAATCCTGTAAATGCCAAAAGGGACTCTGCTTTGTTGGGCCCTTAACCTGCAATTGCTGAGTGCTTTGAGTAGTGAGAAAAGTGCTATATAAATGCAAAGAATTATTATTATTATTATTCTTTCTTGCCTTGTTAATGTGTACCAAGAGTGGTTCACTTCTTTTGCCAGAGTCAAGAGGTAGGCTGAAGAATTCTGTTATTGCAGGATGTGTTTTGAAGATGACCCAAGGTCCAGCCAACCTTCCACATCAACAACGGAAAACATTTTTCCACCATGGACTGAACTGTAATAGAGAACTGAAGACTAACATAATACATAAGAGACTGTAGTAGACACATAGGGATTAGCTATGGTTCAGTTGAATCCATTGTTCATGTGTATGAGTGAGGTCTGTGAGAGTTAGTTATTCAAGGTGCGGGCTACTGAATTGAAGTAATATTGAACCCAATGTTTCAAGGTGAATCATGAGATACTAAATTCTGTTTGAAAAATGTGAAGCATTTCATAATTGGTGATGAATCTTGAATATACAATATTACTATGTCACAGTGTCCAAACTTCAATCAAAACATGGCGATTCTCCAACACCAAGAACCTTAAGGTCCATAACATTGCCAGTGACATCATGTACATAATTTTTATAATATTGAAGGTGCATTCCATAGTAAATAAACACCTTGAATGGAATACATAACCGGTCAGTATTAGGCTGATCTGATTTTTTGTTGGTAGCAGTAAATTAGAAAAAAGCAGTAAGGAAAGCTTTTACTTTTCCCCTTTTGTGTCAAAAAAATACCCCGTGTATACATATATACATTGTCAAACACGTGAGCTTGTAGTGTGATACGCAGTTTTCAGTCTGTCCAAAAAGTCTATGGGAAAGGCATTTGATGTGACACACCAGATAACACTGTTTATCCTAGAGTGGAGGAGGTCTCACTGGAGGACAAATTACATAATTTCCTGTTTCTCATCTCCAACTCCTCCACTACAAATACCAGCACCACCGGAAAAACTTTGTTTCTTGCAATCTGAACTCCATCCAGAGTGGAACTTTCTGAGACAGAACCTTAAAGTAGCAAGCACCATGTCACCAGTGACAGCATCATTTCTATTTTTTCAGTTTTTCAACAATGGTCATTAAAATGGGGATACATATGGTAGCCAAGCCCTTTATCTATTTTTCTGTTTACTTTTACTACAATAAATGCAAATGCAATAAATGACGCCAAAGTCTACATTTTTAGGGAATGGCAATTCATGGCAAATCTAATATGAATGATAACATGATTTTATAGCTATAACAGTCTATCTAGCCTTATGGGAGTGAATCATATAATGTTAAAAGTTTCAACTGCCTGAGAAGCATAATCTGGAGACTCTAGTACACAGAGTGATTCTCTCAGGCTAAGTTTGTCTTCCTAGTCTTCATGTCCTGAGAGACATAAACATAATTCAGAATCCTTTAAGCAAAAGTTCTGAAATCTTGTCTTGTCTTATGCTGTCTATCAGCTTATCTTAATAAAGAGAACAAGGGTGATCTGGTGCTTGACTATGTACAGTAGATTCATAAAGTATTCAGATCCCTTCACTTTCTGCACACTGTATTGTGTCATAGATTTACGTTGTAATTTGAAAGAGATCAATTTGAACTTTTTGCCCATTAGTCTTCACTCAGTAACCCAAAATGACAAAGTGAAAATATGGTGGATCCACCAGCCCGTCACCACCAAAAGCTACCAACTGCCCTTTAAATCCGGAGAGTCTCCCACATCTCCTGGCAGTTCTTTTTCAATGTACTAGGGAGTTGGGAGTTGTTGTGCTTTTTAATTTTGTAGATTTTTTTTTTTACTTCATGCTCTGCTTTTGACTCTGTTTATGGCTTACTGTACTGGAACATTGATTGCATTGGGGTTCCTTCTTGTTTAGAGCACATCTTTTTGCCTGTGTGTTCCATGGAGCTCCATTGTTATTGAAGAACAGTTTTGTGATATTAAACTTTGATTTTGTAAAGATTGTATGTAGCCCATTTTGTGCCTAACCAGGGTTTTTAACAATGTTTCCCTCTCTGGTGGGCATTTTTGAAATTGTTTGTGAGACCTGCATGTGTTGGGGACTCCTAGTTTGAAAAACAAGCCTTTTTCCAAGAATAAAAGATGGAAGTGATGTTGTGTTGTTATAGCGTGTAAAAGTGTAAAAACTGATCAAGAAATAACAGAGTTATAGTTGAAAATAATTAAGGTGGCGTCATTGCTGCAGCTTGCACTTCATCAGACAACAGCTTTGAACAGCAACTTGAAATTGCAATGTTTCAGTCTGTTGCATCCACATTATCTGTGCCAAGAAACTTGCCATCACAGAATGATGACAAGAAACGGGATGCATCAGTAAAAGCTGAAATGGCTGGCGTACTTCTGCATGAAAGTGCACTCTCGCATGGACGACCGCATGCTGGACACGTTAATAATAATAATTCATTACATTTATATAGCGCTTTTCTCAGTACTCAAAGCGCTATACACACAGGGAGGAACCGGGAAGCGAACCCACAATCTTCCACAGTCTCCTTACTGCAAAGCAACAGCACTATCACTGCGCCACCTGTGAGGACGTTGTGCTTTCTATGCTCTTATTACCACAACTAAAAATACATGTACTTCTATGACAGCATGAACTGCTTGTACAGTAGATAAGGTTAGTTTTTTATTTGTGTCAACATATTGCAGTAGCTTTGTTAAAAATAAGTGTCAGTCGTTCTAAAACCGTTCACATGTGAGATGCCCGGGATTCCCGGGAATGAAATGCCAATTCCCGAATTCCCAGGAATGGATAAACCCGTCCGGGAATGGATTCCCTACATACAATTTCTAAAAATAAAGAAAGGTGAAGGTCTCAGGAATGCTGATCTGCTCAGGTCCCCAGAACATTTTATCAGTGCTCTTAGAAAAGAGAAAATCAACAATTTCGGAAAATGTATGCTATTGTACGCAGCAAAAAGCCATGGAAATAAAGAACGACTTTAATTAACAACAAGACTTGGCGCCTAATTAAGAAAATGTTTAGTGTGAAATTGGTTAGAGTTTGAGGCCCTAACTTAGTTGGTCATCTGTTGGCTCACTTACTTCACATTTAATTTCTGTTTGGGTGCCATTTAAGGAAAGGAATGAAGCAAAACTCAAAGGAACGATGAAGAAATTCAGGGGAACAAATCTTAAAAAAACAAGTCAATTAAAATTAATTCAAAAGAAGTTAATTAGCAACAAAAACAGTGCACTAATTAAGAAAAGGGTTAGAATGAAAACCTCCAGCCACTCGGGACCGGAATTGGGGAACCCTGGGTTAGGCTGTTCTTTTCCTGTTTAACTTCATCAGCTATAAACAAATTGCTGTTCTGAATTGCTTTAGAGATTGATTTTTGATTTCATCAGATTGTTTTCCCCAAATAATTGCAGTTTTTGTAGAATTTAGGCAAAGATCAGTCATACCAGTTTTTATGATTGTCTTTTAGCATTGGGGTCTTGCTTTATCTTTGCCCATAAAGTCCTTCAAGTGTAGTGTGTGTGATGTGTGTTATGGTTGAAACCATTAATCCAAGTCAGCTTTAAGTTTTTTGCATGCTATATGTGATGTTGTTTTCAAAAGTTCAGTTCAACTTTCAAAGACTTCTTTTGTCAGTTTTCCTCTAACTTCCATGTTCTTGGAAGTTCTTGACAGTTCCATGAGAATCAAACATCTTTAGAACATTGCAAACTGAAAATCGCCTTGTACCCTTTTGCGTGTTTATATTTTATGATCATAGTTGTTCTGATGGTCTCAACCATCTCCCTTGTCTTCAGGACTGAAAGGGAACTTCCTATTCCTTGATAACATCATGTCATATGACTACTGGCTATTTATTATTATAACATTTAAGCCAAATGTTACAGCATTGAGAATCAAGTTCTCCTAACTTACCTGATATGAATTTTTGGGTGCCAATAAGTGTTGGATTTTTTATCATTTCTACAATTTACTTTTTTTTAACTGTCAGTGTCTGTTCCTGTCCTTTGAAACAAGTAAGAATACAGACCAAGGCTATTTCACTGCTAATTTATTTCAGAGATATTATACAAGATAGACTTTAAAAACAAGGGTGCCAAATATTTTGACCACAACTATACTAAAAAACAACAAGGACAATCTTGAATCTAATAAGTAATAGAGAAAAACTCTTTAGCTAAAACCTCTTGCTTAATTTCTTTTTGACTTTGATTTTTCTGTAACATTTTGGTTTTGTGGGCGGCACGGTGGCGCAGTGGGTAGCGCTGCTGCCTCGCAGTTGGGAGACCTTCGGACCCGGGTTCGCTTCCCGGGTCCTCCCTGCGTGGAGTTTGCATGTTCTCCCCGTGTCTGCGTGGGTTTCCTCCGGGCGCTCCGGTTTCCTCCCACAATCCAAAGACATGCAGGCTAGGTGGATTGGCGATTCTAAATTGGCCCTAGTGTGTGCTTGGTGTGTGGGTGTGTTTGTGTGTGTCCTGCGGTGGGTTGGCACCCTGCCCAGGATTGGTTCCCTGCCTTGTGCCCTGTGTTGGCTGGGATTGGCTCCAGCAGACCCCCGTGACCCTGTGTTCGGATTCAGCGGGTTGGGAAATGGATGGATGGATGGATTTTGGTTTTGTTGTTTCAATTTTTCTGACATACATGTAACAAACCTCTGCCTGTTTATGCAATAATCCTTTTGCTCAACTCAGAATCTTGCTAATTGCCGACTACAAACCAATACAGTTATTACTGTCCTTTTGTCCTCCATTTTTAATCTTGGCTACATTAGAGTCATTTTATAGTTTCTTAAGATTGATTATTTACCTCTAACTCTTTTTTACTTCAGTTCTGACTTGTGCTAAACTTAGTATTGAAAACAATGTTTGCATTGTCTCATTATTATACTTGTTGTGGTGTCATGATAAGAACTAGAGTATGAAACATAACCAAAAAAGAATAACTGCAAAGTCAAACACACTGTTGTGAAAACTATAAAATGAGACAAGAAACTGTTGTGAAAAAATTCAAGACTTAGGCCACATTTCGAGCATGAAGATACACATATGGCAAAAAAAGGAAAATGTCTACACCAAAAAAATATCAGGTTTACAAAACCTGACATATGCACATTTTTACATAATTTACCCTTTATGCAATCATCTTGTAAATGTGCTTTTCTGAACGCCCTTCAAGCCCCAACAGGTTCCACCCTGAAGCCACATATATGAACCATACTAATCAACCTCATTCACAATGACAATGCTGCACACCTTCATTGGGTGGTAGAATAGCCTCCCCCCGGCGCATCCAGTAGTGTGAGACATCTCTAAATAAGAAGCATGCAAAGAACCTTGGTGTCAGGAATAAGCCCAAATATGTCGAATGGCTGTACATCAAAGTCTGTACATCAAATTCATCACATTTGAGCTTTAATATATGTGTCACGTTAACGCACATTATAATAACAACTCAGCAATATAAATTATTATGCATGTGAGTCATCATTTAGCTGGTTTGCCTGAATTTCCCTACTTGATCAAAGGTGTCGTTATTTCCCCAAAATGTTGTGTACGCATGGGTCAGAGCTACAAGAATTGCAAATATATGCATGTTCTCCTATCAAATTGTCTTTTATAAAGCCTGAAGTTTGAGAGGGAAGTTGTGTATGCACAAGTAATTTTAGCTACAATAATTAATATTTAAATATATATAAACTGAATTCTCCATATTTCAAAACCTAAATAAGGTAGAAAATGTCTGAGATATATGTGCTTAAAGGTTCAGTTAAAAAATAGTTCAGAATGAATTCACAACAGTTGTCACCTCCACTTTGCTATATTTTTCTTTTTTATCCCTTTTTTCTTCTACCGTATCACTAACCTTTACACTAGGCTCCACACTCTCCAGTGGTTCATTCTCATTTTACACTGAATCTGGCAACAGATGAACTTGACTCCAGATTTTAAACCATTTTGATTTTAAATTAAATTTAATTTAAATTCTCAAGAGCTGCGAGTATATACAGTGAGCTTGACATAACATGCATCTACACTGGCTGCGTACTTACATGCAGAACCAAAGTGGTCTTTGTCACTCGATCCAAAGGTTTGTACAGAAGAGCTGCATATGTAAAACAAAAGAAGATATAACATTGCATTAATTACAACACTTCATTCATGGGATCATAACATTCCTTGATAGAACTAACCTTTAAAAAAACACATATAGTATCAGAAATATTTCTGTTATGATTCTGTGAACTTTACTATTTCCAGAGTGCCTGTTCAGAAATTATTATTATTTTTAGTTATTATTAAGTGTTGCAGTTTTTATTTATTTATTTTTTAATGCACAATGCCATGGCTGTTGTTACGATGTGGTGTTCATCACTATGGAGCGCATCTCCAGAAATAACATAATGCAATCGCCGCAATGATATAAACAGCAGCACATCAGATATGTCATTAGCCAAGTTTGCAGATATCCTCAAAAAAATCTTGTGTGTGCATGTTTAGTTCTGGTGCTTTAAAGACCCCGGTTTACAGTTCTTTGCTTTTGAGATATAAGTGCCATTGGTCTGTAGTCATTAGGTGAAGAAGCACTTTCCTTCTTTGGAACAGAAACCATGCAGGATGTTCTCAACAGAAGTGGCACTTCTGGAGCCTTAGAGACAGAATGAACAGGTGACAAAGGACACCACAAAGGTGGTCAGCACAGGCCTTAAGAACTTGAGGACTGACTCTGGTACTGAAGCTTTTCCTGTGTGTAGCTTCCTCAGCTATACAATGTTCAGCTGGAGCTTGGACTGCTCTAGAATGTTTCCTTTTTCCAAAGGTTTTCAGTCAGATTGAGATGAGGAACCATAGCTGGCCACCTCAACACAGTATTTTTTTTTTCTTTTCAACCATTCTCTGGATGTGTGTTTCAGGTCATTCCCATTTCTAAATTTGTCTTTCTTTATGTATATTCATTCTCAGACCCAATTAATCGAATTCAGTATTGCAGGACTAGAGAGTGCCAGTCCATTGCAAATCCTACATTTTTGTTCCACATAACACAAGAATTAATATTTACAAATAATATGATTTTAAAATTTGGAAACATATTACATGTATATTTTGCGGAATTGCTCAAAAGTATTTATTCACATTAAAACATGGCCTTCTCATAACTTCACTGTAATTTAATCCTGATACTCTGTATATCCAATTCATTATAATAACTATTCATTCAAAATCTGTATTAACCCCTGCTCTCTCTTCTGTTTCCTTTTCCGGTGTCCTTTTGGTGGTGGCTTGCGCCACCACAATCTACCCAAAACACCATGATGTTCCAACAATGATGGATGGATTAAAAGCCAGAAGTCTGTATGACCATCACCATCAAGTGACTCCGTGAGAACCCTAACTACAAAGAGGACTATTTCATTTATGTTAGGTAGAATGCCCAGAGGGAACTGGGAGGTCTCGTGGCCTGGAACCCCTACAGATTTTATTTTTTTCACCAGCTGTCTGGAGTTTTTTTTTGTTTTTTCTGTCCACCCTGGCCATCGGACCTTACTCCTTTCTATGTTAACTAATGTTGTCTTATTTTAATTTTGTATTTTGTCTTTTATTTTTCTTTTCTTAATTATGTAAAGCACTTTGAGCTACTTTTTGTATGAAAATGTGCTATATAAATAAATGTTGTTGTTGTTGTTGTTGAAAACTACACAGTGGAAGAAATTGTTCCTGCCTAGTGCCCTATGATTTTTGTGAAAAGCTCCAAATTTCCTGTAACCCTGTTCAGGACTGAGTGGATTTTGGAAATAGATGGCTAGATAATATGTTACTTTAAGTTCACGAGTACAAACAGGATATATGCCTAAAAAAAGAAATTTTCCTTGTATGATATCTTTATTATTATTATTATTATTATTATTTAAACAAACTGTACACAGTTCAATTTTTCTGACTTTTTTCATTCTTACAATGTAATTTTATATGATCACTTTAAGAGAATTAAAAAAAATGTCTAGGAAATTTTGATGAAATATTTTCAGTTCCCCTTAAATTTTATTAAGAACACTTACCTTCTATTGTATATTTTGCCTTTGTCTGCTTGCAGGACATGTTCTAAAACAAGAAACCAAAACAAAAAAACAAAAAAAAAAAAACAATGAACAAACAATGTACCACTGTGCAGTATACAAAATACCACAGAGAATTGTTTATTCAACTTTCTCCCTATCAAAGTATAAAATCATTACACGGTCGACTAACTGCTCTCTATCTCAGTAGTGAACTAAAAGAGGAAGCTGGCCAAGTTCTCCACGGCCTGTGAGTCCAGCTCTTCTTTGAACATTGACTGCTCACCTCATTTCAGGCACTTCACTATATGGCTGGACGGATGCAGTAATGAAGCTTGTGAGTGTGGACACCTTTGCATTATCTAAAATGTACCTCACCTTCTTATAATTAAATGCACTGCTGTAGTTTTTGTTCATTTATTATGCTGTATTATTCTGTATAGAATGTTGCATCTTACGTGACTGCTCAGCACAGTTTTACTTAAAACTGTAAAATACCCAATAAGGGGTGGGCAACCAGTCGGCCAAAGTCTTTATAACTTTGACTATGTCTAAATTTGTCTATGATTTTGTGTTATAACTGACCGTAGACTGTGGTTTATTTTCCTAATTTTTTGCTAATTAATTCTTTGGCTAACTGGCCACATCTAAGGAATATTATAAATGAAAAAACAGTGGATTCAGAAAGTATTCAGACCCCTTCACTTTCTGCACATTTTGTAGTGTTGTAAATTTAATTTTAAAATGATAAACTGACCATTTTCCCCCATCAATCTACTCTCAATAGCCCATAATAACAAAGTAAAATCATATTTTCAGAAAGGTTTGCAAATTAGATAAATATGAAAAACTGAAATCTCTCATTCACAGAGGTATTCAGACCCTTAATTCACACATTGTAGAACCCCCTTTGGCAGCAATTACAGATTCTTCTTGAGTAAGTCTGTACAAGTTCTGCATACCTTGACTTGCGCAGATGATCCTATTTTTCATGGTAGATCCTCTCAAGCTCCATTTGATTGTACTGGAAGCGTCTGAAAACTTCATCTTCAGGTCTCTCCAAGGAGTTCTATGGGGATTAAGTCTGAGGTGTGGCTGGACCACTCAAGGACAGTCAGAGTCATGTCCCAAAGCCACTTGTTGTCTTGGTTGTTTGCTTTAGATCACTGTCATGCTGAAAGATCAACCGTCATCCCATTCTGAGGTTATATGCCCTCTGGAGCAGTTTTTCTTCAAGGTCCACTCTTTACTTGTCTGCATTCATTCTTCCCTCAATTCTGACCAGTCTCCCCATCCCTACCACTGAGCAACACCAAAGAGTTCAATGTGTGTCTCATCAGACAAGAGATTTTGTTTTCCTAATGCTCTCAGAGCCCTGTACATGCCATCATATGCATTTTACTCAAGAGTGGCTTCAGTCTAGCCAATCTACAATAATCATCTAATTCATGGAGTGCTGTTGAGATGGTTATTCACCAAGGTTCTTCCATTTCAGCAGAGGACTTCTGTAGCTTTGCTAGAGTGACAGCTGGGTTCTTGGTCACCTCCCTGACCAAAGTGCTTCTTTCCTGGTTGCTTAGTTTGACCAGACAGTCAAAATTAGAAAGAGTCCCGGTGGTTCCCAACAACTTGCATTTCAGAATGGCCATTCTGCTCCTGTGAAGTGGTGGCTCTGAGGTGAGGGATCTGCACCAGCAGTTGGAAGGTTGCCGGTTCAAATCCCATAAACACAAGAAATGACTCTACTACATTGGGCCCTTGAGCAAGGCCCTTAACCTGCAATTGCGCCGTCATGGGTATTACATTAATTTTCATGCAGCCCTGAAAGCAGGTCCTCCAACCTGCAAAGGAAAACTCGAGGGCTGGTGGCAGGATTGGCACTACAGCCACTGTAAAAAACCTAATTCTGTTCAGTGTGGTTCTGAGCTGTCACTGGCTGCATTCGGATTCCCATCCAGGTGGTCCGTCGTATGTTAGGTGCGGCAACCTGCTATAATCAGCTCATGCTCCCAACCTCTGCTCTTCCGGGTAACACTCAAAGCTTTAGAAATGGTTTGATCCCCTTCCCTGATCTAAACCTCACCA
Source organism: Erpetoichthys calabaricus (assembly GCF_900747795.2). NCBI lineage: Eukaryota > Metazoa > Chordata > Cladistia > Polypteriformes > Polypteridae > Erpetoichthys > Erpetoichthys calabaricus. The sequence goes on along the minus strand of NC_041396.2, from coordinate 285,200,102 downwards.
TAATTTGATCATGGCAGGTCTACAGAGAGTTGAACTTTATGTCTTGGTTTTTTGTCCTGGCATGCAGTGTAAGTTGTAAACCTTCTATACACAGGTGCACATGTGCCTTTCTGAACAATGTCTAATCAATTCATTCTGCCACTGGTAGACTTCAATCAAGTCTATTATAAAGAGAACGATGAGATTTTAGTGCATGATTTTTGAAAAATTTGAAAACCTTTTTGAAAACATGTTCACTTTGCCATGATGAGTTATTGGGCACAGATTGATGAGCTAAAATGGATAGATGGATAGATAGATAGATAGATGGATAGATGGATAGATAGATAGATAGATAGATAGATAGATAGATAGATAGATAGATAGATAGATAGATAGATAGATAGATAGATAGATAGATAGATGGATAGATGGATAGATGGATAGATGGATAGATGGATAGATGGATGGATAGATGGATGGATAGATGGATAGATGGATAGATGGATAGATGGATAGATAGATAGATAGATAGATATTTTATTAATCCCCAAGGGGAAATTCACATACTCCAGCAGCAGCAGCATACTGATAAAAAACAATACAGTGATCCCTCGCTATATCGTGCTTCGCCTTTTGCGGCTTCACTCCATCGCGGATTTTATATGTAAGCATATTTAAATATATATCGTGGATTTTTCGCTGCTTCGCGGGTTTCTGCAGACAATGGGTCTTTTAATTTCTGGTATATGCTTCCTCAGTTGGTTTGCCCAGTTGATTTCATACAAGGGACGCTATTGGCAGATGGCTGAGAAGCTACCCAACTTACTTTCTCTCTCTCTCTTTCACTGACGTAGGGGGGTGTGAGCAGGGGGGCTGTTCGCACACCTAGACGATAGGGACGTTGCTACCTTCTGTGTGCAGCTGCTTCCTGAAGGACATGCTGCACGGTGCTTCGCATACTTAAAAGCTCAAAGGGCACGTATTGATTTTTGACTTTGTTTTTCTCTGGCTCTCTCTCTCTTCCTGCTCCTGACGGAGGGGGTGTGAGCTGCCGCCTTCAACAGCTTTGTACCGGCGGTGCTTCGCATACTTAAAAGCCAAACAGTCCTATTGATTTTTTTTTTTTTGACTACTTGCTTTGTTCTCTCTCTCTCTCCTGACACGCACTCCTTTGAAAAGGAAGATATGTTTGCATTCTTTTAATTGTGAGACAGAACTGTCATCTCTGTCTTGTCATGCAGCACAGTTTAAACTTTTGAAAAAGAGACAAATGTTTGTTTGCAGTGTTTAAAGAACGTTCCTGTCTCTCTACAACCTCCTGTGTTTCTGCGCAAATCTGTGACCCAAGCATGACAATATAAAAATAACCATATAAACATATGGTTTCTACTTCGCGGATTTTCTTATTTCGCGGGTGGCTCTGGAACGCAACCCCCGCAATGGAGGAGGGATTACTGTATTAAATTATAGAGTGATAAAAATGCAGGTATAACAGACAGTAACTTTGTATAATGTTAACATTTACACCCCCACCCTGGGTGGAATTGAAAAGTCGCATAGTGTGGGGGAGGAACGATCTCCTCAGTCTGTCAGTGGAGCAGGAAAGTGACAGCAGTCTGTTGCTGAAGCTGCTCCTCTGTCTGGAGATGATACTGTTTAGTGGATGCAGTGGATTCTCCATGATTAACAGGAGCCTGGGGATGGTCTTGAGTGATGATGTCTATGTTATTGTTTTAAAGTGCTTTACCCATTAAGATTTCTAACGCTTGTGTAGACATCTCCATGTACAAAATTAATTTGTGTTTGAATATTAGCTACAGGGGTATAGAAGAAAGCAGTTTTTAAAGGTATACGCCACGCGCAAATTATGTTTTGTTACATTACTTACCCCATTTAGTTTATTGTGATGACTAAGAAAACCTTTAATTTAACGTTTACATAATAAACAGAGAAGATGTCTCTCTGTTACTCAGCTCTCTGCGGGTCCACGGCTCAGAAAAAGGTGGCCAAATTTTAAATAAATAATTGTGCCTTGAATGCGCTGGCTCCAATCGGGTTTGGGTGTGCAAGAGTGTGTTTTGCTCCCAAGTTAACTGGGGAACTGTCTAACCATGCTGCATACACGTGTGAAGTCGGGCAGGTCAGTCAGGCACCTAAATGATGCCACAGAGGGAGCAGCTCCTAGAACCCGTGCACAATTAGGAAGCAGAGAATAAAGGAGCCTGCACGGGACAGAAGGGGGGAGAATCAAGCAAACAAGTCAGAAAGGAAAAATGAAAGAAAAAATGAATGGAGGTTAAAGGAAGGAGAGAGAAAGACAGGAATGACCAAGAGCCGGTGCAATGGAACCCATGGAAGGAGCATTTGGCTGGCGCTTAGGAGGAGGATGAGGGGTCGCTCCTGTTGAGCGACCATGTAACAGGAGCGACCAGTATGCTCAGGCTGTGCTCCCGCCGGAAGAAGCTAGGTATAGGCAGCAGAGCGAGTGGAACGGGGCTTGGTGTCCCAGTGGAACATTGTGGGATTGGCGGGAGGGACACAGGCCGGAATAAAAGGTTGTCTGTGCCTGTTGGTTGATGTCTCTCCATTCGGTGAGGCCCAATCAGGGAAAGACAGTGAGATGTCAATTTTAAAAGGAAGGCACCAGGGTTCAGAATTGTAAAGGACAATGCCTGTGTTTTTAACCTCATTTTTAATTAATTGTTTGTTTTTAACCTCCACAGACACTTTTATGGATTATTTATTTATAGAATTTTCATATTACACTTTCTTTTGAATAGTGTTTGTTTTGACTGTTTTTAATAAAAGTACTGGAGCATTTTTGAACCTACCCTTTTGCTTTGTGTGCTGTGTCCTCATCCACTTACTCATCCCTTGCGTATGTTATCGGCATTAGCAGGTTCAAGAAGCTCCCTAGAGCAGCTGGGACTGTGGAGCTGACCCATACCGTCACATATGGTTACTGATGCTGGACAACAGCAAACAATACGAAAAATTTCATGGGAAAAAAAATCTCACTTTACTTGAATCCCATCATCCACGTGTCAGGTTGTTCAGCCACCCATTAACAATGCCCCAGACATGTATTCTATCTAAAACACTGTTAAATGAACCACCTGTGGAAAGCACTCTTGTGAATGAAAATGGAATGCATTCAGACACGAACAAGTATTTTAATTTTAGATTTGCCTCTCGTCACTACATTAATATTCACAATCATTATATACTGCATGATTTTACTTGCCTTTCTTTAACTTTTACTCTTTAGTTGTGCTGGTCTAACAGTGCATATGATATTACATGAAGCACAATGTTAATAAGCTGTTACTGGGCTGAACTATGAACTCCTGACCAATGAATGAGGCAGGGAGGTGGGACTTCAATGCAAAAACTCAGGCACGTTTTGAAGGAGTTGTATTCTTTTCACAAGAGTATTTTTTGGAAATGGTTTATTTAACAATTTTTTTAGTAAAAATACATGTGTTTGGGGCAATGTGAGCAAACGACTAGATAACTCAACATATAACTTATGGGACACAAGCAACATGAGATTTTTTCATGGAGGTTTTGATAGTGTTTGCTGTTGTCCAGCGTTAGTCATTATACTGTAGACACCTATTCAGTCAGAAACAGAATCAGATGTTATATCTGTTCTGCATGAAAACATGAGATTAGAATTTATTTTTCTCAGCTATCACCACAAACTACATGGGTTAATAATTATATCAAAACGTGCTTTCGGATGGGGTATTTCTTTAAAAAGAAATGTAATCATAGCACATTGCCAAAATTACTTATCTATAAGGTGCTGTTCAACACATCACTGTTAAAAGAGAAGTACATAAATTTAATACATAAACATTTATGCTGTAAGTGAAAAATGTTCCATATTCTGAGAGTCTGCGTCATACACTGTATTGTGAAAATCCTGCTCATACTGAGATCTTGTCTCATATACTTTATACTGAAGCACATACACTTAATATTGAGATTTTGTTCCATACATTGTATAGTGAAATGCATACACTCATGCTGACTGAATCTGTCTTATACGCTATACATATATATATATATATTATATATATATATATATATATATAGCTGACAGAGATGGGATTAGATTCATACCTAGTGGCATGGATCGTGGACTATCTTAAAGACAGACCTCAGTATGTGCGTCTTGGGAACTGCACGTCTGACATTGTGGTCAGCAACACAGGAGCGCCACAGGGGACTGTACTTTCTCCGGTCCTGTTCAGCCTATATACATCGGACTTCCAATACAACTCAGAGTCCTGCCATGTGCAAAAGTTCGCTGATGACACTGCTATCATGGGCTGCATCAGGAATGGGCTGGAGGAGGAGTATAGGGACCTAATCAATGACTTTGTTAAATGGTGCGACTCAAACCACCTACACCTGAACACCAGCAAAACCAAGGAGCTGGTGGTGGATTTTAGGAGGCCCAGACCCCTCATAGACCCAGTGATCATCAAAGATGACTGTGTGCAGATGGTGCAGACCTATAAATATCTGGGAGTGCAGCTGGATGATAAATTAGACTGGACTGCCAATACTGATGCGCTGTGCAAGAAAGGACAGAGCCGGTTATACTACCTTAGAAGGCTGGCGTCCTTCAACATCTGCAATAAGATGCTGCAGATGTTCTATCAGACAGTTGTGGCGAGCGCCCTCTTCTACGCAGTGGTGTGCTGGGGAGGCAGCATTAAGAGGAAAGACGCCTCACGTCTGGACAAACTGGTGAGGAAGGCAAGCTCTATTGTTGGAATGGAGCTGGACAGTTTAACATCTGTGGCAGAGCGAAGGGCGCTCAGCAGGCTCCTATCAATTATGGAGAATCCACTGCATCCACTTAATAGTATCATCTCCAGACAGAAGAGCAGCTTCAGCGACAGACTGCTGTCACTGTCCTGCTCCACTGACAGATTGAGGAGATCGTTTCTCCCCCAAACTATGCGACTCTTTAATTCCACCCAGAGGGGTAAACGTTAACATTCAACATTATACATAGTTATTGTCTGTTTTTCTGTTTTTCACCTGCATTGTTATCATTTTTTAATTTAATATTATTTATTGTATCAGCATGCTGCTGCTGAAGAATGTGAATTTCCCATTGGGATTAATAAAGTATCTATCTATCTATCTATCTATCTATCTATCTATCTATCTATCTATCTATCTATCTATCTATCTATCTATATATGCAGTATATTGGGGTATGGGGAAAACGCATGTACTTCATACTGCAATGAATTCACTGTATTTTGATAAATTTGTGTCACATGCACTTCAAACTGCACAGTATACTGACTTTTATTTCCAAGCACTGTATATTAAAACGCTTGCACACTATTTTTTTTTTTTTTGAAGTTATCGTAGTACATATGTCTCAGTGTTGAGGGCTGATATCTCAGAAACCGCTTTTTCTAAACAACCACTTGTTCTAAATTGCTAAGATATCATCAGAAACTCTACATAACACCAAAGAAAGTATAATTTTCTAAAGAATATTGCAATTTTAAGACATTGTCGCAGGAGGCTGGGGATCAGACCTGGCCGGGACGCCTGGAAGGACCGCGAGGTGGCGCATGCGTCCGCCGGGCCAAAAGGGGCAACCACCCTGGACCGAAAGTGGGCTACAGAAGGGGAACAGGGAGGCTCAAACCCGTTAGGGCCCGTGCCCTCCGCCAGGGGGTGCCCCGAGCCTCATGGAGCCCGGGACACATTTATTTCCGCCACACCTATGGACGACGATCCTTCCAGGGACACCCGGAGTGTTTCTGGGTGCTCTCCTGATACTTCCGCCACACCAGGAAGTTTCGTCAGGCAGAGCACCTGGAGCTCATCCGGGGAAGGATAAAAGGGGCCGCCTCCCTCCAATCAGGGAGCTGGAGTCGGGAGTGGGAGCAGGGCGAAGCTCCCGTGGAGAGAGGAAAAGGAGGCCCAGGGACAGTGAGAGAAAGGCCCAGGAGAAAGGTGATTGGGGCTAGGAGCACCGTGTGTTGTAAGAGTTTTATAAAGATGCGGTGTCTGTCTGATGGTGTCCGGGCAAGTCTCACAATATGAAAATCAGTTTTGATTTTCCACACACACAAACATACACACACACAAACAACACGCTAAAATCAACCTTTCACAACATTTTGAACAGCACAGAATCAGAATCTGAACTCAACAGCGAATTTTTGGACCCATCACCAAACTTCCATTTATATGGAAGTAAAAAGCAAGCATTTAATTAAACTAAATAAAAATTAAACAAAAAGCTAAATTAAAAAGTTGAAAAACAAACTGAAATTAATAATACATACTGGAAAACGCATTGAGATAAAATTGTAATTAAAATAAAATCTGTTCTGTTTTTCTGAATAAGCCAACTGCTGGTATCCTACTCTTGACCTCTGTTCCTTCTAAGGCAAGTGGCTGTGTATATGTGTGTGCGTGTGTGTGTGTGTGTGTGTGTGTGCGTGTGTGTGTGTGTGTGTGTGAGCACATACAACTTTCAAGTTTCAGCACACATCATTTTCCATTAACTCACAAATATGGGAGTCAAGAAATCCCCAGTTGAAAGTGTACAAAGAAGGAGCAGCCGAACAGCCCTTCTTCTGTTGCGCTCCTTGATGTGGAAAGCACAAAGGTGAATCCTAAAAATGACATTAAAGTTGTAAACATATACATTGTTAGTTGTTGTAAATACAACTTTAGGGAAATTAGAAGAGAATGGATGAAGATAAGGGAAATTTGAAAAAAATGAAGTAGCAAGTATGTTTAAATTGAATACAGCCTGCATAACATTAACATTTTGTGCACCTGTCTCTCATTTCACTTTGCAGTGTTGAAATCAAGTGAAGCACAATGTCATCCAATGAATAAGCTATTACTAGGCTGGAGTCATGACTAGTGTTGAGTCGCCAATGCATTTTTCTGAGCAAATATGTTGTGTTCACCAGTGACCTTGTTCATTGAAAATTTTCTTAGAAATTTGACATGCAGCCAGCTTAGACAAACTTTTTTTTTTCTAGCATCCCATGATGCTTTGCTAGGCCAGTATGACAATGCAGACCTGTAGCAGCCATGTGCAAAAGTTTCATACATGTGTACTGCCCAGTCTGCATTGTGCACGACCCAATACAGACTATTTGTACTTGGCATGCTTTTAAAAAAGAAACAAAAAAAAAATATGAATATTGTGAAAACTGCCACTGGAAACATAACACTAATCCGCATGACCAATTATGCATACAGCCTTAAAGGAGCCCTCCCACTCCTAACTGAGTCACAATGAAATTATGTGACTACTACTAGTACTACTACTAATAATAATAATAATAATAATAATGAAAGATTTTATTACTATTTACAAGGCATTTCTGTCTTCATGATGGAAACAAAATATCTGTACGCAATAGAGTGGAAACAAAAAAAGACATTCCAGTTACATCCGGTGCCATGACAAACAATGGAATGAGCCAGTCCTATACCTCAGCTTTGTTGCATGGCTATTGTGACCCCCAAAACTGGAACTCTATGAGCACAATGATATATACCTTTTTATTTATTGCTACTGCGTGTCCATTTGTAATATTTTGCTTCTGGCTATCATTTTGTCAGCATATTTTGTTGCTTGAGGCTCGGTAGTTCAGTCGTTATCACTGCTCCCTCACAGCTCAGGTCACATTTTTGGCCTCAATAATCAGTCCAGTATAGTTAATAGATGCATCCCTAGCTCTCAGGAACACTTAAAAGACCATTGCACCATTATAATCCACTCAAAACTAGTTCAATTTCACCTTCCCCATTGACTTAAATGGACTTTATTGGGGCTTATATTTATACTTTGTAGGTGTGGAGCCAAACAAATACGTACACCCACTGAGCCTGAGTTGCATCATTTTTATGTAAAACTTGCACTACCACGGACTTCTCTTATCACAGTTCTCCATGAAAACATAAAACTATTTTTTTTTCTCTGCCATAAGTACAGACTATATGTGATCATATAAAAAAAATCTATATCATTTTTGGGTAGACTATTTCTTTAAACAGTGCTTCCTACTGTACCTTGCTGTGATTGATGTCTCAAACAGCTCAGGGGAATGTAAAGTACAGTAGCTTTTTTGCTTATGCTGGTCAGAATGCAAGGTCTGTAATACATTGACATTTGAGGGTGAAGGTATTAAACACAAACTGGATAAAATAAACAATTTGATATAAAATAGCACACTAAAAAAGAATGAGACACACATAAGATAAATTTTGTTTGTGTGTCCAAAACTATGGGAAACTTTGGATAAGCTCCTCGCTGACTTGAAATAATATAAAAAAATAAATAATAATTAAGGCTCTAGCATACAATTTTGGAGAACTAAAAGACTTGATGGTACACAATCAAATTGTTTTTGATATTTATGATACAAAGTTGAGAGAAACACTTAAAACAACTGAAAGCAAAACCAAATGCTGTATGTATTCTAAACATGATTGTAAATTTAAAGGCATAACGTAAGACCTGAGACAAAATGAATGTGCAGGCTTAACATTACAGTTAAATATCATACTTAGCCACTGATGCCTGTGATAGCACCAGATGGATGGGAGTTATTATTTGATGATAAGACATGCATTGATTTAGGCCTTTGAAGGGAGTCTACACTATCAAATAGAAGAGTTGTATGCAGAGCTTAATTCACTACAGAGTTAGTAAAACTCATGACATGACATTACAGAAGTGCTAAAATGTTTTTCAGGGATGTGGAGGTCTTCATTTTACATCCTCTACCAAATTAAGAGATGATGAAAAGTCAGTCATACACGTACCCCACACAGGCAAGCATTAGGTATATTAAGGGAAACAGTGGAACCCACCGATTGGGTTAGTTCTATAGCCATGTTGATCAGTGTTTTTTCGTAACGAATACCTATTTCACCAAATATTCTCCTGGAACTTCGCTGTGTAGCTGGATTAGATGAATGTTTTCTTCCCATGATGTTTTGAAAGGTCAGCATGGCATCACAGAGCAGTGGCAGCCAATGTTAGATGGGGTAACTCCATCTCCCATAACCCAAACACCCTACCCTCAAACTGAATATTAACACTGATCCTAGTAGTGTGGTGGGTGCAGCAATGTGCTGTAATCAGCAAAAGCTTCCAACCTAGTAGTGGGCTGAAAATTAGTGGAAAAAATTTAAATACAAAATAGATATGCAGAAGGACACTAGACATTTCTTGATGCTACCATGTCCTAAAAGTAATGTCTTTTTGTACAGACTTGTATGTGACCTGTTTATAATACTGAACATATCCCTTTAATAGAAGTACCCAGAGTGCTGTACATTTGATTCAAACAGGAAGGAGTGAAGAATCCATGTGCACGTTGTGTTTTGGTAGCAGTGGCAGTGAACAAGCAAATTGTACTTTTCAGTTTGAGAGGGGTAAGCACCTGTTAGTGAAATCATGCTTCTTGTCTGCAACAAATGCAAATGTTCTGAAATTTAAATTCATTCATTTTATAATAGGGAGACAAGTAGTGGTCTGCACTGCTTCCTCACAGCTCAGGTCACATTTTGCACATAACAAACAGTCCAGCATAGTCGGCAGGTGGTTCTCTATCTGGCACAGACACTTAAAAGACCATTGTATGATTATAATCCACCTCAAAAGTAGTTCAGTTTATCCCTCCCCATTGACTTTAATGCATTTTACTGAGTTCAGTGAAGTTCCTGAAAATTTCCTTGATTTTCAAGGCAAAGCAAATTTGTGAGGTTCGCTCTTCACTATTCCACAGTTTGTGTTCTTTCAAGCCAAACACACAACTTTCCAAGCTGAGAGCCTGGTGGGCCTCTTTTTTGTTTTATGACTATTTCATGGTCTAGATTGCTTGAAACTTGGCCTTGTCTGGCTGGGTCCCTTCAGAGGAAATCCTGTCACAGATAAACATTTCTCTTTGTTTAACTAATGGTCACACTGTTAAATTCTTTGCAGTGTTATCTCCAGCTGAGCATTGTGCTCATCATATCAAGCGCCCCTGACCATAATATCATCTACATAGACCCTGACACAGTTCAGACCTTCAGTAATTTGTTCCATAGCTCTGTGGAACGTTTCAGGGTCAAACCTAAAACCAAATGAAAAACATTTGATATCAGTATCTTCCAAATCATTTACTGTTGATCTGATCGAGTTTGACTTGCTAAATTGTCTTTGAGAAAATGTTTGCACTAGTCATTTCTCTAACTAAACTAAAACACAAATAAACTTAAAATTATTCTCTCAGAATAACAACTACTGTTTATACTCGCGCATAAGTCGAAAAAATTATACCTTAAAATTCATTCAAAAAAACAGGGTCATCTTATCCACGGGGCAACACAATTGTCCATAGAATTTGGGTAATGACATTGTACACTCAGCGCTTCACGGTGTTAAGTCACCGGTCATCTGCTGTTTCCCATGGTCTTTGAAATAATTATAAGCCAGCAATACTATTGCTAATTAGCTAGTTTTTTTTTCTAATTTCATTAAATAATTCTTTAAACTGTGAAATACTTGAATTTGAGCATTAGCTTTTGCAGGTTTTGGATAACAAACATACCATTAGCTGCCACGTGCAACCAGATTTGGAATCAAAAGAACCAAGGTAACGCATGCTATCAATGCGATGCAAGCGCAGCCCGCGATTCAAAACATTTCTCTGCCTACCTGTTTGTCTCATCTAACAGTAGCTGAAAAGCAGCATCAGGAGAAAGCAGCCTGAAGTAGTCCAGGAGCGGGTGATCTGTCGTGTCCAACAGCAAGCCATGCTGTCTTGTGAAGTTCGGTAGCCAGTTCGGCTCCCACGGATCAATGTCTGGGTATTCCTCCCACGCAAACCTTGCCGTAGGTGCATTGGCTGCGCGAATGCGTTCAGCTGGCAGCTGATCAGCTGGCGCGGCATCAGCTGATGCTGGCTTCTCACTCTCTTGCTCGATTCCTGATCACTGCCAATAAAATCCGATTCTGAAAAATCAGAGTTCGACTCAGCGATAATGTGCAAAATATCGTCTGCCGAGTGTTTTCTTTTCTGCACTCGCTTCGCTCCCTTGTGACATGTCAATGCCATCTTGCCTTTGTTTACATTTGTTTACATTTCGCAACTCACGCAAGGATTAGTTGCCAAGTCAAAGAGTCTAGCATTTCTCCAAGCACAGAGGGAATGCCTGTGACGTAACAGTGAGTTTTGTCGCCATTAACAGCTGATTGTCGCCCTCAATCTCTGATAGCTGTCAAGTTTTACCCTCGACTTATACGAGGGTCATAACAAATTTCGTAATTTTCGGCTTAAAAATACACTCGACTTATCTGCGAGATCGACTAATACACGAGTATCTACAGTAATTGAGGAAAGCCATTAAAAATAAAAGCTAAAATATAAAGGGCCAAAACTAAACTGAAAATAAGTGACAGGTGAAAAGAGTATATAAATAAAAAATAATTAAAACATATAGCTTAAATAACCTTTTCACTTACTTTAGATATTAAATTTACTTCTTTGTTTTTCCATTAAACAAAACATGTCTGACAGGACATTTATTATATCATAACTGAACATAATAAAATGTATATATTTCATAGTAAGCTTCTCTTAAACTGACTATATCAAACATTAGCTTTGCTCAACAATGTCTTAATTTGCCAGGTACTGGGAATAAGGCAACAGCTGACAAACTGAGGAAGTTGTGAATTTGACCATACATTGCCATTTCGTTTCCCAGGAGAAGTACCTGGTATACACATGTGCATTATTTCTACTGCCACTGTGTGGCAACATTATCCTGGAAAACTAAGCACACATATTGTCTCCCCTTAACAGAATAAACACGTTAACTCTTCAGTACTAGATTAACCCTTAAAGTCAATGTCACAGTACACAACTTCTATTATAGGGTACATCAGACTTGTAGTTGCGGATCTTGTCACCAGATTATGTCAATTTACAAGACTGAAAATCACTAGGCATGTCAAATTGAGAGACTATGTGATGACTTTCCAGCACAGTCATGCTCGCCCATTTTTCTGATAGCCAATAGCAAGATGCTCGATGGAGCAGCATCTCTGCCCTTTTTCTTTCCTTTAATCATTCTGTTGTGGTGCATAAAACATGAGGCATCAGACATACACGCTTCTGTTCTGTTTGCAAGGTTCCTTATTCCTCATCACCACATTATATTATATATGAATGCTCTGGATAAATTCTAGAAAGTTGATTCCGTTCATCTGGACATTGTTTTCCAGGGAGATACGTTACATCACTCATCCAAGTGACTTCTTCAGTCTCAGATGACTGCAGGTTTCTCCAACCTTATAAACAGTACCTTTGCATACATCTATACTAATAAAAGGCAAAGCCCTCACTGACTGACTGACTGACTGACTGACTGACTCATCACTAATTCTCCAACTTCCCGTGTAGGTGGAAGGCTGAAATTTGGCAGGCTCATTCCTTACAGCTTACTTACAAAAGTTAGGCAGGTTTCATTTCGAAATTCAAAGCGTAACGGTCATAACTGGAACCTATGTTTTGTCCACATACTGTAATGGACGGGGGCGGAGTTGTGTATCGCATCATCACGCCTCCTACGTAATCACGTGAAACGCCTTGGGGCCGATCTGGAAGAAGGTAGCACAGCGCCTTGATTTAAATGGTTCCATGTCTTGGTGAGTTTAATACTGTGTAAGCATACATATTAACACATGTGCAATTAAACGTGTGCATTTACGGGGTGATTTCTCAGGCTTAAAAGCTCGCCTTTTATTAAAAAAGTAAATGCAAACTGTTTTCACTCTGAAGGGCACAAACCACGTTGGATTTTGTAATGATAGTTGATTAGTAAGGTCTATTAAGGGATACTTACAGAATGATTAGTAATGCCTGTGAATGCCGATGCAAGTAGGAGAATGGGCGTGAACTAAAGAACGAGTAATAACATGTACAGTAAATGTCTCTAAAGTCTGTCTATTAAAAAGTTATTATATCTTTCAATCCTGTGTATTTATTAAATTACGAACCTAACAAGATCACTACATGGTGTCAGAAGTGGCGGATTGGAAGAGGAATGTGAAGAAGAGGTTCAGCTTTTGAACGAGTCTCGTGTCTGTGAGTAACCCGAAAACGTGGTCAGAAAGCGCTAAGACGTTCTAGCAAAAGACAAAAAAAATATGGAAGGATTACAGCCCCCACCAAATCTCCAGTTAAAGGGAAATGTAGCTGAAAATTGGAAAAGATTTAAACAGAGATTTGAGTTGTATCTTGCTGCGATTGAAGCAGATAGGAAAAGTGAAAAAATGAAAGCGTCTATGCTTCTACATGTAATTGGTGAAGAGGCGCTAGAGGTGTATAACAATTTTCAGTTTGAAGAAGATGGAGACAATATGAAATTGAACAAAATAGTTGAAAAATTCGAAGCGTATTGCAACCCAAAGCGCAAGTGACGTTTGAGTGTCACAAGTTTTTTACATGTTTCCAGAAAAGCGGCGAAACAATAGACCAGTATGTGACGGAATTACGCAATAGGAGCTGTTCTAAGAAGAAACCGTCGAGACATCAAAGGACCAATAACCTCTAATCAGAACATTAACACCAGCGAAACAAATATTAACGAGAAAACAAGTATAAATCAGGAAAGAACATCTCAACTGCAAACACAATTAACCAGAAGATCAAAAAAACGTCAAGTAAAACCACCAGAACGACTCATTGGGACATGTTGATGATTAAAGGAACATTTTTAATTAAGAAATGCTGAATTCCTTTAACAGTTGTGCTTTTTATACATAGTTTGAATGCTGGATGTATGCCTGAAATGTTCTGGATAGTTCAGTTGTTTGAAGTGATAAAGTTTATGGAAGTAGCATTTGAAATGTATAACATTACTAAGCTTACAGTGGTGTGAAAAACTATTTGCCCCCTTCCTGATTTCTTATTCTTTTGCATGTTTGTCACACAAAATGTTTCTGATCATCAAACACATTTAACCATTAGTCAAATATAACACAAGTAAACACAAAATGCAGTTTGTAAATGGTGGTTTTTATTATTTAGGGAGAAAAAAAAATCCAAACCTACATGGCCCTGTGTGAAAAAGTAATTGCCCCCTGAACCTAATAACTGGTTGGGCCACCCTTAGCAGCAATAACTGCAATCAAGCGTTTGCGATAACTTGCAATGAGTCTTTTACAGCGCTCTGGAGGAATTTTGGCCCACTCATCTTTGCAAAATTGTTGTAATTCAGCTTTATTTGAGGGTTTTCTATCATGAACCGCCTTTTTAAGGTCATGCCATAGCATCTCAATTGGATTCAGGTCAGGACTTTGACTAGGCCACTCCAAAGTCTTCATTTTGTTTTTCTTCAGCCATTCAGAGGTGGATTTGCTGGTGTGTTTTGGGTCATTGTCCTGTTGCAGCACCCAAGATCGCTTCAGCTTGAGTTGACGAACAGATGGCCGGACATTCTCCTTCAGGATTTTTTGGTAGACAGTAGAATTCATGGTTCCATCTATCACAGCAAGCCTTCCAGGTCCTGAAGCAGCAAAACAACCCCAGACCATCATACTACCACCACCATATTTTACTGTTGGTATGATGTTCTTTTTCTGAAATGCTGTGTTCCTTTTACGCCAGATGTAACGGGACATTTGCCTTCCAAAAAGTTCAACTTTTGTCTCATCAGTCCACAAGGTATTTTCCCAAAAGTCTTGGCAATTATTGAGATGTTTCTTAGCAAAATTGAGACGAGCCCTAATGTTCTTTTTGCTTAACAGTGGTTTGCGTCTTAGAAATCTGCCATGCAGGCCGTTTTTGCCCAGTCTCTTTCTTATGGTGGAGTCGTGAACACTGACCTTAATTGAGGCAAGTGAGGCCTGCAGTTCTTTAGACGTTGTCCTGGGGTCTTTTGTGACCTCTCGGATGAGTCATCTCTGCGCTCTTGGGGTAATTTTGGTCGGCCGGCCACTCCTGGGAAGGTTCACCACTGTTCCATGTTTTTGCCATTTGTGGATAATGGCTCTCACTGTGGTTCGCTGGAGTCCCAAAGCTTTAGAAATGGCTTTATAACCTTTACCAGACTGATAGATCTCAATTACTTCTGTTCTCATTTGTTCCTGAATTTCTTTGGATCTTGGCATGATGTCTATCTTTTGAGGTGCTTTTGGTCTACTTCTCTGTGTCAGGCAGCTCCTATTTAAGTGATTTCTTGATTGAAACAGGTGTGGCAGTAGTCAGGCCTGGGGGTGGCTACGGAAATTGAACTCAGGTGTGATACACCACAGTTAGGTTATTTTTTAACAAGGGGGCAATTACTTTTTCACACAGGGCTATGTAGGTTTGGATTTTTTTTCCTCCCTAAATAATAAAAACCATCATTTAAAAACTGCATTTTGTGTTTACTTGTGTTATATTTGACTAATGGTTAAATGTGTTTGATGATCAGAAACATTTTGTGTGACAGACATGCAAAAGAATAAGAAATCAGGAAGGGGGCAAATAGTTTTTCACACCACTGTATAAGTACTGCCTTACTTAAGAAAGGAAGGTGTAATGATACTTGATTTAAACGATTCCATGTCTTGGTGGGTTGGCGTAGCTTATTGTCAATATCTTTACACCTGTTTTTAAGACTTATTGACTGAAATGGGCTTTCACTGTATCGCAGGTTTTTTAAATACAAGTGATCGCCCGCCTATCGTGGAAGTTAGTTCTAGACCCATCAGTGATAGGTGAAAATACGCGATATAGAAAGACCATATAAATAAACATTTTTATAGTTTAAGCCTTAAAATACCCATCCCACATGCTTTAAACACATGTAAACTTATAAAACACACTTTGTTAACACATATGATATGTGGATGTCGGACTAAGGATATGAGTAACATCTCTGTATTATAAAACATTTTAAGTTCATGCAAGAAAAGGCAGTGAGACAGGAAAACAGCTGCTGTACAGGCTTATTGACACGCAGAGCGACAAGCAGCACAAAGTCCACTTCTCCTTAGCGTGCATTCAGCAAGCCCGCTAAACCCCCCCCCCCACTTCACAACGCGAAGTGGCAGGAGCGTACCGCGCCTCGGAGAGTGGGGTTTGAGCGAACGTGCGTTCAGCCCTCACACACCCACACACACACTCCTCCTCCTCCTTCAGAACGCGCAAAGCGACAAGCAGGCATTTTGGCAGAAGCAGCACAAAGTCCACCTCTGCTTAATGTGTGTTCACCTGCCCCCCTCTTCACAAAGCGAGTGGCAGACACATCAACGTCTACCACTCGCTTAGTGAGTGGCAGACACATCAACGTCTGATCGCTGCGTGTAGTGTTGCTCTGCGGTGGTAAGAATGTAGAAAGTGTTTAAGAGCATAGGAAGTGTTTATAAGAGTGTGGGAAAGGTTAAAAAGAGAGACAGAAAGGTTTATAAGAGCGTGGGAAGGGTTTATAAAGCCTTAAAATATATATAAATAATAAAATAAATATAGGTCGGTACTTTGCGGATTTTCACTTATCGCGGGGGGCTCTGGAACGTAACCCCCGCGATAGGTGAGGGATGACTGTATTTCTGTTTTATTTAAACCTTTTAAGTTCGTATGCATAGCCCCATTTGGCTGTTTTAGTTTTTTTTTTTCTTTCTTCAGTAATATTTAATCTCCTTAAAGAAAAACAACATATGCATTTTACTTTTTTTGTATCTCTTTAGTAATATTTTAGTGTAAAAGGATAACCAGTATTTAAACCTTTTGTTACTTTATAAAGTTATTTTACACAATGTTGAAAAATTAATAAGAAAGCTACATATTTTGGCAGCTGCTGCTTTAATTTTCAATGAAATGAAAAAAGCTCTCCAAGAGAAAACCTCAATGAAGAAGAAACAGTTTGCACTATCTAAAAAGGAGAAACCCTCATTTATAAAGGTTTGCTGCAGATGACTTAACTGAAAATAAATGAATAGTTCCTATTTGTATAATACATATTTATCTATTTTACTTATGCCTTTATTCCAGCAACTTGCAACATCTGAGGTACAATTTGTTACATTACTTTTGTTTTTTGCAGCACAGGCAGGTGAAGTGACTTCCTCAGGGTCACACAGTGGTTTCAGTACCAGGATTTGAACTGACAAGCTCCGGGTTTGCTGAAATATTACTGAAGAAAACGGGCAAATGGGGCTATGCATCCATTATCCAACCCACTATATCCTAAATACAGGAGCCAATCCCTGCCAACACAGGGCACAAGGCAGGAAACAAACCCCGGGCAAGGTGCCAGCCCACATACCCACACACACCCACACACCAGGGACAATTTAGAATCGCCAATGCACCTAACCTGCATGTCTTTGGACTGTGGGAGGAAACCGGAGTACCCGGAGGAAACCCAGACAGACATGGGGAGAACATTCAAACTCCACGCAGGGAAGCGAACCCGGGTCTCCTAACTGGCACCTTTCACTGCGCCACCATGCCGCCCGCATACAAACTTAAAAGGTTTAAATAAAACAGAAATATATACCTTTATTTTTACTTCCTTAACTTGTGGAAGGTGTATCCTGTAGCAAAGCCCTAAGTTTTTTCATGAAAGCCCCTTTCAGTCAATAAGCCTTAAAAACAGGTATACAGCTAAACTTGCAGCACCACTATTCAATTACACTCGCCTAACG
Organism: Erpetoichthys calabaricus; assembly: GCF_900747795.2. Lineage (NCBI taxonomy): Eukaryota > Metazoa > Chordata > Cladistia > Polypteriformes > Polypteridae > Erpetoichthys > Erpetoichthys calabaricus. Next base: position 285,182,419 of record NC_041396.2, on the reverse strand, counting down.
CCTCTCCTAAGGGGACATACTAGGTATCAGTCAAAGCACCAATCACAGGCCCGATTAGAAAGCGGGAAGCTGTGATTTGTCGTCTCCCTCCCATGTAACAATCACAGCCTGTGTTACAACGCACTATGTATGTATGTAATAATAATAATAATTCATTACATTTATATAGCGCTTTTCTCAGTACTCAAAGCGCTATCCACACAGGGAGGAACCGGGAAGCGAACCCACAATCTTCCACAGTCTCCTTACTGCAAAGCAGCAGCACTACCACTGCGCCACCATATATATGTATATATGTATATGTGTGTGTTTATGTATGTGTATATATATATATATATATATATATATATATATGTTCATATGTGTGTATATATATATATATATGTATATATATGTGGATGTGTATATGTATTGTCGCACGTGGCCAGGATTATTACCTGGCCGGGACGCCAGAAAGGACCGGAAGGTGGCAAGAATAACTTCCGGGCCACGAGGGCACAACTGCCATGGAGCAGGAGAGGACCACGGGAAAGGAGAACGAACTGTCGGACTTGTTGGGACCCGTGGCCACCGCCTGGGGCCGCTTTACACCTCGTGGGACCCGGATGTTGTTACTTCCGCCACACTCTGCAAGATGGCGGAGGGATCGGCCAGGGACGTCCGGAGTGTTTCCGGGTCAAAGGGCAGCACTTCCGCCACACCAGGAAGTGCTGCAACAGGGACGTCATCAGCCACCTGGAGCACATCTGGGCAAGGATAAAAGGGGCTGACTCCTTACTGTCATTGAGCCAGAGTCGGGAGTGGGAGAAGGACGAAGCTCCCTGGAGGAGTAGAGGTGGCAAAGCACTGAGACAGAGTATTGAGTGGTGATTATTGCTGAGTGCATTGTGTGTTAGTGTTGGAATTGTTTATTTAATATTTAATAAACGTGCGTGTTTTATAAAGATGTGGTCTCCGACTGGTGGTGTCCGGGCAACTATCACAGTATATATATATATATATATATATATATATATGTATATGTAGATATGTGTATATGTAGATATGTATATATATGTATATATGTATATGTATATATATGTTTACATAACCTCTTTAACACACTACTTATCCGCTGTGAAGTGCGGGTATTTTGCTAGTATATATATATATATATATATATATATAAAAAACATAATAATCTGAATTTTATCTCATATCAAACTGGCCAAAAAAATCCTGCTTGTGGTGGCAACGTCAGGCACAATGATATTCAGTATGAACTGTATGTTTATTACTTGTATATACAACGCCCTCCATAAGGCACTAATCAAACAATGAAATACACCTGAATAATCACAAACACCTGTAATGCCAATTGTTCCAACCATGACGGTGTGGTCATTTCTATGTGCTGGGACCAAAATGTATGCAAATACCCTTAAAGTCTGCAATGTGCACTTTAATTACATCTGAATAGTTTGATTTCTAATTTTAAACTGTGGTGCAGAGGGGAAAGTCAAGGAAAAATGTGTCTTTGTCCCAAATATTACGGAGGGCACTGTATGCATTTAGGTTTGGACTATATACAGCTTTTGAGTTTCAATATACAGGTGTAAATTTCTGATAGAATACAAACACTTTAAAATTAATTATGTCCTATGAAACCTCATATTTGTCTCACATGAATTATGAACATGTAATGGAGGCAGGAGATACTCATTTTTGGTATTTGACGATATTTTGTGGCGTGCAGCTAGGGCCCTTGCCCGGCTGGGACACCTTTACGTTGGAAGGACCAGGGGAGGGATCGTATCCAGAGCATTACTACCTCTGGACCACTAGTTGGCAGCCCCCCTGGGTTGTAGCTGTGCCTCAGACCCCCACAGGGCTTCATGGGAGTTGGAGTTGGATACAGCCTTGTTGGGATCCATGGGCACCGCCAGAGGGTGCTGCAGCTACTGCTGAGCCCTGGTGTGCAGCTCTTCGGTGTAACAATGAGCACCTAGAGTACTTCCATGTGCCTTATAAAAGGGGCCAGCTGAAACTACTCGGAAGAGCCAGAGTTGGGAAGAGGGAGACAAAGCTTGACCGGAGGAGTGGAGGAGGAAAAAGGAAAAGAGGAAGAAAAGAATTGTGTGTTATGCTCGTGCTAGGAACTGTGTTATACTTGTGGGGAATGAAGAATGGGTTTCCCACAAGGGAGAAAATAAACATAAAAGTGCATGCTTGCACTTGTGCCTCCTGCATCTGCCTGTGTCGGGTTGGGGCAGCGGTGACCGCCTTGGTGGTGCACAAGTGGTGCAGTCATCCCAACCCAACACAGACAGATGCAGGAGGCACAAGTGCAAGCGCAAGCTTTTATTTTTCTTTTCTCCCTTGTGGGAAATGCCTTCCCCGCACACCAAAATATATAATAACTAGTAACAATACTGAGTATTTTGATGCTATAAGGAATTTTTGGGTAATTCCAACATGATCTTTACAGTACTGTACTCCCATGTAGGCAGACAATAAGGTGGTATAATGTAGAGTATCAGGGTACATACCTCTGCCAAAGTTTTAAATCGCTCATCAGTTTGCATGCATTTGTGCACCGTCTCCACAGCATTCTCATAGTTATCAATGAAGCCTCTGTATGTACACAACTGACTCACCTGTATACAAGTCAAGCAAATACGGACAGAGAGTTAATTTTTGAATGCAATCACTTCTACCATTCAAATAAAAAAAGTATGAAGTGCTAGAAAAACCTCACAATTTAATTAATTCTTTACAATAGTTTAGCAGCATGTTATAGATTGGTCAAACACATCAACCCCACAGAGAAATGGAAAAAGATGAAGATAAAAAAGAAGAAGTAGCATGTCACAGAGATACATTTAAAGCCTTGTTTTGCCTAGATTCAATCCAGTTAAACGAAAATTTTTCTTAAATGAATGTCTCTTATGAATCTCTCTTGTTATTGATGATTTAATGATGGGACAGAACAGTTAAGAGAAAACATTTTGTGAATTAGTAAATATTACTAAACAGTTTATGTATCTTCAAAATTCAAGTATATTTACTGTATTAAAATAAGGCACACAAGAAGTGTGACAAATAAGACTATTCACTCCATTGAGTTAATTTGGTTAGCTATTAATTAGTTACATTTATGTAACATTTTTCTATCCTACTCAAAGTATTTTACATAGACAGTAAGGAAGCAACTTCAACCACCTCTAACGTGTAGTATCCACCGGGATGATGTGATGGCAACCATTCTTGCACCACGCTTTTAGGTGATAAATGGATGCTATAAGAAAGACATAGTGGCACTTGAAGCTGTACAGAGGAGAGCAACCAGGAGCATCCCAGGACTTAAGGACATATCGTATTCTAACAGACTCAGGGAATTAAACTTGTTCATTCTTGAGCACAGAAGACTGCATGGGAACTTAATTCGGGTTTACAAAATTCTCAAAGGCATTGATAAATTAGATCCAGCAGAATTTTTTCAACTTAACAGTTGTCACGCATTTGCGCATAGGAGATAGTTTAAGGGCTCTGGTAGTAGTAATTTCCAGCCGCTCCAGGAGTTGGTGCAATGTGCTAATGCCTTTTCTCTTCCTCCCTCTGTAGACCAGAAGACTATACCACCACTGACATCACTTCCACGGTCTGCCCATTTGGACCTGCCTTTTCCTGCTGGAAAGGCTGATAACCAGAAGATCAGCAATCTTAACTCAGTTGATTCTGTAAACTTACATCTACAGAATATGTTTTTGCCATCATAGTGTGACTTCTGTTTTGTTTTTTTGTAAAAACTTCAGTTATACAGGGTCAACAGGGTGGCACTCCAACTCTTTATCTTTGTCTGTCACATCTTTACACAGTGAACTGAGTACTCAAGAACACTAGAGAAAATTCAGGGGAAGAGCATTTAGGACTGAAGCCAGGAAGCACTTATTTAAGTAAAGAGTTGTGAGAGTCTGGAACAAACTGCCGAGCCATGTTGCTGAACCAGAATCTTTGACAACTTTGAAGAAGAATCTGGATGATTTCAGAACAGCTTAGCTGTTAGCTAAACAAACAGTCTCGATGGACTGAATGGTCTCCTCTTGATTGTCAAATTTATTAAGTTTTTATTCACCTTACTGAAATGACAAGTGCTGTGTATCTAGATGTCCGTCCTGTTGGTAGGATTTGGAAGAAAAAATTAAAACATAGCAAAACATGTAGATAAAGGGTAAAAAAAAATTTAAATTATAATAAAAATACCAAATAAAGGTCTAAAAATAGGAAAATCTATCTTATCGGCTTATTCTATTGTCTGCCGTTACAGGCCAGCAAAAGCAGTGTGGCAGCAAGTTCCTTACACCCATTTACACGTTAACTAGGTTTATAGCTGTGACGCTCATGACTGACAAATTTGACTGGCAGGTAACGGATAAGTGAAAATACCAATTAATCAAAGCACATGACAGGAAACCAAAGCCCCGACATGGCTTGGCTAGAGATGCTAAATCAGGCCAATGTGGTGACAACCACATTTTCCCAGCAAAACACTTTAACTATAAGAGTGGTCAGTTCATTGAGTGACGGCGAGAGAAACTGGTGAAAATGAACTCCTCAATCTGAAGAAGAAAAGGCTGTCGCAAGGAAAACAATTGGATGCGTATTATCATATCAGACCAAATAGACAAGCAATGTATCAAACAGAAAACATGAAGTCTACTTTCATTCCATCTTTGACAGGTAGCACAGCTAGTCTTCTATATTCACATTTTGTTGCAATGCCATTTTGTTTTTCCTTGTGTGCTGCTATTTTGTGGATGCTGTCATCATGAAGAGGATCCGACCTGCTAGGGTCCACTTCTAGAGGTCAGCTGGGGGGAGGATGTCTCAATTGTCATTTTGTGCCTAAGTTTGTGGATCACAAACCTATTCTTTTTTTGCGACTTTCCAGACCTTTATTTTTGATTTCGTAGTTCTTGAATCTTTTTTTTCTCATTTTGGCTTCATTGATAGATTTGGTGACCCTTGTGTTTGAGCTAATTTTTTGACTTTACATATTTCCTGGTGCTTTCATAAAAAAATATATTGTCTGTCTTCAAGTCAGTAATGTTCTATTAAACAGTAATGTTAATCATTGATAAAAAAAGCTATGTGACATATAAGTATATATATATATACTGCGTAAAATGCTTTAAGGCCTTGAACTGATTAAGGTAAATTGAGCTAAACATATATAAAAATGTATCTGCTAACCTAAATGCCCTGAATGTAATCTTGCTGAACACCTTTAGAAAAGATAAAGACATCAGTGTGTTTTTCTATGGCCAAATTTCTTTTTGTCTTTCTGAGTTATAAACTGCAGGAGGGAGACTATAAGAAAGTGCCCATTTTGTGTCAGTCAACACAAAAACACATACAGTATGTTCATTGGCTAATGTCCAGATTTGCCATTTATGTTAATTTGGAATAATTATTTTTCATGTGTTTTTATAATTATATAAATTTTATTAATATTGCATTATTTAAATATTATTCAGCAGCTTTGTTTTGTGCATTTTAAACTTCAAGCTGTATTTCTTGTATTTTTTGGATGTTCTCCAAAGAGGTCATGACATCACTGCTATTAAGCCTGCTCTTCCTTTATATTAGTCACAGTGCATGTTCCCTGTGAAGCTGTGGAGTGTTTTTCATTGTGTAAGCATGTCTCGGATTGTTCTTTATCTTTGTATTTGATTTTTGGATTTCAATTTGGACTTTAGCTTAAGTTTGATATTTTAGGCAAACTCCTTTGTCTAATTTTTCCTCTTTTTCATATTTTTACCTTATTTTTTATTAATTATTTTTTTTATATAATTTTATTGATTTTATTGAACTCCCACAACATTCCATACAAATAAATCAATTTTACAAAAATAGGATTGAAAACAAATTAACCCCCACCCCTCAGAAAGAGAGCATGTGCAGTAGAATAAAAATTAAAGCTAGTAAAAAATAAGTAAATAGATGAATTAATAAGTGAATAAAGATAAATGGAGAAGAAAAAGAAATAGGGAGAGAATTTGCTTCCTCAGTGCTTTAAAAGCTTATTCTAAAATGTTATTGATTAGATCCTGCCAGGTTTTGAAAAGGATCTGCACAGATCCTCTAAGTCAGAATCTGATTTTTTCCCATTTCAAATAATATATAACATCAGTTACCCACTGACTTAAAAGAGGAGAGTTAGGATTCTTCCAGTTTAGCAAGATAAGTCTACGTGCCAATAGTGTAGTAAAGGCAATCACAGTTTGTTTGTCCTTCTCCACTTTAAGCCCATCTGGGAGCACACCAAACACAGCTGTTAGTGGATTAGGAGGGATTATTTTTTAAAGATTATTTATTTACCTTACCCTAAATTTGATGGTTTGTCTCTCTTTTGAATGGCATTTTTTTCTATTTTAAAGATTTAAAGCAAATTTCTGAATTTTATAAGTCTGAACACATTTTGAGCCTGTGCTGACCAAAGCCATGCCTGTGGAGCTTGAGGTCAATTTGCCTGGTGTGAAGCCTATCTCTCCGCAGGCCAGTGAAGGTCCTAGTCTGGTTTGTGTGTATTTTTGGATATCTTTTTCTCTTTTTTGCCATCTCTGTGTCACCATGTCACAGGAAGGCCTGGCAGGAGGAATCTGTTTGCCTCCCACTAATAAGAGACTCACAGCATAAGTAGCCTCTCTGTTCTCAAGCTGAAACAGAGACCAGGTGACTGTTTTTGCTAGCCTCTGCTGAGGGAAGCAATTCAAGATACAGAAAGAATGAGTTCAGAGTCTTCAATCTTCATAATAGCAACAAACTTTCAAACTATATACCAGTTTATTTGAACCATAAGTCTTGGAAGGAGTGGAGGCGTACCCATGTAGCAATGAATCATCCTGAAGGCCTGCATATGTTTCTCCATTCCACAAGGATTCTCTGCCCACTTGGAGGTCAAGTATTATTCTGGTGAAGGTTCAGTGACAAACATGGATAAACTCATAACCATTTCACATTTTAAGGATTTTAACTTACTGCTTTTGGCTGCAAGCATCAAGGAGATTCCTGCTGAAGAAAATAGGACATGTCTGTAGTGGACTGATAAGACCTGAGTGACAGGCTTAGGAAACTCAGAGGGTATAAAAGACTTTGATTGTCTAAACCTTAGTGAGAGAGATCTATCAGATGTGAAGAGAACCTTCTTTTTAAGTTTGTCTTAGAATTTGGTTAATGCCCTTCCTTGCTGGAAACAGTACTCTGTAGTCTCTGAGGGTCATTTCTGCAATACTCTGGAAAAGCAGATAAGAAGTATCTTTTGGGGCACTGACCATGCAAGCACAGAATCTAATAATTAAACCTAATATTATTATTATTTTCTTTTCACACCAAGGTATACAGGGTGTCTACCAGTAGCTCATTTCTTCTATCTGGATTTTGTGTGTTTATTCCTATTATTATACTCAAAAAATGAATTTTGTTAGGCTGAAGGTGTCAACCAACCTGAACAAAGGGTTTACTAAGGGAGATGGAACGGGAGAGGAAGGAGAGGGTTAAAACTTGTGTTTCTTTGTGAAATATAAGTGTTCTCCAAGAATACAGGGACACAGATGGAAACTTGTTAAGGGTAGATTTTGCACACAATTTGGAAATTATTCATTCACAAAAAGAACCTAAAGACACATGGAACAAAGTACCAAGCACTGTGGTATAGAAGGAGTGCTTCAGGAATTAAAACACAGAGGTAAGATCCCTTTCACTGGACATTTGTAATTAGTTACCCTCTGATGGACTGGCATGTCTGTGTGGCTTTTTCCTGGGTATTCCACTGTTCCTCCTGTATCCCCAAACATGTGCTGATTGCCCTGTGTGAGTGTGATTGTGGGTATGAGTGGAGCCTGTGGGTAACTGGCACATTACGCCAGGTTGGGTCCAGCCTTGTGCATGATACTACTAGGATTGTGTAACCTAAACAGCTCTAAATTGGATTAGGTGGGTTTTAATATGCATGAATGAATGGACTTTTTTAGAATTAATTTGTGTTGTACTATTTTCTACCAAATTTAAATTTTAAATATTTTTTTTTTATTTTTTGTTTCAGGCCTTAACAGATTTTCGCTTTTTGATCGCCTTTTCATCTTCTTGTTTTGGTATTATTTTACTAACCTGTACAATTATTTTTAATATCTTTTTAAGAATGTTACTAGCTGCTCATATTTGTACATGATGCCCAAATATCTTCATGGCTGGGAACATATCCAGTTCCATGGTTACACAAGAGGAGGTGACCGGTAGAGCATGTTGACTTAGGCTTGCAATGGGCAATGAGGCAGTAGGAACTAAAACCAGGTGATGAAAAAGGATATGCATGGAAGGCTAAACAGCTGAAGCAGTCGACAATAACACACCTTATATCTGTGCAGATATTCACCACCACTATAAACATTTTATTCTTTTCAATATAAATTACCAAAAAAAAAAAAAATGAAATCACCATTTTTTGAAAGAGGTCTCCCACACCCTCTGATGATTCTCCAAGCTCAACTCGCTCTTTCAAACTCTCATAGAAAGCCCTGTGAAGATCCAGTAGTTCTGGAACCTGGAAAAACACCGTCTGGATCTGCTGTTCTGTCAGAACTGGCTGGGATGTGCATGCTGTAGCTTTCAGGGCTTTGATGGGCTGGGAAAGAAAAAATAGAACATTAGAAAATCATGGAAAAGAAGAGAAGTCAGTCATCAATAACATTAAAACAAAGTCCTTATGTTTGTATGATAGTGTGGGTAACTTTGCAAAGACACAAATACACAGTTGGTGCTTCTCCAGTTTGGTCCTTTAGATTTTCATAAGAAAATCCTGTCCTTCCTGATTCAGCTTTAACATTTAGAATCAAAATATGAAGATGAGATGGACTGCAAAAGGAACAAGTCCATAAAATTAATGGGTATTTGTCTACTGAAAGAAGTCAATTAAGTCCAACCAATAACATGATACATAAAAGAAAAACAATTTAGAAATAGTTGCTCTAAAAATCCAACAAGCATGTTGAACACCTTTTAGGGTTTCTTAATGAGGGTGCACTGTAGGTGTCTTCCTCTGAGTACTCCAGTTTTTACTGCATTCCCATAGTCTTACAGAGTAGGTTAACTGGCAATACCAGAGTGTCCATGTGAGTTTAGGAATGTACAAATGTATATGGAGGACATTGTTAAAATGAAAAGGTATTATTAAAACAGCAAAAATAAAATTGTGGCTTATGATCTCCTACTCATACATATAAATGTATTATCTCCTACTGATAATCCACTGATATTTCAATCTAGAATTTGCACCTTTAAATCTAAGGTCATGGTCCTTTTATGGAAGAAAGTGTATTGTTCTTGGAAGTAAGAGTGTAGCTACTCCAAGAAAAGGAGCTGAAGTACTTCAGGATCCTGTTACTGAGTGAGAGTAGATGTTTAGCATGAAATTAACCAATAAATGAGTGCAAAGATAGAAGGTTTGTGGGTACTGTACCAGCCTAAGACTTAAGTTCTTGAAAAAAAACTTTTAATTTGTTAATCAGTTTACATTGCCATTTACAACTATGTCATGAGCTCTGGCTAGAGATGAGAAGAATATACAATAATTGCGAGTACAACCAGTCGAAATAAAGTTCTTACACAGGGTTACTGGCTTCATTCTCCATGATAAGGTAAGATATTCAGCAATATAGGAGAATTTCAGAGTTAGTTGGCCTAAACTATTTGGCTTGTCATATTGTCACTGTGACCCTAACCATCACCAAGGTCAAAAGTGAAGTGACTACTTTAAGAAGTGGCCTGAAGCTCCACCATCAGCCCTTCATTAAGGAGCAGATAGAGATTCAGACTTGAACCATTCCTTTTTTATGCTGACACATTACTTTTTGGATCGTTGCTTGGACTGAGTTTTAAGTTAGTTTGCCATCATATCACATCACTCATCATTGGCGAGGCCTGTGTGGAGAGGGTCCCGGTGTTCAGGTTTCTGGGTATGGAGCTGGAGGATGACCTGAACTGGAGCGCCAACACCAAGGAGCTGCTAAAGAAGGCGCAGCAGAGACTGTATTTTCTGAGAATTCTCAGAAAGAACCACCTCCCAAAAAATCTGCTTCTTGCTTTTTATCATTGTTCCATCGAGAGTGTGCTCACGTACGGACTGTGTGTGTGGTACGGCAGCTGCACTTCCTCAGAAAAAAAGCGCTCCACAGGGTCATCAGGACAGCAAAGAGAACAATTGGTTGTACCCTCCCCACTCTGGAACAAATCTACACGTCCCGATGCCGCAAAAAAGCAATAGATATTTCACAGGATTCATGACATCCCGGTCATTGCCTCTTCCAGCTTTTGCCATCGGGCAAGAGATACAGAGCTATGAAAACTAGGACAAACCGCCTTAAAAACAGCTTTTATCTGAAAGCAATCATGGCCCTGAACTCAGAATAAAACTGCTCCATATTATTCTACCAATGTGCAATATAGACCTTAAGTCAACAAGTGCAATTTGTATATTTATTACTATTCGGTTTGTTATTATTTTTCTCTCTTCTTGTCTTTTTGTCTTTTTAACTCGTATGCCTCACACTGAGTCAATTGCACCTTCAATTTCGTTGTTCCTTTGTAAAAGTGAAAATGACAATAAAGATCTATCTATCTATCTATCTATCTCTCTATCTATTTAGAATTCCTCTAATATCTAATGTTTTTGATTCTTCTTTTTGGATTTAGTAATTTATCATTGTGCTCTCATCCTTTTTGAAATGTTCAGTTAAAGACTCCATGCCAGTTTTTTGAGTCCAGTATTCCTGGTCACTTTGATAACTGGTTGATATTCTTTGACAATTTTTGCATGACATTCTACATGTTGTTCACAACTCTTTTGGAACATAGGCTTATTCAATTACCTAGCTTTTGTAATGGTTGCTTCTGTGCTGGCTCATCCTTTATGACAGTTTCAACTGGTTTCAGACTGCTGTCAGAAATGGGATAATCCTGTGCTTCCACTCCTTTCCTCTGCTTCTTTTGCTATACAGGCCAATCTCATCTCTGTCTGTTGATAACAAAGATTTATTGTTCAGTAGTCGTGTGACAAGCAGTGAAAGGGGACCGAGCCAACTGTAGAAACAGCCATAGTGATTCACTGAAGTCTTCGCTCATGCTATGTTTCCTTGGTTCCCCATTTACGTTGTGTTACGTTCAGCCCAAACACAGCACAATCAATATGATCTTCCACACCTGACAACTCCTAGAGGAGACTCGTGAACACCAGCAAGACATCTGCTTCACTTTCATCGACCTGCGGAAAGCATTTAACACCAAGAACCATGAGATGTTTTGGGAGGTACACTGTAAGTTCATGATTGAATGAGGATGAAGGTATATGTTGGCAGGGAAATATCTGTTCCCTTCGAAATTACTGTAGGTATCAAGCAAGGCTGGGTCCTTATCCTCATCAATCTTCTCTTCAGAAATGTGTTGCACACTATTTCATTTTTTTTATTCATACTATATTTAATTGATTGTGATTTTTGGCAATTTATTGGTAAGTTTATGTGTTAAATTTAGTATTTTTTAAGGTTTTGCATTGTCTTTTTTGTGTTTAAAGTCTGATTATTGCTTTTCCCAGTAATTCAATCATTTTTACCTTAAAAATGTCATTTGATTTTGATGGTTGTCCTCCCCACTCTCATAAAATACATAATATGTAAGTCAAATATGTTTTGACTGTAAACTCATTATGTCATGTTGCAGGTTTTAACGGTGAATTGCAAGTCACAGAAACATTTTAATTAACATATGAAGTGACATTAAAACATACATTTATATAGTCTGAGCAGTAGATAATTTGGTGCAAGCGCACAAATTAAGTTTTTATTAAAAAAAAATTAAAATGAAAGAATCCTACCACCGCAAAATTCCACTACATAGCAATGACTACCATACACTGCAGAACAGCCTCATTCTCTACAATATATTTAGGTACAACTGTAATCACTGAAAAGAGTGAAAAACCTGTAATTAATTAGGAAAATGTACTGAGTCACTTTAATGTTGTCCGCATATTGATCTGGCAAAATTTTACAGCGGATGCCCTTCCTGATGTAACCCTTCCCATTTATCCAGGCATGAAGGAACACACTGGTTTGTGCATCCCCTGTGGCTGATCTGCTGTGGTAAACCCTAACGGGAGCAGCCAAAAAAAGAAGAAGACTGAGTCAGTTTAATGTATGTTACTACCTCATAAAAATGGGCAATAAAAATAACATCGACACACAATGATAACATAACATTCTGCAGCCTATGACAACCACGCTGACATTTGGGGATGGCAAGTTACACATTCAAGTGAAGAGAGAGTTAATTCTACACTCGGACGTGCCAAACCATACTTACCTTAAAATATTTCACCCCACCTCTACATTAATTCCCTGGTCGATGAGAAAATACAGTTAAATCTGTCAAGGTAAAGGCTTTTTTAAATTTATATATAAGAAATGGTTAAACACAACCCCAACTATGGAAGATTATTTGTGCCAAATTTTAAATGCAATCTAACATGTTAACTACATTGCAATGTAATGCATATGCACATGGAGCATTTTATTTTGGCATAGCTTTATCATATCATAATTGAAAACATATCAGCTAAATGATGACTGCTTTTCACTACAGGAAGCAATTTCCAAGTCAGTTAAAAATTCAATATAAAAGTGTATTGCATTTAATTCATGGTCATAGATCCATCCATCCATTATCCACCGCTTATCCAAGGTCCGGTCGCGGGGGCAGCAGCCTAAGCAGGGAAGCCCAGACCTCCCTCTCCCCAGCCACCTCCTACAGCTCCTCTGGGAGGACCCCAAGGTGTTCCAAGGCCAGCCAGGAGATATACTCCCTCCAGCGTGTCCTGGATCTGCCCCGTGGCCTTCTCCCAGTGGGGCATGCCCGGAACACCCCCCCCAGGGAGGCATCCAGGGAGCATCCTAACCAGATGCCCGAACCACCACAACTGACTCCTCTCAATGCGGAGGAGCAGCGACTCTACTCCGAGTCTCTCCCGGATAACTGAACTCCTCACCCTATCTCTCTCTAAGGGAAAGTTCAGCCACCCTGCGGAGAAAACTCATTTCGGCCGCTTGTATTCATGATCTTGCTCTTTTGGTCACTACCCAAAGCTCGTGGCCATAGGTGAGGGTAGGAACGTAGATTGACTGGTAAATCGACAGCCTCGTCTTTTGGCTCAGCTCTATCTTCACCACAACGGACCGTTGCAGAGCCCGCATTACTGATGGTCATATATCATGTGTCATAACTAAAAGCCATGTGAACGTATTGCATTTTTCTTAGTGACTGCTCCAGGTGTGTTGCATTTCGATTCAAGACCATACATTAATCATGACAAAAACTGAACACAATCAAAAGATCTAAGGATGGGTTAAGGGGTGTCAACAGCTGGTGTAAGATGTGTTACAATCATGAGTTTGTTCACCCAGTGCTAAAGACGGTAAAAGGGGAGTTCATATGGTAGGGGAACTTTTGTCTCATTGAACAGGTGGAAGCTGGCAATGTGATGATTTAATTTGCTTCCAAGTCAACAGGTTATTGGAAAAGGCTGCTATAACAGATGCATCATCAGGAAAAGACTTTCTAACTGTTACCGTAAAAGCCTTGGAACACATTCAAGTGCTACAGTATATGATTATGTAGATCATCAACTGAGAAGTCTGTACACCAATATCCCCCAAGTATGGTTTGTAAGTACCTGCAGATGAGGATTGCCATACTAGCTAGTGCTAAACTTCTTGATGTATGGTCAGAATTATCAAAAGAGCAACAGAATAATATGATATAAGGCAATTAAAACACATTATTTAGACAGCTTAACACAAGAGTAAACTTTTACAGCAAGATAGAAAAAATACTTCACACCATTTTGGTTAAAGACTTCACATTAACAAAACCTAAACTTGCTGTCAGAACGCATAATGTTTAGAAGTAGAACACCTCTCAGTCCAACTGTTGATGCCCCTTGCTCCACCTTTTGATGCTGATTGGTCAACTGACTACATTCAGTTTTGTCAAGATTAATGTATAGTCCTGAATCAAAATGCAATCCACTGGGAGTAACTGCTAAGCAAAATGCAATATGTTAGCTTTGCTTTTAGTTATGACTTGCGATCAATGAATAATGATTAAAAAAAAGCAATACCCTTTTGTATTGCATTTTAAACATCAAAATTATGTGCCATATTGAAAATCAATTGATCAATATGTTTTTAATTATGATACCATAATTACGTATTCTAATGAAATTTAGTTAACATGTTGGATTGCATTTTACTTTTGGCACAAATAATCTTCCATGACCAATTCTCCGATCCTAAAATAAATGAGAATATGTACAGTGATAAGGAAAACACACAGCAGTTCCTGACCTCCCTTGTCTTAAACACAACACATACATACATACATATTTACAAAACGAAAAACAATCACATACACACACAATGTCCAATATAAAGTAAATTTTTTGCAAGAAATGAAAACAGATGGAAGCCAGCAAGTCTAAGTAATATAAATGAAAGCAGATGAACCAGTTCAAATAGGGCTGTCCCAAAAAGCCTCTCTGAAGTGGAAGGAGCCTGAGCTACTGCGTGAGGTTGAGAGGTTCCGGCTAGATATAGTCGGGCTCACCTCGACGCACAGCTTGGACTCTGGAACCAATCTCCTTGAGAGGGGCTGGACTCTCTACCACTCTGGAGTTGCCCCCGGTGAGAGGCGCCAAGCGGGTGTGGGTATACTTATTGCCCCCCGACTTGGAGCCTGTTCATTGGGGTTTACCCCGGTGGACGAGAGGGTAGCCTCCCTCCGCCTTTCGGTGGGGGGACGGGTCCTAACTGTTGTTTGTGCGTATGCACCGAACAGCAGTTCAGAGTACCCACCCTTTTTGGAGTCCCTGGAAGGGGTGTTAGAGGGCATACCTTCTGGGGACTCCCTCGTACTGCTGGGAAACTTCAATGCTCACGTGGGCAATGACAGTTAGACCTGGAAGGGCGTGATTGGGAGGAATGGCCCCCCCACGATCTGAACCCGAGTGGTGTTTTGTTATTGGACTTCTGTGCTCGTCACGGATTGTCCATAACGAACACCATGTTCAAGCATAGGGGTGTTCATATGTGCACCTGGCACCAGGACACCCTAGGCCTCAGTTCGATGATCGACTTTGTGGTCGTGTCGTCGGACTTCCGGCCACATTTCTTGGACACTTGGGTGAAGAGAGGGGCAGAGCTGTCAATTGATCACCACCTGGTGGTGAGTTGGCTTCGATGGTGGGGGAGGATGCCGGTCAGGCCTGGTAGGCCCAAATGTGTTGTGAGGGTCTGCTGGGAACGTCTGGCAGAGCCCCCTGTCAGAAGTAGCTTCAACTTCCACCTCCGGCAGAACTTTGACCATGTCCTGAGGGAGGTGGGGGACATTGAGTCCGAATGAGCCATGTTCCGTGCCTCTATTGTTGAGGCGGCTGACCGGAGCTGTGGCTGTAAGGTGGTTGGTGCCTGTCGTGGCGGCAATCCCCGAACCAGTTGGTGGACACCGGCGGTGAGGGATGCCGTCAAGCTGAAGAAGGAGTCCTACAAGACCCTTTTGTCCTGTGGGACTCTGGAGGCAGCTAATAGGCCAAGCAGAATGCGGCTTCGGTGGTTGCTGAGGCAAAAACTCGGGCATGGGAGGAGTTTGGGGAGGCCATGGAGAATGACTTTAGGATGGCTTTGAGGAGATTCTGGTCCACCGTCTGGTGTCTCAGGAGGGGGAAGCAGTGCAGTGTCAACACTGTATATGGTGGGGATGGTGCGCTGCTGACCTCAACTCGGGACGTTGTGGGTCGGTGGGGGGAGTACTTCGAAGACCTCCTCAATCCAACTAACATGCCTTCCAATGAGGAAGCAGAGCCTGGGGACTCAGAGGTGGGTCCACCATCTCTGGGACTGAGGTCACAGAGGTGATCAAAAAACTCCTTGGTGGTAGGGCCCCGGGGGTGGATGAGATACGCCCAGAGTTCCTCAAGGCTCTGGATGTTGTAGGGCTGTCTTAGTTGACACATCTCTGCAACATCGCATGGACATCAGGGACCGTGCCTCTGGATTAGCAGACCAGGGTGGTGGTCCCCCTCTTTAAGAAGGCGGACTGGAGGGTGTGTTCCAACTACAGAGGGATCACACTCCTCAGCCTCCCTGGAAAAGTCTATTCGGGGGTTCTGGAGAGGAGGGTCTGTCGGATAGTCGAACCTCGGATTCAGGAGGAACAGTGTGGTTTTCGTCCTGGTCACGGAACAATGGACCAGCTCTACACCCTTAGCAGAGTCCTGGAGGATGCATGGGAGTTCGCCCAACCAATCTACATGTGTTTTGTGGACTTGGAAAAGGCATTCGACCGTGTCCCTTGGGGAATCCTGTGGGGGTGCTCCAGGAGTATGGGGTACCGGACCCCCTGATAAGGGCTGTTCGGTCCATGTACAACCGGTGTCAGAGCTTGGTCTGCATGGCCGGCAGTAAGTCGAACCCGTTTCCAGTGAGATTTGGACTCCGCCAGGGCTGCCCTTTGTCACCGATTCTGTTCATAACTTTTATGGACAGAATTTCTAGGCGCAGCCAGGGTGTTAAGGGGGTCCGGTTTGGTGGACTCAGGATTGGGTCACTGCTTTTTGCAGATTTTGTTGTTCTGTTTGCTTCATCAGGCCGTGATCTTCAGCTCTCTCTGGATCGGTTCGCAGCTGAGTGTGAAGTGGCTGGGATGGGAATCAGCACCTCCAAATCCGAGACCATGGTCCTCAGCCGGAAAAGGGTGGAGTGCCCTCTCAGAGTTGAGAGCAAGATCCTGCCTCAAGTGGAGGAGTTCAAGAATTTCGGGGTCTTGTTCACGAGTGAAGGAAGAATGGAGTGTGAGATTGACAGGCGGATCAGTGCGGCATCCGCAGTGATGTGGGGTTGCATCGGTCTGTCATGGTGAAAAAGGAGCTGAGCCGAAAGGCAAAGCTCTCAATTTACCAGTCAATCTACACTCCTACCCTCACCTATGGTCATGAGCTATGGGTAGTGACCGAAAGAATGAGATCGCAAATACAAGCGGCTGAAATGAGTTTCCTCCTCAGGGTGTCTGGGCTCTCCCTTAAAGATAGGGTGAGAAACTCAGTCATCCAGGAGGGGCTCAGAGTAGAGCCGCTGCTCCTCCGCATCGAGAGGAGTCAGATAAGGTGGCTCGGGCATCTGATCAGGATGCCTCCTGGACGCCTCCCTGGTGAGGTGTTCCGGGCACGTCCAACCAGGAGGAGGCCCCGGGGAAGACCCAGGACACTGGAGGGACTATGTCTTCCGGCTGGCCTGGGAACGCCTCGGGATTCTCCCGGAAGAGCTAGAAGAAGTGGCCGGGGAGTTAGGAAGTCTGGGCATCTCTGCTCAAGCTGCTGCCCCCACGACCCGACCATGGATAAATGGAAGAGGATGGGTGGATGGATGGATGTCCCAAAAAGTAAACCAAAAAATGTCACTGGTGTGTCCAGAAATCAATTTGACAGTCATGGTGAGTGAATGATGCAAAGTCCACTACACCTTATCAACAAGTGTCACTAGATTAGAAGTGTGGATGGGTGATTCTTTTTACTGGATAATAGCAATATTTTTGATGTTAATCATGATCCAGATTTTTTACAGGTAATGTCTCTTCTTTCTTTCTGTCCTAGTTGAAATGTGTGGTCCTTTTTTTTTTTTTTAAATTATGCAACCGGAATTACAGTAAATGTTACAATCACAGGAAATCCTGGCCTCCAGGAAAAGGTTAAATGTTGCAGCCACTGACATCCTTGCTATTTGCAGAGGGGAATGCTTCATCAGTTACATTTAAATATGTAGCAAAAAGGTTAGACAGACCCTTATAAACACACAGCAAGTACAATTGGTATTTTATGGATTCAAACTACAAATCTACTTATTCTATTTCAGGGCAAATGGTAGTAGTATTGGGCGCAACGTAGGACCTAAGCCTAGACATGGCACCAGTTCATCACAGGCCTGAATCAGATACACCCTCACACTCATATATGGCCCAATTTTGAATAACCAATCAGCTTAATATGCATTTCATTCAGAATATGAAGGGAAGTCTGGAGTACCAAAAGGAAAATCCACATAGAAATGGGGAGGAATATGTCAACTCCAGACAGACAATGACAGAGCACTGGATTTAAACCCGGGATGCTGAAATTATGCAACAGAGTGTAATTGCAGACTGCAGTACCTATGAGGTCAGTCATGTAATGCCCCAACATCACGAAACACCCTCAATATCAGTCATAAAACACCCATCACATTAGACTATGGTTGACATTAGAGCCCTGTCACACTGTGGGTAAGATTAGGTTGTGGGAGGGTTACCTAACTCAAAAGAGAGTTTCATGACTGACATTTTAGGCATTACCTGACCAGTGTCATAGGTATTGCAGGCTGCGGTTATTTTCATTAAAAGTCGCTGAAATTAATACAAATTACCAAATTGCACCTGGACTTTCATTTTTCCTTCCACATTCCCAGCATGGGTACAAATGTCTCCATGAAGGATTCCTGCAATGGATTTTCACCCACTCCAGATTTCGTTCCAACCTGTTGTCAAATGCTAATGAGACACGCTTTTGCTGAACTATCACCATGATTTGGATAAAGCGTATTTGAAAACGTGTTATTCCAAAGAGGGGGGAAGTAGGGAAATGAAGCCAAACCAGCTAATTGAAAAATGGCATGCACAGTAATTCATATTAAGGAGCCGTTATTATAATATGCGTTGACGTGACAAACATATTCCACCTCAAAACTGATGAATATAACATACATACTGTACTTTAGTTCCCATTTAAGTGGCCAATGCTGTGCATTTGCACTGAAGAACATGTTTTGGATTTTAATTCGTTTATATCAAGTACCTGTTGTCGCTTCTCAGGGAACTGGCTGACAGGTCAGGAATAACTCAGCCAAGCTTCACTCTTTCATGTCTGCTGTGCTGAAAGCCATTAATCAACCAACGCGCCGCTACATTCAGTTTTTGTATGGAATGGGTGCACATGCATAAAACGTTAACAGGTTTTTACCAACATAAATAGGTAATTTGCAGCAGCACCTAGTTTTCCTAATGTAATCGGAGCACTTTACTACACTTTTGTTAACTGTGAGCAGTGACATTCCATTAATGCACAAGTCTTGTGTGATGACAAGATGACAGTAACAAAAGCCACGGCTCGGTGGCCTGGATAAACCCATGATTCGTTTATTTTAAGGCAAAGTAGCTTTGGCAGCCGGTACTGTAGGCGGTAGCTGGTTTGTTGATAAATTTACTGGCTGAACCCTCAGTTTTTCATATGGCCTGTACAGTTCATTGTAACATGTAATTACACTTATTACTTGATAATGGATACCTGCTCAGGCACTGGTGCATTATGCCTTTCCCCGACCCCGCACTTCAGTGCTAGGCTGAGTGAACTGTAGACAGAGGTATTTGTCTCAATATCTCAATATCCCATGTGAGAGGCTGCTCTGCCAGCCAATGAAGATCAGCAACATCGCAATTACATACTGTATGTATGACATTGATAAGCATGTTTTCGATCACGGGGAGTGTTCTAACATTGAGTTCAAACTGATTGCCACAAACTGCTCAATTTGGTCTCATAAGACCATGGAATCTTGTTCCAGCTGACTTCAAAGTCTAGCCAAGATGTCATGTGCAATTTTTCTCTTTGCCACTGTCCCATAATTCTGCAAGTGGTGAAGCACCTGAGCAACATTTGCTGTATGCAGTGTCGCTTTAGTGTTATTCACTGTAGCTTGTAACTCCTTCAGAGTTCTCCTTCTTGGTGACTTCCCTCACTAATCTTCATGCACAATCTCTCAGTTTGGCTGTAGGCAGATTTACAGCTTTGCCGTGTTGTTTCCATTTCTTCATGATTAATTTAACCAGATATTCAGTGACTTGGATATTTTCTTGTTTCCATCCCCTGACTTGTGCTTTTCAATCACCTCTCACAGAGTTTCTTGGAGTTTTACTGTATTTGTGTTCATTGTTTAGATCCGGCCATCCTACTGGCTCCCTATAAGTTGACCCTTCCATATAAAGAAGAATTTATACTATAATCAACTGAAAACCCAGACAGGTGACCTCTATTGAACTAATTCTGTGACTTCTAATGCCAATTGGCTGCACCAGTAATGATTTAAGGGTGTCATATTATACTAATGAATACTTAAACAACCAGTTGTTTTGTGTTTTATATTTGTAATTAATTTTGACCAATTTGCAGAAATATGTGTTTTTCCTGTTGATCAGTATCAAAAAATCCAAATTAAATCCAGTGAGTTTCAATGTTGTAGAAAAATATAATGTGAAAACATATAAGGGGATGGGTAATTTTTATAGACACTATATATATGTTAGATTCATTAACAACTTTAAATTAACCTGTTATATCTAAGCATGCTTTAAAATAGCCTGACACCCTTCTAGGGGTTGACTTCCTGCTCTTTGTTTTCCTAAACTGGATTTAACAGATGTAGTAATAGATAAAATGATGGACAGATAATTTTCCACACTGGCTCATTGTTTTACTACGTAATTTAACAACTAGCTTGAGCCAGTCATTTATGAAGAATGCTAAGTGTATAGAAAGAATTTAGGCCAGCGTTGCACTTTTCAATTTCTGAGGTCAGAAGATAATTATGTCTCAGCTACAAAGTGAATAATAGACCGAAGCTGTGAAACTCAGGTAAGGGTCATCAAAGCTGAAGTAAAAGTCTTCATTTCCTCCTGTACTACAGTTTTGTTAAATGATATGACTCTAAAACTGAAACTCCTTCAATAAAAATAACATTCTTCTAAATATAATTCTGTGCTTGACAACACAAAAAGGTAGCCTTATTTTGAGTCAGGTTCAAGCAGTTACAGCTGGAAATCAAATCAACAGAGCTGAAGAAGCACAAAGATTGTAAAACACGGCTTTCACTGTCTATGCCTTCAGTGCATAGGGCTGAATTCAACTATTAAAGCACTATGATATTATACTGTATATTCCCATAACTGATGAAAAGTTGAACCAGCTTCTTTACATGTAACTTTGTCCAATGTGTAAAAATAAAAATGCAAAAACCATGAAGTGTTCCTTTGTGTTTCACTTGTTTTTTTCTGTTTTTTGCATAGAAACCTTATGCTTCATGTTATTTTCATTACTGGGTGACATGTTGGCATAGTCTTGGATTTAAAATCCCATCCTGGGTACTATCCATGCAGAGTTTACACATTTATGCTGTGGTTATGTTGGGTTGTTTCATGTACTGCAGCTTTCCTCTCACACCCCAAAGACGTGAGTGTGTTAGATAAACTAGCAACTCAAAAGTGGTTCATTGGGTGTGTGAGCGGGCCCTACAATAGACTGGTAACCTTATTCAGGGGGGTTTGGTTCCTGTCATGTGTTCAGTGTTGCTTGGATGGGAAAATTCAGGGTCCTGAACTGTATTATCAGTTTATAAAATGGATATATACAGTATGATACACAAACACAGATACACAACACAATACAATAAACAGTTAACTAGCACAAACAAATAGTCATTAGTGAAAGAAACTGTCTGTGGTGAGAGCTGGTGCCCTCTCCGGGGTTTGTTTCCTGCCTTGCGCCCTGTGTTGGCTGGGATTGGCTCCAGCAGACCCCCGTGACCCTATAGTTAGGATATAGCGGGTTGGATGATGGATGGATGGATGGAAAGAAATTGTAAAGAAGTCATATACAGGGCAATGGCTTGTCCAGATAATAATGAATGGAGAAACAGTTAGACCTGCCTCTAGTGATTTACCAGGCTTTATGAGTCTCTTCCAAAAGAATCAAAAATCCTGGATGTCTTTGTTTCTGCCGGATTGGGATATGCTGTTCTATATCTGTTTTAATACTTTTTTTTATTTGCTCCTTTCAAACATCCAGTTTTTCTTTCTCAGCCCAAGTGTATTTACTGTAAAACTTCCATTCATGCATGTACTCCTCTCCTTACTACAAATGTGTGCTTCCCATTGGTCTTTTCCTGTTACCGTTACCACAGGAGGTGTCTTAATATTTGCTCCTTCACAACCACACAATAAAGCAATCAGACTTTAGCACATTTAAGCTAAAGAAATAATCAACGAGTGCAGGCAAACCATGAAAAGAAATTTTTAAGTGACAATGAGAGTGCAGGTCTGGAATGACACACATATGTCTTGCTTCTGAGCTACATGGAAAGTAACGGAGTATACCAAGAACTGCAGAGTTTATTGTCTCACATGGACCAGAAAAAGCTAATCAGAGCTGATGTCAGTAGTCCTCTGAATGGATAAGGATATCTTAGTTGAGGCAGAACTGGAGAACAGACTGCAATGTAACCTCTCAAATCTTTTCTCTGTTGTACCCTTCTGTTCAAACCCAATAAATATAAATATATATGTGTGTGTGTGTATATGTATAAGATAAGATATATACATTGTAACCTATAGGGGGCAAACCCCAGACCCAATAATATCCACCACAGTCATGGGGTCAAATAATGGATTTATTAATCCAACAAGAACTAAATATAATGAAGCACAGCCAAAACCATACAAATAATGAAACTCTATCCTGTCCTTCTGCCTCCAATGGACTGTTGCCCACTGCCCCTAAAAGGGGGCCCAATTCCTCAAGGTAACATTGTGGGCCCCTTTAATACTGGACCCAGAACAGCTTCTGGTGACCCAGCATGACTTGCAGGGAGTACGTTCAGGTTGTTTGGGAACTAGGGTAGTCCTCCTCCGACAGTGCTCCCTTTTGGCACCCAGGGACCAAGACAGGTCTGCAATTTTGGACTCTACTTCCCATGAACCTTTGCAGGTGTCCAAGCTGGGACACTTCCAATGGACCACACTAACCTAACATGTGGGGGATGGAACTGCTCTTGGCCTCTGACTTCCGTTTGTTCATCCTCTGGTATCTTCCATGTCATCCGAAGGTCATACTGTCATCCAGCCGGAATGCCCGCCTCTTCTAAATTGCACTCACTATACAGATCTATATTATTGATCTACATTATATATAATGTAATGCATACACGTCTATGGGATGTTTGTAATACCCAGCCGGGGCAAGAGGGGATGCTGACACTAACAGGCTTGTCTCTTTTTTCTTCCTTAGCTCAGAGAAAATGCCCTCTCAGGGCAACTGACCACATCCCTTACAGTGGGACCGCTATAAAAGGGAAATGCACCTGAATGGTGTTGTCTCATAAGGACCTGAACCTCAAAGAGAACGAAGCTCCCTAATTTTGACCACTCACAAGAGTTTTCTTTTGCTTCAACAACAGAGGAGATTTCTGTTTATTACTGTGCCATCGAGAGCCTATTTACTTTATTTACCCAAAGATTAAAAGGGGAGACCCAGCTGGCACCCCAACACTTTGTATCAGCACCAAGTGTCCTTCAAGCTGTATACAGTTTAAACTTCTTGTTTCACCTGCTATGTTAATGCTGGACAGTTTTCACCTAATATGATTAGAAAGAGAGGAAAAGGGAAAAGAGGGACTGGAAATGAATGAGTTAGGAATGCCGAAAAAGTAAAAACTAACAATAATGTGCTTTCCAGTCATTGAAATTCTGACTGAAATTGTCTACATTACTGACTAGGCATATAGAGACAAGTTACATCATCCTTGGTATTTATTAACTCAGAAACAGAAATGACTCAGTCTGTTACCAACTCTCTGACAATGATTCATTTTTGACCCTATACTGCTGGTGATTTCAACCAGGGGAACATCAGAACAAGCAAGCTTCTATTAGCATGTTCCTTTTGTGGACACATCAAGCTGCTCCTGCTCTATTCAAAAGTAAATGCCTTAAATTTGTGGCACAACTGGGCAGGTCTCACCATCTTGCTGCCACCTACAAGCCTGTATATGACAGCAGCTTCTCTATTATTTTCCAAGCAATAAGTTCTTATGTGTGTTTGGTTCTCTTTTTCTGTATAATATTCAGATTTTTTATGAGCTTCTTTAGCTAAGCATTTCACTTCAATTTGCACTGTATGTAAAATGTATGTGACAAATAAATTTGATTTAATTTCATTTGATTACTTTCATACACTGTCTGGTTTTAGAAAGTAATGAGTCCACTGCGACTCCTAAATCTTTCTCATAAGGTGTATTTTCGACTATCAGACCTCCCGTTGTGCCTTTAAGCCTAACATTTTTATTTCCTACGGGTAATACTTTACATTTACTTACATTAAATTTCATCTGCTACTAATCTGACCAAACCTATATGCTGTCCATGTCCCTCTGTAATGATTTAGCTGATTCTAGATTATCTGCCTTTCCACCTAGTTTGGCCTCAGTTTGCTGTTACCTGTGGCAATAAACAGGATTACTAGGGTGGTATACCAATACTTTGCAACATTCCTTGTGAGGTTTATTTGCAAGTATATTATATAAATGTCGTACATAACCCACTATTTGTGGATTTCACATTTTCAAATGAAATCCACAAATAGTGGATAATTCATATGAAGAACAATGGATAACTGTATATGAAGAAAAATAATTATCAACACTGCTTAAGTGATATCAAAAATCAGAAATTGTTTTATTACTCCATCTAATCTAGCTTACATTGTTTGCATTCAATGCAAGGTTTAGGAATGACACATATTTCCAACAATATTTTATTATTTTTTATTTTACTACATAAACTATCCCTTATTAATATCTTCTTTAATAAATAATGTGTGGCATTAAACTTTGTCCAACTCATTAGAATACGTTTTCAAAGATTTTTTTTTTTACTTTTCTATTACAATTATACAAAATTAAACACTGGATACAATGTTCACATTAACCTATCCATTTCTTACCTATTAAGATGTTCATTTATTTTAAATAATTTTATTGTCTAGAAGAGGGAAAGGTTGGGAGCATAGTGTGTTGCCTCACTCACCACATACCGAACCATCTAGATTGGGACCCAACGCACCCAACACATGCCAAACCATCTGGTTTTGGGACCCGAGTGCATTGGGTGACACCTCAGCACCACATTGGAACAGTCCTACCACCAACCCCCGAGTTTTCCCTGTAAGTTAAAGGACATGTTTGCAAGGTTGGATGCAGACTAAGATCATTCTCAGCACAGATCCCAAGCCTCAGAGACACCACTCTGCCCATTGTCTGGAAGCATGACAACATTTCCATTGCATGTTCCATCGTCTTTATTCTGGCAATGTATTCAGTTTAAATTACAATTATGTTACTTACAATTATGTTATTTAGCCCACTGTTCCTTAAAGGCCCAATGTTCTTTAAGAAAACAGAACTGCCACCATCTCTCTTTACCCTCATAGTTTGTATCAAACCTTAAACATAAAGTGTCTGCCTCATGATGTGACCTGATGTACACTATATGGACACCTGACCATCATACCTATATGAGTTTGTTGGACATCCGATTCCAAAACCATGAGCATTAACATAAGAGTTGCCCCCCATAACAGCCTCCACTGTCCTAGAAAGACTTTCCACAAGATTTTTTAGTGTATCCATGGGAATTTTTCACAAATCAGCCAAAAGAGCATTTGTGAGGTCAAATAGTGATGTTTGACAAGAAGATCTGGCTCACAATAAGTGCTCCAATTCATCCCAAAGGTGTTCATCAGGGTTGAGGTCAGGGCTCTGTACAAGCGAATGAAGTTCCTCCATATCTTTATGGACCTCTCATGCTGGAAGAAATATGGGCTTTCCCAAAACTCGTGTCACAAAGTTAAAAAACAGCCCCAGACCATTATTTCTCATCCACCAAACTTTACAGTAAGCACTATGCAGTCTAGTAGTAATTGTTCTCCTGGCGTCCACCAAACACAGATTCATCCATCAGACTGCCAGATAGTGAAGCGTAATTCAGTCCAGAGAACATGTTTCCATTACTTCAACAGCAGCATGCTTTACACCACTCCAGAAAAGGCTTGGCATTGATCATGTAAGTTTGTAATCTTAGGCTTGTGTGCAGCTGCTTGCATATGATTTTCTTTACATGAAGCTCCTGACACACAAATCTTTTGCTGATGTTGCTGGAAGTCTGGAACTTGGCTGTAAGTAATGCAACAGAGGATAGGCGATTTGTACATGCTTCCAGACTCTGAGCCCCTGCTCTGCAAGTTGGCATGGTCTACCATTTTGTGGCTAAGCTGCTGTTGCCCCTTGGTGCTTCCATTTCACAATAATAGCACTTCTAGTTGAGCGGGGCATATCTAACAAAGCAGACATTTCACATACTGGCTTGTGGGTAAGGTGACATCCTATGACAGGGTCACATTTAAAGTCACTGAGCTCTTCAGTACAAAACATTCTACTGGCAGTGTTTGTCAATGGAGATTGCATGACTGTGTGCTTG
The DNA here is from genome assembly GCF_900747795.2 of Erpetoichthys calabaricus. Taxonomy (NCBI): domain Eukaryota; kingdom Metazoa; phylum Chordata; class Cladistia; order Polypteriformes; family Polypteridae; genus Erpetoichthys; species Erpetoichthys calabaricus. Next base: position 285,155,950 of record NC_041396.2, on the reverse strand, counting down.
AGCTTATGCACCTGTTAACAATGACACACCTGAAATCAGTCGCTTGGAGGGGTGTCCAATATAGGGAATGCACCATCTGTCTATCTGCAGATGTTGCATTTAATACATGATGTTGCATTAAAGGTCAGTAGTTTGCATTGTGGTATACACTTGAGTCTGAACTCTTAACAATGCAAGACAGCAGATGGTTCGTGTGCTCACTCTTTTTATTCAACATACAGTAATTCCTGCTATTTTTTCTACATAATGCACATACAGTACTTTCTTTTCAAATAACTGTCTCAGGGTCAACTAAGTGGCACAGTCTATGTTTCTTTCCTGTGGTTTTGTTGCTTGAAGACTGCATTGTTAATCACCATACCACAGTACAATGCTCATACTTTTTACATTCTGAGCATCTACGGTTTTATTCTTCAGTTACAGGGGATCCATTCATTCATGTTCTAACTCTTTTATCCAGGTGGAGGTTTTGGGAAGAAAGGCAAAAGCAGTCCCTGGTCTGGTTTCATATTGGTCACTCTACCTTCCAAATGTTAATCTGTGTGAATTCATACTCAAGTGTATTAATAAAGGTCTCCAGCGCTGCCTTGATCACTGTCTTTGGGGGGTTTACAGTACATATGTCTCCCATGTCTGTGTGTTTTTTCCCCATGTATTTCCCAAGTCCTAAAGACATGCTGGTTATGTTATTTAGCCCACTGTAGAACCCTGAAGGTTAAGCAAGTTTGGTAAAGTAATGGATGTGTGGACAAGTGAATATAGGTGTGACCTGCAACAGTATTGTTTCCTGTCTTATGAATTTCACCCACCTAACCAGCCACGATGCCAGTATAGGGCCCAAGAGGGCCTTTGTCAACCCTCTTTTCTCATTAGCCCAAGCTGTGTTCTACCTTAGGCTTTTAACTTTTTTGAATGAAAATTAGCCTGTACTACATATATGAATTTTTGTAGATATCATCCTTGATTAAAATATCAAATTATTATAAACTGATATGAAAGATTATTTGTTCCAAAATGAAATGCAATCCAAATGTCAGCCATGTTGAAATGCAATACATATGTAAGTGAGCTATTTAGTACTGTTACTGTTTTATCGTATTATAATTAAAAAACATATCAACCAAACAATCAATTGCTTTTCACTACAGCATACAATTTTTGTGTCAGTTTAAAATGTAATGCAAAAGCAGATTGCATTTTAATTTTTATTAAGAGACCACATGTCATAACTAAAAGCAAAGCAGATGTATTGCATTTCAGTTAGAAGTTCCGTCTGTTTTACAGTTTGGTTTAAGACCCCTCTTTAATCAGCCAAAAATAAAAGTAATCAAATGTCCACTCTCCATCAAAAGGTGAGGTAAGGGGCATCAACAGTTGATATGGCAGGGGATCCGCCGTCTCATTAAATGGGTGGAAATCAGCAATCTGGTGAAATGTGGATGAAATCAGCAGCAGCCATCCACATTTAACTTTCAGCATTACAAAGTGAGCCTGTCCTGGACAGATTAACTTAAAGGCTAGAACCAACCTTGAGCACAGCCCATCACAAACCACATACAATACTTAGTGAGTGTGTATAACAGCAAGCATGCATTCCGAAACATGGAAGGTGGCATTGTTGCTCGAAAAGTAATTATTTTATTAATTCATACACACAAATTAAAACTGCCTATAGCTAACTGCCTTTGTCTATACATTTTTGACAGAATTGGTCAAGAACACCAAATTCCTTGGTTGCCGAGGGCCTGGCAATAGGGACCCTAGCATGGATATAATGATTGACTGCACCTATCGGTTGGGCGTCTCCTTAGTTGCCTGATCCCATACAAGATACACTGAGAAGTGGGTATTGTGAAGACAACATTGAGGCTCATGACTGTTTTAAAGAAACTGTATGTCTGATTTGTTTTAAACTTATTGTTTTTAATGGAATATATATTTATTACTGCACCTATGGGATGTATCGATAAGGGGGATGACACAAAGGAGAGGATTCAGGTGGAGAACTTTGTTTCTTCCTGGTGCAAAGAGAATTATCTGCAACTAAACATCAGCAAAACCAAGGAACTGATTATTGACTTTTGAGGCACCAAAGTGTTTCTCGGTCCGATCACTATTTAGGGAGTAGATATAGAGATGGTCCACATTAATGACTGATTGAACTGGTCTTGGAACAGAGAGGAACTATATAAGAATGGTCAGAGCAGTCTCTTTTTCCTTAGGAGACTATGTTTCTTAAATGAGGGAAATGACATCCTTCTACAACATGTCCAGTACGATTTTCTACTCTGTAGTGTGCTGGGCTGGTAATATCACTTCAAGAGAGACCCACCGACCTCACAAGTTAATTAAAAATGTAGGCTTAGTTTTATGGCACACATTTTGGAGGTCATAGAAAAGCAAAGAATTAAAACTAAACTAATTGTTGTTATGAAAAATGCAGCAAGTTCTCACTCTGACACACTAATGCTGAAGACTTTCAGCCAATGAATCATTCAGCAGAAGTGTGTCATGAAACACTAATGGGGCTCCTTTATACCTACAGCAACACTTTACCACACAACCAACAGCATAGTGTAGCACTGCAGCTGTAGCTGCCAACTCAGATATTTTCTTTCTTTTTAATTTTCTTCCTTTTTAGACATTCTGTTGGGGGTGTATATATATATATTTATTTATTTATGTATTTATTCATTTAAAGATCTTCTGTAAAAAGCCAAATTATCCCCTTTCTTTCACTGCTCATTTTGTACTTTTTTGCTCAGCTCTCTAGTTTTTCTTCCTAACTACTTGCTAACTCTAACAGGCATAACACATTGAAAGCACCCCTTATGAGAAGTACCTAGGAGTAATAGTAGACTCATTACTATCAATGTCTAGACAGTGAAGAGAAGCAATTAAGAAATCTAATAAAATCTACTATACAGTGACTTTCATATCTATCTATCTTTCATATCTATCTATCTAATATGATAAAATCTACAGTAACTGTCCAAGACAGGTAATACAGTAATTAAAAAATATTTGCTATCTGTTGCCCTACATGTTCCTTCAATGCCTTTCATCTGTATTTACGAGTGTGAATGTCTCTTTGCGCTCCAGACCATAAAGTCTCCTTCGCAGACTCTATCATCATTTTTGAGGCACCTTTCTCACCTCCTGTCCAGCTTTATACTTGCTGAATTTGAAAGTGACTCTCTTAGCATGCCTCATCTCAAAACTGACCTGTCACACTAAAGCCAAACTGACCAATCAGATTGCTCAGAAGGACTGGACACATAGACCTTAGTACTTTATTATCCATCCATCCATCCATCCTCTTCCGTTTATCCGAGGTCGGGTCACAGGGGCAGCAGCTTGAGCAGAGATACCCAGACTTCCCTCTCCCCGGCCACTCCTTCTAGCTCTTCCAGGAGAATCCCGAGGCGTTCCCAGGCCAGCCGGGAGACATAGTCCCTCCAGCGTGTCCTGGGTCTTCCCCGGGGCATCCTCCCGGTTGGATGTGCCCGGAACACCTCACCAGGGAGGCGTCCAGGAGGCATCCTGATCAGATGCCCGAGCCACCTCATCTGACTCCTCTCGATGCGGAGGAGCAGTGGCTCTACTCTGAGCCCCTCCCGGATGACTGAGCTTCTCACCCTATCTTTAAGGGACAGTCCAGGCACCCTGCGGAGGAAACTCATTTCAGCCGCTTGTATTCACAATCTCGTTCTTTCGGACACTACCCATAGCTCATGACCATAGGTGAGGGTAGGAATATAGATCGACTGGTAAATTGAGAGCTTTGCCTTACGGCTCGGCTCCTTTTTCACCACGACAGACTGATGCAGAGCCTGCATCACTGCGGACACCGCACTGATCCGCCTGTCGATCTCACGCTCCATTCTTCCCTCACTCGTGAACAAGACCCCGAGATACTTGAACTCCTCCACTTGAGGCAGGATCTCACTCCCAACCCTGAGAGGGCACTCCACCCTTTTCCGGCTGAGGACCATGGTCTCAGATTTGGAGGTGCTGATTCCCATCCCAGCCGTTTCACACTCAGCTACGAACCGATCCAGAGAGAGCTGAAGATCACGGCCTGATGAAGCAAACAGGACAACATCATCTGCAAAAAGCAGTGACCCAATCCTGAGTCCACCAAACCGGACCCCCTCAACTTTATTATATTATATTGTATTATATTATTAGGGGGCTCCGCCACCTGCTCACTTCCCTCGCCCACCCTCGAGTTTAGTTTACCGGATAAATAATGTTAAAGAGATTGTTATTTTCATGGGAATTGTTACATATGCATTATTTTCATTTTTACTTTAAAACTTTTATAAAAACAATACTTGTCCTTTATTTCCGGCCCCGGGCATGGCTACATCTCTTTCTCGCAGGACATATAACGCTGCTCGCGTTGTGAAGGGGGTGCAGCTGAACGCACACTAAGGAGAAGCGGTCGGATCATCTGCTGTCTTTCTGCTGCTGGCGAGCTGCGTGTTTTGCTTGTCGCTTGTCATTGTTTTAAGAGCTGGGAGCACATGAAGAGTGTCTGCCAAGAGCAATTCAACAACTGCTAAGTTAGATGTCCGTGGACTTGTTTTAAATAATGTCTCACTGCCTTGTCTCACGTGACTTTGTAAAAACAATAATTGTCCTTTATTTCCGGCCCCAGGCATGGTTAAATCTCTTCCTTGCAGGACGTATAACGCTGCTCACGTTGTGAAGGGGGGCAGCTGAACGCATGCTAAGGAGATGCCGTCGCATCATCTGCTGTCTTTCTGCTGCTGCTGCTGCTGCTGCTGCTGTCATCGCGCTGCCCATTAATCATTTTAAAGCCTGTACAGCCGTTGTCCTTTTTGCCACTTCGTCTCTCTGCCGCATTGTGATGGGGGGGTGGGGGGATCGGCTGAACACACGCTAAAGAGTCGCGGTCGGATCATCTGCTGTCTTTCTGCTGATGCTGTCGCGCTGCCCGTCGATCATTTTAAAGCCTGAATAGCAGCTGTCCTTTTACCACTTCGCTATTCTGCCACTCGCCATTTGGGTGGGGGGGATGGGTGTTAGGGTGGCTGAACACATGCAAAGGAGAAGCCGTCGAATCATCTGCTGGCTTTCTACTGCTGGCGAGCTGCGTGTTTTGCTTGTTGTTGTTTAAAGAGCTGGGTGCAAGTTAAAGTGTCTCTCGTGGGACATCTCATCTCCCTAGTCTCCCTCCCCAAGATTTTTTTTATAATAGGGAGATATTATATTATATTATATGAATGTGAAGTAGCACAGTAGAACCGATGCCTTGTAGTAAGGAAGCCAGAGTTCACATCCTATGTCTTCTCTGCACTGAGTTTGCACCTCAGTGTGGGTTTACTCCCGTAGTTCACAAACATGTAGGTTAGGATTATTGGCAGCATTAAGCTGGCCCCTAGTATGAGTGATGTGTGTATGTTCACCCTGCAATGGACTGTCACCCTGTCCAGGGGATTGTTCCTGTCTTACACCCTGTGCTTGCTGGGATAGGCACCAGTTCCCCGACACCCGACTTAGCATTAAGTGGGCCATTAGAAAATGGCATAATAGTGTGTACTTATTGCATGAAGTTCCTGTATTCATCCTTTTGTATTCAGCTTTTTTCTTGCAAATAATATTGTATTCTAATTTAACTATACTGCAATTTTAAGTGTACATGAGGCAAGTAACCGCTCATCTATTAATCCCATACTTTTCACATCTTTAATCATTGCTTTTGCTCAAGCTAAATCAGAGATGTTTTAACAGCAATTCCGAAACTGACATAGTAGTTCCAAAAAATTGCCACTGTGGCAAAAAATGGAAGGAAATGTGAGTGAAGTTTCATCAGCTACCATCAGATAAACAGGAACCACAGAAGTAATTTTGTGAACTTACATCACTTTGTAAAAAAATAAAAGTTGAAGTTGTGAAAACAATGACATTGCAGAAGTGCAGCCTGAGCAAAATAATTGAGGAAACTTAAAAGACAATACTAAGCATGGCAGAAGGATAGTCAACTCTTTAAATCTGATTAATGTGGAGCAGTTTGTGGTACTGCTTCCTTATTCATCCACTGCCCTGGGTTTAAATCGTGCTCTGGTTATTTTAAGTGTCAAGACGGTATTCTCCTGCCAGTAATTTTTGTGACAATCAACCCAGTGGTCAGTTCCCTTTGACATACAGTAATAAATTATATTTCTAGCAGTTATAAGAGGCAAGCCGTGCTGCTTAAATGATTCACAACCAATGAAAGTGCCCAGAGACTGCAAGCACAGCTAATGAGCAGTTCATTCTGCCAAAAATGAGCATTTTCATGCTAAGAAAGGAAGTGGTTTTCAAAAGTGTAATATCTGAGACATTAGCAACGGTCACTTTGACTATATACTGAATGCCTCAACCAGAAGTTTCCATGAAGTAGAAAAGACTAAATATAGACTCAACATTATAGCCTTTTAATGCATGCTGCAAGTATAAACAGAGGGGGATATATAACATAGAAGGCCACCAATACTTAACGACTTAAATGGTAATTTGGCACCTACAGAACGTAACGTGCTGGGTATTGAAGACACAGAGGGCAGATGCTCCAGATAATGTTCCTTCATTATTACAGTACAAGGGCTCGGAGATGAAGGAATCAAACAGTAATGACAGAATCTAATGAACAAGTGGGATCCGAGTACAAAGAAATACTAACCAGACTACACTTCAAATAGAAAAAGCAAGACCAAAATCACAGTCAAAAGAGAAGCTGAGTTATAAGTTGTTTTCTTATCCCTGACTAACCTACTAAATCAAGTTGTTTTGTGAAGTTAATCTAATGCATTGATAATGAGCAGTTGTATGTCACCATCTTAAATAGGTGGGATGAAATGACATTATGTGTCACATAACCAGTAACAGTCAGAGCAATCATAAACAACATTGACAAAGCTATCAAAAAAACACACACACACAAAATGTAGGCACCTGCAGCAAGTCTGCCACTGAAAATGGTGTCCCCATGATATAACTAACCTATAGAAATAAATATGCAAATGTCCTGAAAAGGAAAACAATTAAATCAGTTAGGTAACAAACAAAGGCATATCACATCACATTATAAGACTCTGATTCACTGACTGTATTTTTTGAATTATTAAATTTATATTGTTCTCCACACAAACTTAGTTTATCACAGTCTATCACTGACAGCTGGAGCACATTAGGAAAGTAGATGTCAGGAACCAGGCTTTGACAAGGTACCGGCCTATCACTGACTACAATCACTTATTTATCTAGTACAATGCTTTTTATATCCCTCTATCCATCCATCCATCTATCTATCAGACTACTGCTATATAATGACATTTTTATAAAACTATAAATGTAGAATTTTCTGTTTCATTGTTTTCTATGACCTGGCAAAGGCCTTTGACTTTATCAATTGGAAAGACCTCAAGAAGATTCTGTGTGACCTCAGATGTCCCCCATCAATTCATTACTGCTCACTGATTTCTTAACGTCGTCCTCTGTCTTGAATCAATGACCACCCAGGTGAAAATCACACGGTGCCAAATCTGGCAAATAAGGAAGATGTGGCAATACCTCAAACGTCAGTTTCTACAGACAAGCCTTGGTGTTTTTTGCAATGTGTGGGCTGGTGGCCATTGTCTTGCAGCAAAAGGACTCCTTGAGACAGCAGTCCCTGCCACTTGGATATAATAGCAGACTTCACATTGGTCTCCAGCAAGTCATATTAAGTTGCACTAGTGACTGCAGTACCCATCGGTTTGAAGTGTTCAACACTCGGGTGCACGAGTCGTTGCAAGGACAAGACAAAACATTTTATTCTGCTGGACTCCATACACTGGATGGAGGGTGGAGACTATACTGAGAAATGACATTATCAGTTCTGTTAAGGTTCGTTCCATTTTCTAATAAATTCCATTTTCTAACTTTAGCTTATAACATGTATACAGTATATATATTTTTTTTTACACCCAGAGAGACCTTTGAACAGTCTGCAGTGAAAAGTTAACTTGTTGTTTTTTCGCCCCACACCCTTATCAATAAACCACAAGGTACTTAAGTTTTTCATTCTGCTTGTTACAGTGTGGAACAACAACTTTTATCAGTAAAAGAAGAACGGCCCTCTGTCACAATTTATCTGACCAGAAAAACTTTCCTAATGAGTGTTATATTGAGAGTTTTATTTCACACATCAGAAATTAAGTATTTATGTACTATAACAAAGTATATTTTAAATTTCAATGCACAGCCTGCAAAGAGAAAGTTTGAAGAGTATCAAGATTCCAAAAGTTGCCAAAATCAGGAGACTCTCAATAGAAAAGAAAGATGAGATAGGCCAGCTCTTTTTGTTATCTCCTTCAACCAGCATGCATGCACTCTTGCAGCAAAAGACATATCAACATAAAAAAGAAACAAGATAAATTAAGAACAGACAAAATTCAAAAATAAATAGACAAAACTGCAAAAAGAAAAGGAAAATACAAAGTCAAAGTCCTCCGGAATTCATTCATCCTGATGAATAGCAGTGGCAATGACAGCAGTGATTGGAAAAACAATATAATTTTAATATTAAATAAGGTACATGAAGAAACATGAACAGAGAACAGGCTAGTGGCAGAATATCAGGAAGTCAAATTAGAAAAATGACTATCAAAAGACCCAAAACAAAGTAAAAATTGGTATGGAATAATCCATAAGTCCATGTATATTTCCCTTTAGTGATACCCCAGAAAATCACTCAGTGGAAGACTTTACAATACAATGTATTCAATTTTACTGCACAATGATATCAAGTCAAGTATGTTATATATAATATTTATTATTTACATAAGAAAATGTAAAGTACATTGAGCAGGAAATTGAAAGAAATGAACAATTTCAATAATTTGTAATTTAAAACTAAACACATTGGATCAAATGAAGTAAACAAGCTGCCTAGATAGACAGATTGGTACAGGGGTGGCTAAATGCCTCCAGGCACGTCGGCCTTTACAAATCTATTGTATTGTGTGTGTCCACGTTTTTTTTATTTCTGTCTCTTCAACACCAAGCATGGGCTCTGGTAGAGCAAATAAGCTGTCAGTTATCTTCAGTATACATTTCTTTGAGTGTGTGACTGTGTGTGCCTGCCTCTGTGTATGCATATATGTATATTTTAAAAATTATATACATCAAAAACTACTAATGCAAAAAATGATGCAAATCAATAGGTCTGGTCCCATGACTAAGCAGAGAAAACTGAAAATCCCGGTTAAATTAAACAACTTCGATGGCAGTTGTGGTTGTATATAGGTCAAACTATTTTTGACGGACATGGAGATAAGTACTGGACCAAAAACAATAGACCTGGAGACTGTGACAAGACCAACACAATGGAACTTATTTGAAGAAGATTGGTAATTTTTTTTTTGGAAATTATCTTTGTCTATCTATTATCTTTGTACATCGGTTTTGTTGGAAACCACTTGTTCCAAAAAGTTCTCTATTTGCTAAGATGTACACACCCTGGAGCTCAACACAAGGCAAAACAACACATAATTTTTGGAACAAAATTGTAATTTTAAGTCATGAAAATCAATTTTCATTTCCCACACAGAAACACATACAGACGCAAAGCTAAAAGTAACTTTTCCTGATAATTTGAACATCATATTATCAAAATTTGAACCTAACTCGATAGCAAAGTTTTGACCCCATCACCAAATTTCCATTAACATGGAATTCGGAAGTTCAAAACCTATCAATAAGCTTTTCCCTAACTCATTCACAAACTACCATTTTGTGTTTAAGATTTGGACAAACTGAATACCGTGTCACCATCTTAAACACTGCCGCCATGATGACACATCAAATAGCCAGAGCACTTCCATGTGATCAGCAACAGACCAGGCAGCTATAAACAGTATGGTTGTAGCCATGAAACATAATTCCAAAATGACTTGACATCAAATATGCAATGTTGAAAATTAATAGCTGCCAGTAATTTTTTGTGACAATAATGACCATATAAAGTTATGATAACAATAAAGATGAACAAAAATAGTTCAGAATAAATCTATAGGTATAAAAAAACATGATTCATTTTCCTATTGTATAAATAAGATCACCTGCATAATGCAGTGAATGAGCTGAAACAATTATGCACAGGCCTATCCTGCCTGACCTCAGATGCCTTCCTCAAGTCATCACTGCCCTAATGTTGTTACAACACCACATTAGTAATAATTAATAACAGCAAAAATAATTTGATGCTTAATACTCACCATCATTAGCGTTTCAAGCTCATAGAGGTAAAGCTGTTCACTGTCCAGGATACTCTTTAAGACCACCATTCTCTTTCTCAACATCGATTCTGGGTCATAGTTACCCTAAATGCACATTAAAAACATCATAGATTAACTTGAGGGTAACCATAAGCCAGCAATTATACAAGCCAAAATAGTCAAAAGGCCACAAAACTAAAGCAAAAGGGACACACCAAAGGGAGATGAAGAACACAGTTGCACAAAACAAATTAATCACATAGTAAAGAGGCTGTGGCTGTCATCTTGGCTTCTCTACAGCTTTCAGGTGATTGCAGATTGAAATTATGCAGCACCTGAGAGTTATAATTGACAGAATTGAATTGAAGAGTAGAATAAGACAGCAGGACAGGTAGAAAACAACACAAAAAAATGCTCTCAAACCAAAGTCTAAGGAATGGGGGGTAAATCTAATTAAATAAAAACAAGGAAAAATATTCTAAAAATCAAAACAAAGATGAAGCCATAACACTTAGGAGGCCATTCACAGCCACAATTCAGTTGACCCTGCGGATCCCAAGTAAGGTCTTGCTGTTAGTGTCAAGCTTTGAACATAAAAAACAAAAAAGATCAGACAAAAACAAAGAGAAAACTGCTAAAAAGAGGAATGATTAGTTTAATCTGAATAAATAAAGGATTTATTTCAGCATCTGAAGCATTTTTTGTTATAATGAACAAATAGGCATAGTAATTGCCAAATGCTAAAGTTTTCATTTAGTTTTTTTTTTTCCTTTTGTATAAAATTCTGCAAGGCTCTAAAAACAATCATTCAGTTTATTCATTCTTGCCAAATGACTATCCATCCATCCATCCATTTTCCAACCCGCTGAATCCGAACACAGGGTCACGGGGGTCTGCTGGAGCCAATCCCAGCCAACACAGGGCACAAGGCAGGGAACCAATCCTGGGCAGGGTGCCAACCCACCACAGGACACACACAAACACACCCACACACCAAGCACACACTAGGGCCAATTTAGAATCACCAATTCACCTAACCTGCATGTCTTTGGACTGTGGAAGGAAACCAGAGCGCCCGGAGGAAACCCACGCAGATACGGGGAGAACATGCAAACTCCACGCAGGGTGGACCCGGGAAGCGAACCCGGGTCTCCTAACTGCGAGGCAGCAGCGCTACCACTGCGCCACCGTGCCTACCACAGGTAAAGACAGATATTGCCTTTACTCCCCATAGTGTTGCAGTGAACAGTTTATTCAAATCCAAAAGTGTGGCAACTGCAAACATAATTCTTTTTCTGGTAATGCTTTAGTTTAGGTACTGCAAAAATACATCTATTATTCCTTTACTATAATGGAACAAGAGCTTAACATACACCTCTTTGTGTCTTCAAAACACTTGTAAACTATCAGTAAAGTGTTTCTTCATCTCTGTAATGTGACCTACTAACAAAACGTCACTTTGGAGTGGTCTGTGAATATTTCATATTAACAAGTAATGTTACCATCATGTCAATTTGCCACAGTGCACAGAGATGAATAACTCATCTACTAATGTTTTATAAGTGTTATAAAGACCACAATAAGCATTTGTTAAGGTCTTGTTACATAAGAATAAATGAGTAATAGATGCATATTTGCAGTGCCTAAACTGAAGTGTTACCATTTTTCTACACATTTATGTTTGGGTCTAAGGCAAAGTCATGACCTGATCTTGATGCAAAAGCAACAGGACTGGTAAATAATTATCTGGTATCCTCTCATGTGCTGCCTGTCTTTGGACCTGTCACTCTTCCTACCCATCTAATTAGGTTTTTGGCAACATTTACTGTGCAACAATCATGCAAGTGGAGGGTTTAACAAATAAATAAGGAACACACCCCACAGTGAGTATGATAGCTTTTATCTGCCTGTGTTTTTGTTTTATCTCTGGGATTTTAAAGTGTCACAAATTTTATTTTTCATAAATTTGTTCTAAATTAATTTTGTTTATTTTCCTGATTTATTTCTGATTACCATATATACTCGCGTATAAGTCGGATCTTGAAACCCGAAAAATCGATCATAAAATCAGATCCTGACTTATACGCCTGTTCAAAAATGCAACACTTGTTTTTTTTTCTTTTACATCTTCTTACCTACTCTAGTCTCGCACCAGTTTCTCAGATGCATTGAATTTTGTTGCAGCAACGCATTACCAATTTCTTTCACTACTTCAATGAACTTTAATTTAAAACTAGCTTCATATTTCCATCTGATCAAACGTTCCATCGTAGATAAGGGATGCTCTAATGATAAAGGTGTATGAGGGTATAAGATACAAAAAACAAAAATCAGTGCAAACGTTGCTTCAGAATATTTCAGGTATTACCATGTGCTCATTTAGGCACAATAGAGAGAGAGAGAGAATGGTTAGGAGCACACGCTGATACAGCGCATAGCAGCACCCACATAGAAAAAAAAAAAGGCACTGTGCTCCATGGTTACTCTCTCAGGTGGGCGTTAGCATATTGTGAGCAGGGGTGCTGAACGCACCCCTAGAAGACATAGACACTCCTCAAAATACCTCTCTTAAGAATGCTGATAGACTACCTTCACATTGCTCCCTTACTTGCTGGGCTTACTTGCGGCTCCTCTGTCACGTGATATGCTTCTCGCGCAACACTTCACATACTTAAAAAGCGTGAACAGTAGCTGTCCTTGTTGGCTAATTGCTTTGTTTCTGTCTCCTCCCCCAGAGATCCTCTGATCCTGTTGGGGGTCCCGCTCCCGTTGTACACCCCTATGATGTTTGTCTATTCTTTAATCGAGAACTAACTGCATACTGTGCTCGTTTTACTTCTGAAAGAGACATGTTTGTTTGAAGTGTTTGAATAAAGTTCCTATCTCTAAAATCTCCTGTGTTTCTGTGCAATTCTGTGACCCGGGCGTGACAATATCATATTCTCTTGGACCAATAGTGTAAGTTTTCCACATTCGACTTATATAACCAACATTATAAAATATCAGAAATTATACGATAAAATCAAGTCCCGACTTATCCGCGAGTATATACAGTATTATAAACTGGATAATTGAAACACCAGTTTATTACAACAGGCTTAATTGTACAGTGGTAAGTCTGTTCACTTCAAATCAAATTTTGCTGTTCATTAAGTATGCTAGCCCTTACGTCCATCTTTCTTTGTGCTTTTTGCTTCCTCTGTTCATTGGACATCGCTACCCTCTTAAGGATGTTAGATGACATTACACTAGTGCATGGGCTCCAGACATTTTATCGATTTATATATAGAGAATTTTAACATGATGTTTTGACATCATCATGTTGTCATTCTCTTTGTTGTTTCTCTCAGTCATCATTGTTTTGGAGCTCTTGTTTCATGGTGATGGCCACATTGTTAATAGCACTACATCACGGTCCTCACACAGCCAAAGGACACAGCCTTCCTAGCTTGAAACACATTTTTTATTCTTTTTATTCTGTACACGTACTTTTGTGTTCACTCCTGGTGACAATAATTATTGCATGAGGATGGACCAATGACAAACAAGAGCCCATTTATCTGTTTACTACTTAAACACTACACTGTTTACTTACTTATACTGAATAGGGCGGGTCATACAGCACATACAAAGCATTGAATTATTACCATTACTATTAATTTAGCAGCCAAAGCACTTTAGTTCAGAATCACTCTAATGCCAGTTTTCCTTCGTGTTTACATACAAATCTGCTAGCCCTACTAAAACATCAGATAGCATTAGCAACATAAATTGTTTAAATAAAAATAACAGCCTTTTAGCAAAGCATTTAAGTGTTTGAGTGTACTTTCAAAAAAGGACATACAGCAACCAAGGAACCCAGGTTTGCACAGTGGTATAGTCCTTTCCCCATCTCCCTCTAACCATCTTGCAATTTGGTGGGGCATCTTATAGTACTGGAGATGATAGAAATACCATAATGATACTTTCTAAATCACTCTGCTTCAATAAGTGTCTTGTGCACAGGAGTCCTGTGCATATCCCTTTTAAATCGTTGACTGTTTGGATTAATAATTATTGGTTAAAATGATGCTTACATTATTTTTTCTTGGATAAAATGCACAAGCAAATCAAAAATCATTTGTCCTATTGGTCAGTCCAGTATATTTTCCGCCATTTTTTGGTTTGCTCTTTTCCATATCTTCTGCTTATTCTCTGGTCATTGCTGTGACTCATTGTCTCAATGTATGGTCATCCCAAAAATGTTGTAGCTTGTTGTCTAGTCATGCCAAGATGGTGTATCTTGTTATCTGTCCACCCAATGATGATATGGTCTACTCCCCTTTTATTATGTCCAACAACTGATTTCTGAGTTCATCAGGCTTTTTAAAGAATCTCTTATGCCACTTGAAGCAACAAGGCCAAATAGTTTGGCTTTTCTCCACTGTACTGCATAACAACAGTGTTCATTTTGCATATTTAACTTATCAAAGTAACTAAGGCACACTTGATTTAAGAAACAGAATAATACAATTTATTGATAAGCATAAGTATTGAAATATGATAACTGGTTGTTTACTGGTATTTAAAATTCCAATTTATCTTGGCACAGATAAATAGTTTTATGATACCAGGTCTTTATGGATGATGCATAATGTTGTGGGAAGTTGCTGCTTTGTTATTCTTCGTGGTTCGAGTGGAAGATTGTTCACTTCTTTCCATATGCTGCATGATACATGTTAGTGCTCTTGCTGCTGTTTCCTCAGCTTTCTTTCTGCTGTCTTTTGCCATTTTATAGGGAAAAGGCATTACTCATTCTGGCCCAAGAGTTTAGATGCTAAAGTTCCTGTTCTTGAAGTCACGACTTCTCCTAAGCATAAAGAGCACCGTGCTTAGATTGGCAGACTGGATCTCAGCTTCTTGTTCATAAAGATAAGAGTTTGTCGAATTCGGTTCTGTAAGCAAAAGGCTCATAGCTTTTAGATTTAGAGAAGATTTTAAAAGGTCATTTTAGAGAGTTCACCCTCCCTGAGAGAATCCCCTTGGAGTTCAGTGGTTGCCCAGAAAATATCCCAGAGAGACAGAGAGAGATTCTTCTTCCACCTCAAGAGATGGGGTGCATGTGGTTTTAAAGGAAGGCTGAATCTTCTCCTGATTGGATTAAAGTCACTTCCAGATACAAAATCAGTATCATCTAATAATCTTCTGCCTATCTTATTTGTCATCCCTTGAATTATACTGTAGATCTTTGTCCTTGCTTGAGTCTGTTTCGCATCTTCTGAATGAAGAGGTCGACAGAGAAGCCTCTGGAGAGATGTCAGGTCACCTCCAGTTTACAATTTTGTTATCAAACGATGTCCATGTACATCCTAATAAAAGGTTCAGTCATTTAGTTTGGAATGCAAGCGGGGGTCATGTGCAGCTGGATGCTTGCATCCCTGTTAAATCTGCTTTCTTAACATGCCTAGCTTAGCAGAATGGACAATGCACACTTTGTCATCTACTTAAATTCACACAAAGTTTAGTAAATGAGGCCCCTGGTCTGTGGAAGGGTACTAAATTGGTGAACAGAATGCAACTACTTCCTCTTTACAGATTTCTCATTAGGAAAATAGTGAATTGTAGATGCAGCTGTTGTGCCATCATCTTTATCTACTTCAAAATAATACCCATTTTCAGTGTCACTCCTTTTTCTTATTCTTACTTAAGGCCACTACCAGCACAACATCTTTTTTTTTTCCCAAAACGCATCAACTCAAGTCAACTCAAGCTATGTCAATGGCTTTATTGTCGTACCATCCATACACCGTATTGCAGCATACAGTGGTATGAAATAATATTCCCCTGGACTGTGGTGCAACAAATCCAAAAACACAAGACAAATGCAAGACAATTATTGAACTGTACTATATTATAAAATAAATAGGGAAACACATAAATAACCAAATAAATAAATAGTAGGCGAATTAATAGATAGTAAGTAAATTGAAATAGTAATAAATAAATAATAACAACAACTAATAATTAAAACATTAATAGCAAATATAACAAATGCATTCCATATACGGGCAGTCCCTGGGTTACGTACGAGATAGGGACTGTAGGTTTGTACTTAAGTTGAATTTGTATGTAAGTCGGAACAGGTACATTATTTTAATAAATGCTATTTTTGACCGACTGTAACCAAGTGCTCTGTCAATGAATGATGGAGTTTCACCTCTCTCTGACCTTTTTATTATTTCTACTTTATTTTCCATGGTGATGGTTTTTCTCTTCTTTATTGTATCACCAGCACTTGCATCAGATTTGTGTTTCAGAGACATTCTTGAAGGGTGAAGACCAAAGGTTAAGATGAGCTCTTCTGCACAGCACTGTACACGTTATCACAGCAGGAAGGCACCAGTCATAAACACATCTGATGTATTGACAAGAGACAACTTCCTGCTATGTGCGTAACAGTATAAGCAGGCTTGATATTGAGAATGAATGGTGGCGGCGAGGGGCAGTTCATCACCAGCCCACCTCACAGTCAGCTCCAATACAGTATGCTGTAGAACGAACACAGTGCAGCTAAAGGCGAGTAGTGAATCGCCCAACCCCAATTCAACAGGCAGCCATCCGAGGCACACTACAATGCTACCCCTGCCGCCCCGTTCAGCCACAACTGGGTCACCACTTGCAGCATTACCAGCCGTGTGTGCTGGGCGGGCAGTGAAACACCCCCCTCCGCTCCATCCAGTCTGTGTCTAGTCAGGAGCAGCAGCTGCGACGGCGTAGTGGGTGGGCAGTGAACCATCGTCCTGTACACGAGCAATAGCTGTGGCCCTGGTGACTATGGACCACGGGTCACCGCGTGCCGCCGGGAGCCGCGTGAGGGACACTACACTACGTGAGCAGCGAAATCGCCCCCCTCCAGCCACCACTTGCAGCATCCCCAGGCCAAAGATGACAGAGCGGCAGTTACTGAGGCGCATGTGTCGCAGCTGCGTCCTCGTTTGTAAGTTGTAGGTCGGGTGTCCGTAACCTGGGGACTGCCTGTATAGTAAATAATCTAGCAGCAGCAGATCTAAGGGCAGGGGGCAGCACAGAGTTTACTGACAAGGTGTAGAAGCCGTTAAAGAACCTGGCAGAAATGGTTTGAATGCTACAGAATCTTCTGCCAGATGGAAGTGGGATAAAGACACTGTTTGAGGGGGCAGTCCTCCACACTGTTTTAGGCTTTACAGATATAAGGCTTCACAGAGATGTCTTTCATGGAGGACAAAAAGGTCCCAACAATCTTTTCGGCTGTGTGCACTATCCATTGTAGGACCTTGCAGTAGGAGACACTGCAGTTCTCAAACCAGATGGTGATGCAGCTTCTCAGTGCTCAGAACCCATTCGATACGACCCCTGTAGAATCTGGTAAGAATGGAGGGAGGTAGGATTGCTTTTTTCAGTCACCAAATGAAGATACTGCTGTGCCTACTTGGCTATGGAGGTGGTGTTGATTGAATCAAGTAAGACCAGCTGCCAAGTACACTCCAAGAAATTTGGTGTTCTTCGCAGTTCCATCGCAGAACCCTCGATGTGCAGCGAGGTGAGGACAGCAGGGGCCTTTCTGAAGTCAACAATTATCTCTTTTATCTTATTCAGATTAAGAAACAGGTTGTTGCACTTACACCAGTCTGCCAATTATTGTATCTCCATTCTGTAAGTCTGACTCATCCCCATTCCTGACAAGACCCACCACAACTGTGTCAACAACCCTAGGTCCAACCCAAAATGGTAAGAAAACGTTTGAAATTCTAGAGGAGCAAGGTGAGATAAAGTCCTAAAAATCCAACATGTAGCAATATACTGAAATGCATGGATGGCGCAGTAAGTAATACGAGGATGAAGCAAGCAGCAGTCAGTAACAGATAAGGAGGGCTTCAGTTGGTGGGCGCACAGTAATTTTCATAACACCTGAGGTAAGGTGCATTATTGCTGCCTATTCTCTCTAACCCCTATATATATTTATTACTTAAGAGTTGCTACACTTAATTCACATACAATACATATTGCTGTATAGCCTTTGTGAAAGAATTTATTCTCTATACATTGAACAAAAACATTTTAACAAATAATATTATTTCTGGAAAAAATGTAAAATAATAAAACTGATTAGCTTTAAAACAATAAAACTCACAAAACTGGTATGAAAAAACATTTAATGTATAATACAAAACTGAGCGTGAAGCAAATCTCAGCTGTGTCGCTCCTCTTGCACGCTTCCCTGAATACCTCAGCTGTTTCAGTTAGTCCAGAAAGCTAAAAGGTGTCTGCCATTTTGACTAAACAAGCACAATGCAAACTTATGAGGCTATTAACAGACATTGTTACTGGCATGTTAAAAATATTCCAGAAATTAACAAAATTTTACAAAATGACAGTATATATACATTGCGATGTGCATGGGCACCAACCCGTCTAAAGACCTGCATTGGGAGGAGGGGGCAATAAATTAAAGGTTACAACTTGGTTAATAATCCAGCAAAATAATAATCATAAAAATAATCCTCAAACTGGTGCATAACTGGAGGCAGGACTACAACAGCAGACTTCAAACATTGCTAAAGATTTGGTTAAAAGTACATGCATCTCTCAAATGGGCTTACATTAAAACAAAATATCATCCTCTGAAGTTCACCATCATCAATAATTTGATAATTACACTCTTCACATTTGTTATAGTTGCATTTTTATCATTGCGACTTTTCTCTACCACCACTCCTGAAGTACTCACAATTTTTAAAAAGTACTATATACAGTAAATAGGAGTTCACACTGAACATTTCTGTGCTATTATTTCATATAGTACTAAAAAAAGTTACATGACAATGTCACCCTTACCAAAGTACTTCCTAAGGCAATTGCCTCGTCGTGTCACTCCATGTGCTTATCAAGTGTGGATGGGCAGGTTTAGCATGAAATTTGGGGAGACTTGGGCTGGCTAAATGACACCCTGGAACCGCGCTTACTTCAAGTATAATTAAGAGCAGAAACTATCAAATCATTGCTAAAAAGAACATTATCCAATGATACTGCATTTCAGAACTTCAATAGGCTTATAGAGGGCTGGCATACTTTTGATGGACCTGAGTGGTTCATCTAGGTACCATTGATGAGGCCTATGTGTTGTTTAGTGTTATACTGTAGTGTTTGTTATGCAGTTATTCTTTATACCTCAGCTCATTTTTCAACTAACATTTTAATCTCTACTGCTTGATTACTGCACTCTAATTCATTGTTTAAATTTTGCCATCCAAAAAAAACAATACCACCAGTAAATTAAGATTTTACAGTAATAATGGAAATGACACTGCAGTGAGCTGGCATAAGCCTAAGTTGACCTGATTAGCACCATCGTTGGAGGAAGGCTCTCTGATTCATCATGGTAGCAGATCTGTGTTCTACTAATGTTTCACATTTTATTCTCATGCCCTATCCTTGTGTATAAATATATCATTAAATAAATAATTATTCTCATTTTTTAATTCTTCACAGTTCTCAGCAATTCCATATTTAACACAGAGGGTAAATAAACATCATTGATAATTATTTTTTCACTACTTTAGTCACTTGAATCATTGCACCAGATAAGGAATAAGTGAAGTGACCGTTCATATGATCTTTTCATAATTCATCATTACCTCATGCTGTGCCCATTATAAGGTGAAAAGGTATGTCTCAGTTTAACTAAACCTTAAACACTGAGCATTTACAGTGGCAGTAATCTATTCTGTGTTTTGAATGATAATTATTTTACATTTTAACAATAGGTTTGCTTTCCACTCTAACTTTTTACTAATGTCATGTAAAAAAATATTCTTCATCAGTGATCCTAGGAAGACATTAAAAAGGCTGCTGATAAGAGAGGGGTTTAGTCTGTCTAGCTCGGTATGCAACCATTTTGATCCTCTCAGAAACATGAAAATGAAGAAATCTTATCAGGTGTAAGTCATTGGTATAATAAGCAGGTTTAGCTTATCTACTGGGATGCAAGTGAAATGCAAAGGCAAATCAGCCACGTTCACTAAAGAGGTTAATCTGAGTACACATTTTCTGACATTTCCTTTTTGTGGTTATGTGACATTTATAATTTATATTGAACATACTGCTGAACAGAAGAACTAGACAGCTGACATCCAGTACATCAATTACAAAATGACTAGTGGCTCCTGGATCAGGAAAGAGACTTCCACTGAGCCAGCATATGATAAGACCATTCACTGATGTGCAGTACAAAGGTCAGATTCCTCTTCCTCCTTGTCATTCTCAAAATAAATTGCCACTTCCAAATCAGAAACTAGACTTTCGGGTGTTCCTCCCCTAGTGCAGCCTAATTGATGAGTTTATTGGGAAGCATCATTCTTTGGGTTGAAGCAAACTATAAGAATGATAATTATAATTGATGGCCAAGACTAGTTATTGGGAATCTCACTTTCCAGGCTTGAATCCTCTGTGTGTTTCTGAGGCTTGGTTTGCATAGGATAGGTATGCAGGTTATGAAGCATGGGTGGAAATCCTGGGCCAGCGGAAGTTCGACCTCTGATAAGACTAAAATGTTATCAAATGTCACTTTTCCACTAGTAAACTCCTGCTTCCTGTTTTGTTTCCTTGAATTGAACTAGGCAGATCTGAAAATATCATGTTATGTATACATAGCCCCATATTATATTTTATTTTCAGATTTTAAATATTACTGATTATTCCTGTGCCAAACATAAGCTTATTTGCCCCAATACCAACTCTGAGCACAAACCAGAATACCCTCTGAACTCTCTTTGTGAATAGGACTGAGGCCAACAGGTAAATACTTTAAATTTGAGATGAAGGAAACTGTCATCATCTTCCCTATTTGCAAATGCATCTGATATTCTGACATTTTGGAAGCTTGATTCAGAAAAGCAAATTACATCAAAACCAAAATCCATTAGACACCATATGAAGATTACAGTATGATATATGATATTTGAAGATGGCAATTTACCGGAACATCGAGCAATTCAATGCTGTCTGAGCGGAGCAGGCTTCGAGGTGAACTGGATGGAGGGATGAAATCAACATCTACATCAAATACTTCTTCCAGATCCTCTTGTTCCTTTTTAGCTACTAAGAGAATAAAACAAGGTTTGATACACAAAATCGTAATGGATTTTTAGTCAATCAAATTACACATTTTTCAAATATCTAGTCCTTTAAAATTGTTTTGGAGTCTGGGGAGCAAGAGTCTTTTTCAGCAATATATGAAGCAAGCTTAAGCATTGCACTCCTACACCACGCTGGCCAATTTAGAGTCAGCAATTAATCCAACGCATATATTTGGGATGTAGGAGGAAAACAGGTGAACCTGAGGACAAACTGGCAGACACATAAGGAGAACAGGACTAGGCTGGAATTCAATCCTGTGAATAACTAGAATTAACTATTTTCCATAATGCCCAACTTTATTATAATCGATCTATCTATATAAAAACATAAGTACGTTATTTCAGAAAGTACCATTTTGCAGCTTTGCGCTAAAATTACTTGAATTCATATTTTTCCCACATCAAGCAATACTCAACGACTCAGAATGTCAAATTGAAAAAGGGTCTTTAGATTTTATTTATTAAAAATAAAAAAACCTGAAATATCACTTTGGTATAAGTATTCAGACCCTTTGCTATAACACTTGGCTCAGGTGCATCCCATTCTATTGATCACTGTTCAGATGTTTGTTTGGAGTCCACCTATGGTCAATTCAGTTCTGCCATGAATACAAAAAGGCACACACCTGTCTACAGAAATTTCCACGGCTGAGTAAAAAACAAGTTATGAGGTTGAAGGAATTACCTGCAGAGCTTAGAGACAGGATTATGTTGAGGCAAAGAACTAGGGAAGGTTGCATAAAAATCCTGAACCACTGAACGTTTTCAAGAGCTCTGTGGCCATTATAATTCTTAAATGAAAGAATTTTGGAGCAAACATGACTCTTCAGAGAGTTGGCCACCTGGCCAAGCTGAGCAATCAGGGGAGAAGTGGTAACCAAAAACATAATAGTTATTATTTTTCAGCTCCAGAGAGTCTACGTGGATGTCATAGAAAATTCCAGAAGGACACCCATCACTGCAATGCTCCACCAATTTCAGCCTCAGGAAGGAGTAGCCAGACAGAGGACTCTCCTTAGTAAAAGAAACATTAACCCACTTTGAGTTTGTAAAAAGGCACCCAAAGGACTCTCAGACTGTGACACTAAAGATTCTCGGGTCTGACAAAACCAAGATTGATCTGTTTGGCCTCAATCTTAAGCATCATGTCCAGAAGAAACTAGGCACTGCTCATCACCTGTGTAATACCATTCCAATGGTGAAGTACAGTGGTGGCATTTTCATGCTATGGGGATGTTTCTCAGCTGCAGGGACTGAGAGATTTGACAGGGAGAAAAACAAAAAAGACCAAACAGCAGAGATGTCCTTATTGAAAAAAATGTTCCACACCACTCTGGACTTCAGACTGGGCCAAAGGTTCACCTTCCAACAGGTCATTTTCCCAAATAAAGATAACATAGGAATTTCCATGCGTGGCAAAGCCAGAACATGGACCTGAACCCAAGCAAAAATCAATGGTGAGACCTGAAAAATGATGATCTCCTCCTAATCTCACAGAGACTGAGAAAAAGTGCAGAGAAGAATGAGAGAAAATGACCAAATCCAGTTGTGCAAAACTTGTTGCACAAGGGGTATGAATACTTGTGTCAATGTGGTATCTCAGGTTTTTTATTTTTAATAAGTTTGCAAAAATATCAAAAATCATCCTTTTTCTTTGTTTTCTTTGTGGACTATCTTGTGTTGCCTAATTATTGAAAAATAATTTAAAGGCTGCAACATAAAAAAAATGTGTAAAAAGTAAAGGGGTCAGAAGTAATTCTTGGAGTAAGTCTTAAATGCACTTCTTTTTAATTTCCATCAGTTTCTTCAAGTATATTATTCACTATTTAATAGATAGATAGATAGATAGATAGATAGATAGATAGATAGATAGATAGATAGATAGATAGATAGATAGATAGATAGATAGATAGATAGATAGATAGATAGATAGATAGATAGATAGATAGATAGATAGATAGATAGATAGATAGATAGATAGATAGATACTTTATTAATCCCGATGGGAAATTCACAAATAGAAAGAATTCTGCTGAATCAATTTTATTTGATAAAGTTGAGAAATGTAAAAGCCTGGATTAGGCCCTTATGTAGCCTGCTTTGCTCATGAGAAAAAATGCTTAATTTCATAGGCCTATCAGAGTCCAGGAAGAAGTGACATGTATTAGGAACCGTAACGGCAAACTAAAATATGCTGATAACAAAACAGTGACTGCTCTAGATTTGCATTTTCTGGAGTTCAGAAGTTAAGGAGGTACTAAAGAGGTACAGTACCTAGCAAGTGGAAATTTTGGAAAGATAGAACTACTGCTTAGATTAAATAGGCTCAAGTCTAATAAATCACCAGAACCAGATATAATTTATCCTCATATTCTTAAAAGGGCAGTTAGCACATATATAAAACTTTAATGTGTATTTTTCAAAAACAACATTGCATATTGGGGGCATTTTTAAGGACTGGAAAATAGCAACCATTATTAAAAGGGTAATTTTGCCAATTGCTTTTTTGAGGTGATCAAGAGATTAAGTTCCAGTTATGTATGTTTAGTTGCTTTCTAATACTTTTGACAATAGCTTCTATGCAGTTCTATTTTTTACCATTATTCTGCTGCTGCCATTTTTTATCTTTTGAATACCTGAAGTGCTTTGTACACAAAAAATGTACTCTACAAATAACATGCATTATTATTATTATAACATCTGGGATGTGCACATCTCTAGGTAAGATTGGTTGATATATAAATTAAAATAGACACTACTATGTGAGAGATGGAGTGACAACAAAGAAACCTGAAAAACAAGCAAGATACAGAACACATATTTAAAGGTTTAGACATTGGCCAACAACAGGCAAAGACTGGGCAAGTTGTTTTTTCTCTATTAATGTATTCAAATAAACCATCACATTAAAAATTATAAATATGTTATACTTTATAAAGTATTTAGTACAGTCTGGATATAAAAAAGAGTGAACATGAAGTCCCAGTTACAAGTATATTTATACTTGGCAACTTCTGTCTCCTCTGATACACTGGCATCACATTCACGGCTTGTTCCTGCTCTGTGCACAGTTCTGCCCAAACTGGACTGTGTAAGTTCAGAAAATGTCTTGAAGATGGGTTTAGAATACACATGGATGGATGGATGGATGGATGGATGGATGGATGGATGGATGGACAGCACATATTATTTAACAAGCCATAAGTTCTCAATGCATTTACAAATACAGTATAATAACAAAAACATGCATACATGATCTGAGTGTATCCATCAAATCACTCTAAGAACCTTAGAAGTTTAACAATCAAGAGAAAACAATTAGCGTGCTGCAGTGGTGGCACTGCCGCCTCACAACAAGGAGATCTGGGTTCATGTCCCAGGTACACCTTTTGTGAAAACTACCCACTCACCCTATGAGTGTGCTCTGGTTTCCACTCAAAAACATGCATGTTGGGTCATTTGGCATTGTTAAACTGGACCATGTGTGGACTGGCACCCTGTCCAGAGCTTTTTCCTATCTTATGCCTGATGCTTCCTGGGACAGGCTCCAACTTCTACGTGATCCTGTGCTGGATAAGCGGGATAAAACTCTCTGTCTATATATAGAATATACAACATTCTATATATATTTATTGAATGGAGACATGGCCAACAGGTTTAGTTGTAATGACATGAGTGTTATGTGATCTAAGAGACATTGACCATGGAATGATTGTTGGTTCCAGGCACTGTGGTTCTAAAATTTCAGACACAATTTACAGTTACAGTTAACATTTTGTTATTTGGCTGAGACCTTTATCCAAGGCAACATTTGAGATAAAATTTGGTTATGGTTCTTTTGACTTTGGGTTTTTGTTTTTCTAATTAGACCATAGGCAAGTGGAGTGACTTCCTCATGGTTACACAGTTGTCAGTAGCAGATTTGAAAACACAGCTTCAGGGTTTGAAGTCTAAAGCCTTAACTACTACATCACACTGCCTGCCAGTTTAAAGAGAACATAGTAAGAAACAAACTTCCCATGAGTATCGCTTATATTAACGAGAGAGGTCAGAGAAGAACAGATAAATTAATCCAAACACATAGAAAGACTGCAAAAACTAAAATAAAATATAAGTGGCGTGCAGGGCATCTCTAAGCACACACTTTAAAGTAGATGGGCTACAGCAGCAAAAGACAATACAAGGCTCCTCTCATGTCTTCAAGGCTAAGATGGGCACATGATCGGAAAACCCGGACAAGAAGATTGGAAAAATCTGCCTGGTCTAATGAATCTCAATTTTTGCTGGTTGCAGGGTCTTAATTTGGAGAACATCGTGAATCCAAGGATCCATCCCACCTTGTTACAGCAAGCTGGTTTAAGCCTAACACACACATTAAGTGTCTTAATATCTAAATGCCAAAGCATAGTTAAGTATTGTTGATTACCAGGTGTTGCCCATTAAGAAGTCTGTCTCTACCTTTTCCAGATTAAAAATATGCCATGTCACAAAGCACAGACCATCTCAGGCTGGTATAATTAATCCAACAATGGCTTCAGCTTACTCCATGTTGAATTGCAGGCGTGTAGTGTGAAAGATTGGACGACAAATTTATGGTGGAATAGTCAATCCCTGGGGCAGCAATTGATCTGGGAGGAAGAGCACACAAATGTCCCGACCCCTTCCAATGTGTCCTGTTATGTTATTGACAGGGTTTTCTTTCCTTTTTGTTTCATCTTATTGTTGTCCATTGAATATTATATTATTGTGAATATTTTTATCATAGATGTTTTTCATGTCTATTCTACTGTATTATATCATTGTTATATAAATCCTATTTTGTTTATTAAGTATTTTGTAATTTGTTAATTTTGGTAGTCCTTACCCTGTCTGTGTTGAGCCTAAAGGGGTGGGGCCCCAGTTGCTGAAGCTGTGAGACCACCCTAACTTTTTATTATCACAATTCCTATCCTTCCTTCATGTTTTCCATGTTCACGTTTTTATTTATCCTATTTGAAATAGTTGGCTCAGAACTGCTATTTTTGTTAACATCAGGTCATGACGTGGTAGCCATCCACATCAACAGTTGCTATGAAGAGCAGTCTAGGGCTGTAAGATTGAATGCCGCTATTTAAATAGAATTCAAATTTATTTAAAAGGGGTCTTATTCAAAGGCATACAATTGTAAAGGACCTGTTGTTTGTTTTACCTGCACTAATTCTGGCATTGAGTTACTCCAGACATGGTATGCAAAGCTCAGTATTTTACTGATCTATTTTTGCTCTTCACTTCTATGATCAGCCTTTTCATAATTCTGAATGGTGAGCTTGTTATCTTCATTAGTAAAATTTACAGCACAACATTTTTTTTTTTTTTATTTTGGGCGGCACGGTGGCGCAGTGGGTAGCGCTGCTGCCTCGCAGTTGGGAGACCTGGGGACCCGGGTTCGCTTCCCGGGTCCTCCCTGCGTGGAGTTTGCATGTTCTCCCCGTGTCTGCGTGGGTTTCCTCCGGGCACTCCGGTTTCCTCCCACAGTCCAAAGACATGCTGGTTAGGTGGATTGGCGATTCTAAATTGGCCCTAGTGTGTGCTTGGTGTGTGGGTGTGTTTGTGTGTGTCCTGCGGTGGGTTGGCACCCTGCCCGGGATTGGTTCCTGCCTTGTGCCCTGTGTTGGCTGGGATTGGCTCCAGCAGACCCCCGTGACCCTGTGTTCGGATTCAGCGGGTTGGAAAATGGATGGATGGATTTTTTTATTTTTTATTATTTGTTTGTTGTTGTTTTTTTTTTTAATCCCACTAGTGTGCACTTTGATCTCCAAGTATACTGAGAGCAGTTTTTCTAAATGCTTCTTCTGTGCCATAAAACAATCATTTTGCATCTGATTCTGTTCCATTCTCTTTTAAACCTGTAATCCCTGACTGTTTAATGCAAAGACCTTCTCATTAAAGCAAATGGAAAATAACTCTCTTAATTCTGATTTTCCTTTAATTGTAAATTCTCAGTTTAAAGAGCATTGTCTGTGTCAGCCAACACGCAATGTCACACAATTACTCTCCATCCTACATGCCTGCTGGTTTGACACATAATGCCTAAAATAATTAGGTTTACAGTATTTAAAAATATTCAGGCCACTTTATTTAAAATATTGCTACATCTCTAATGGAGAAAAAAAAGTAGATTGTGCAGACCATGACTTGATACTGTGATGATCCTGCTTTTCTGGGTGAGTCCACATTTCATTTATTCTGAATGCCGTGAAATAAAAGGTACCCTGTTGCTGCCCATTTGTCACCTCCAAAATTATAAAACATGCTCCTGACATCTGGCTTCCGCTTGTCCATCCCCTGGCACCTCCCATTTTGTCCAGATGTCATGCTGTAGTCCAACCAGGATGCCTATCCATTGTGGCACTCACAGTGTATATTTACATACATACACAGTATGCACTGTACTGTAAGATGTCACTTCACAAAAAAATTTTGCTTTTTGTTTTTTTTGTTTTTTTCTGGCTGTGGAAACTCCAGAGGTTTATTTTCACCAACATCAAAACACATGGAGTTTTTCTTTTCCTTTTCTCCCTAACCAATCTATCATTATTCTGAATTTTCCATTTGTCATTCTTCATTCACTTTTTTCTATGACCTTTTAGTGAGAAGTCAATCAGCGATGAAGGTGTAGAAGGAAGAGAAACTATCACACTGAACACTTATCACTATAAATATAAAAATCAGCAAAATATGGAAACTGTTTATAGTAGATGGAGCAAATCAATCAAGGCTCTTACAGCTTACCTTGAACACCATATTCTTGTAGGTAATTTACGGCTTCACTGTACAGCTCCATATTTTCAGGCTCTTGAAAATGTCTGCTAGAATAAAAAACAAAACAAATGAGTGTACTGCTGATAATGCTTAAAATAAACCAAAGCTATCATCGCATATGCAGTCATTCCTGACTTATGATCTTCATACAACAGGATTTCCACCTGTCTGCTTAGTTGCATGTATGGTGCACACAGCCAGTGTCCAGGGTTTAAATCCCAGGGTGAAGACGTTCTATCTGGATTCGCACATTCTCCATCAGTCTGTCTGGATTTTCTGAGGCTCTCTGGCTTTTCTCCCATATGTATAAGAACATAAGTAAACTTGCTGTCCCAAAATGGCCTTATGTAAGTGTGATAACGGGTTATAAGTCTGACTGGGCTCTGTAGACTGTTACTCTGTCCAGGGGTGGTTGCTGCCTTTTGCCCAGATCCTCTGTGACCCAGAACTGGATTGGACATTGTATGGTACATTAGAATGGTACTTTGTCCAGAAAACGTACTCATCACCTTGGACAATGTCACATTTTATTGTTAAACAACATTGAATTACAGTGGATGGAATATGGTATTCTTATTGACACTGACAACAATAAATGACTCTTTATTGTCAATGTGAAAGCAGATCTCTGCAAAATGGTCTAAATTAATTACAAATATAAACCACAAAATAATTGATTACGTAAGTATTAACCCTCGCTAACATGACACCCTGTGGTGGAATGATATGTTGCATGTAAGTTGATTAATATTTTGCATGTCTTTATTTACAGAATTAGCACTTTGTTATAATGTTTACAGAGAAAGGAAAATGGACCAGAACTTTAGGAATGCTGGTTTTTAAGACTGAATTGCTCGCCACCTTTGACAGAAAGGGACAGTTTCATAGCTTAATGGCTTAAATTTCACTTTTTGGTTGTTTGTTTGAGGGATGCTGACAAGAAATAAAACTATTTGAGTTTGGGGGCTGTGTCTGAGATAATCCTTTGCTGAAAGGCCTAGGAAGGTGTGCATTTGTCAGGAGCTACACAGGGACAAAACTCATGCCCTCTGCCATGTTGTATCCTGACCAAAGCAGACCACTTAGGCATGTGCAGATGATGAGCTGACCAGGAAGAATCATCTTGCATTATCAGGTTGTATAGTCTTGCTTTACAAAGCCACATTCTATTGGCTTGTATGTCACTAGTTATAATTAAATGTATTACCTATAATACATAGTTAAAAGTGTAGCTCTTTCTCCTGCCTGTCTAATTGCCTGAGCTAATAGATAAAGAAGTAAAGGTGGAGGAAATGATGAATCAAAGTTGAATATCTGACCACAGAGTGGTAAGTGTATGGGATTTAAGGCCATTTGGTTAAGTCTAAATAATGAAGAATACCAAACGGGGAAAAGGGTCACCATAGGGTCCTACACAATAACAGAACTGCATCAATGAAGGTCACATGTCTAGTGTTTTACTTCTTTGTATTATAAAAGCTCCTGTATCTGGAAGGGCTAACTTGTGGAGATTCAGTATAGCGAGCTAATCTACACAATGAAGAGAAAACAACACAAGAAACAACAAACCAGCATATTAATTCTATTAGACCTCAGTCCAGCATTTGACACTGTCAGACATGACATTCTACTGTTTAGAATGGAGAACATGCTGGGTATCTCTGGCACTGCCCTCCAGTGGTTCAAGTCCTATCTGACTGATAGGCAAAAGTTTGTTAGCCTTGGCAACAGCAGATCCAGCTTAGCGCCAATAGCTATGGACTGGGTTATCATTTTTATGCAGATGATACTCAATTCTACTTCAAAGTTAAAAGTGGAACTTCATCAGAGCTTTCTCAGATCACAATCTGCCTTAGTGAAATTAAAACCTGGATGGAGCAGAACTCTTTAAAATTAAATTGCAACAAAACTGAACTCCTGCAAATTGAGACTAAAATGCAACTTAATAAAATGAGCTCTTTCCCAGTCCATCTTGGCGGTGATCTCATCAGACCTGCCTCTACTGTAAAGAATCTTGGTGTCATTTTTGATTCCTCCCTCTCTTATTCCGCCCACATAAATCACATTAAGAAACTTTCTTACTTTCACCTCCGTAACATATCCCGTGTTCGCTCCTTCCTCTCCTTCTCTAATGCTGAGAAACTTGTCCATGCTTTTATCACATCTCGCATCGAGTATTGTAATTCCCTACTGGCAGGTGCCCCTTCTAATCTTATATCACAGCTCCAGCTTATTCAAAACTCAGCTGCAAGAGTCCTTACTCTTACATCATCACTGGCTCCCTGTGTCTTATAGAATCGAATATAAAATCCTACTAATAACCTACAAAGCCTTAAATAACCTCGCGCCAAACTACATCAGTGACCTTCTCCATCACTATGTGCCTGCCCACCCACTAAGGTCCTCTGAATCTGGAAATCTTGCTGTGCCCCACACTAATCTACACTCCATGGGTGACAAGGCCTTCAGCTGTATACAGTAGCTCCCAGACTCTGGAATGACCTACCAAAATTAATCAGGTCAGCTGACTCTGTGAATTCTTTTAAAAAACAACTCAAAACTCATCTGTTCTGGAAGGCTTTTAGCTCGACTTGACTTTATTACCCTTCTCTCAGTTTACCTCTCTGTCCAAGATGTTCATGTAACCTGTATGTGTGTGTGCTAGGCCATCAATTAAGTTGTCTGTTAGGCTTTTTCTTTCTCTGAATTCACTGTCGTAATCTTCTTTATTTATTTATCTGGTTTGTACAATGCTATATACTGTATACGCTGCCGTTCTTTATTATATTCTGTAAGTGCCTTGAGCATGGGAAAGGCGCTATATAAATAAAATGTATTATTATTATTAAATGTATTAACAAACAACTCCTTGAAAAGGTGATTGGAAAGCACAAGTCAGGAGAAGACGACAAGAAAATATCTGAGTCTCTGAATAACTGGTTAAATCAATCATGAGGAAATGAAAGTGTGGTAAATTTGCATCCACAAAAATTTAGTGATTGTGCAAGACGAAGACTAGTGAAGGAGGACAGCTCTATGAGAACTCTGAAGGAGTAAAAGCTTGTAGAAACTGTGCAAACAACAACTGTTGCCCAGGTGGTTCACCATTTCTAACTTTATGAGATAGTGGCAAAGAGAAAACAAAATGCGCACATGACATCTTGGCAGAAGGCAATGGGAGGAACTAAGCCGCAAGACGTTTCTATGACCTGATGTCAGCAAAAAAAAAATCTGCATTTTGGCCATCGGACTAAACACCATGTTTGAACACTGCATATTTTCATAAACACACAATGAAGCATGGTGGTGGCAGTGTCAGGCCGTGAGGATGCTTCTCTGCAACAAACCCTGCAAGACTTGTGGGGGTGGAGAGGAAAATGAATGCAGCAAAACATATGGAAATCCTGCAGGAAAACCTGATGCTGTCTGCAAGAAACTTACACCTTGGGAGATTTGTTTTCCAGCAAGACAACAACCCCAAGCATAAAGCCACTGCTACATTGAAACAATGCTAATGTCCAGGAGTAGCTAAGTCAGGGTACAGATCTTAACCCAAATGAGAATTTGTGGCTGGACTTGACAAAGACTATTCATCCACAATCTCTATGCAACCTGACAAAACTTAAGCAGTTGTTCAAAGAAGAATGAGACAAAATGACAGAGTGGAGATGTGCAACCCTGATAGAAAGATGGAGAGAGACCCGAGCACACGTGATTGGTTCAGCTGCAGACCTCCGCAGCTCGACAATTCAGTAGCTCACTTGGACAGCCAATTGGATTGCATGTTTTTGTCATTCAGCTTACTTGACTTGAGTCAGATAACACTCCCCCAACCCTAATCTTAACCATACTGTAACCAGATGTTATCACTGACATCTATATATATCTATATCTATATAGTGATAAAGGTGCTGTATATGCGTCCGACCCGACACAGACTGACAACGGAGGCACGTTAAAATCAACCAAAAATGATTTATTTTTCTTCTCCACCTGGGGTCCACGTCTTCCCTGTGTCCCTCAGGTAAAACACAGTCCCAAGCACTAAGCACACCAAATAAAGCCAAAGAAAGTCACCACAACACACTCTTCTCCACCACTCCTCTTGGCAAGCGTTGTGCTCCTCCTCCCGACTCAGCCTCCTGAGTGGTGGCTGCTGGCTCCTTTTATAAGGCACCCGGAAGTGCTCCACTGCACTTCCGGGTGTGGTGAAAACACTGCCGATAAGGGCTCAGGAGTCCCAGCTGCAGCACCCCCTGGTGGCACCTGCAGGACCCAACAGGGCTGCACCAAACTCCAATTCCCATGGAGACCTAAAGGAGACCGAGGCACCACTCCAACCCAGGGGGTTTGCCACCTACCGTCCAGGGGGAGGTATTGAATAGTCCATGGTTGCTCCCCCTGAACATATACTAAAGGGGTGTCCCGGCCGTCTGCCACAATATATATATATATATATATATATATATATATAATCACTCACGCGCCAGCCTCTGTTCAAGTTGCTCTACCTCTCACTATGTATTGCAGCGTACCTTGCCTCCACTTAGCCAGTGATACCTGTTTGTTCAACAGACGTTATCATCTAGAGATTGTTAAAGAGTAGGGATGGGAATTGATAAGATTTTCACGATTCCGATTCCATTTTCGATTCTGTTTAACAATTCGATTCTTTATCGATTCTCCTATCGATTCTTATTTTTAAAAACGGAGAACACACAGGTCGATTAACTTAGAACTTTGTTTTATATCTTATCTTTGAACAAGATAAAAATTTAGGAGTAGCATGACCTTACAAAACCAACAGTGAGATCTTAAGAGATCCACAGCCTACGGCTCCTCGATGGGGTGCCACGGGGTCCCCAGAAAAAAATGTGTAAATGTAAAATAATAATAAAATAAATATTCTTCTGTAGCAATAACAAATTATAACATAAATTATTCGGTGGCAATTACACAAGAATGTCCAGTAACATTTACACTCTCCTTTTTAAAAGTATATATGAGCTGAGCACTCAAAAATAAAACTACATCAGCCAGCAACAAATACAATCAACTCAAGTCCAATGGAACTGTGCACTGTGCAATTCTGCAACCATCAACTATTTTGACAGCTACATCCATGTTGGCCGCATTATCAACAGTGGCTGCCACAACCTTGTCTTTGATACCATACTCCTCCAAGATCTCATCAGTCTCCTCTGCTACAGCTGTCCCTGTCTGTGCCTGGTACACTGGTTTAGTTTTGAGGACTTTTTCTTGAGCCTGGCCATTCTTGACATAATGCAGCGTTACTGTGAGGTAATGATCTTAACTAAAACTTGCCCATCCATCTGCAGTGACGGCTGCCTTCAACACGTTTCAGCTCAGAAATGGAAACGGATGAAACATCTGGTAAGAGGAGAACACGGAAATTTGACATTCCCTGACTTAGCCTACAATTAAACACATTCACTTACCGAAAATCGGGGGCATCTACTGTGGCAAATGGGTGCAAGCCTTTTACCACAAACTTAGTCACTGCTCGGTGACATTCGTCTATCCAGGCCTGTGTCATTTTACTTTTCCCCACCTCTGTGAAAGGAGAAGCTACCGGTAGACTGCAGCGAGAACTGCCAGCATCTGAGACAGCCAGACTCTGTCTGTCTCTCTCGTCACGGTCATCTAAATGCAATGCACAGTAATAGCAGGTTTTGCAATAAGGCAAATCGCACTAACATAATATGCAATGTTAGTTGATTAGTTACCTGCCGTATTAACTGGAGAGGACCTGCAAACGTTACCGCTGCTGCTGGGTTGAGATTCACTAGTCTGTAGCGGATCAAAAACACAACATTCATTTAAGGTTATCGCGTGTTTTGTGTACAAATGCTTTTGCATATTCGTAGTGTTTCCTCCCTTTGATGAAATATCTACTTTGCAAGTATTGCAAGTTGCCCTGTTGTCATCCTTTCTCGTAAAGTATAACCAAACTTTTGCGCATTTGTGCCGCTTACGCGCCGTTTCCTGCTGGGTAAATGACGCTACGCAACGCGGTGACGTCATTCGAGGCGACTGGAATCGATAGGGGAATCGTTTGCATAAATGGCAAACAATTCCAAGGAATTGAAACAGTGGGAACCGGTTCTCAACAGAACCGGTTTTCGATTCCCATCCCTATTAAAGAGTAACGTTTGACATTTTTGAGAGAGAAACAGAGATCAGAGTTACGTGTGGGAGACACATTGGAGAGTACCTACTTGGCCAGAAAAGTTTGTCCTGTTTCACTACTATGTGAGCGAAGCTGCGGGGGACAGCTAGTATAATATAAAGCTACAACCTCCTCAATGAAGTGGAGCTCTGTGGTCCGCAGCTAGAGTCTATTGGAGCACAGAAACTCAAGGCTGTCATGGCTGCTAAAGGGGCATCTACTAAATACTTATTGAAGGGGGTGAATACTTATGAAATCAGATACTTTGTGGCTTATATTTGACATTAATTTTGACCACTTTGTAGAGATCTGCTTTCACTTTTTCTTTAGATCACTGTTATATAAGTCAAATTCAATCTGCTACATTTCAATGTTGTATAACAATAAAAACTGAAAGGGGATCGTTACTTTTTTAGGCAGTGGATGTTATTTTATTGTATTTGTACTCCTGCATTGTTTAAAATACCTAAAAACTGAACACAAAAAATACCCAAAAAGTCTGCATTTTCCCAACAAAAACAGTGACTCCTATAACATTATTCATTAGCTAAGCATGCTACTATTGTAAGCTAATTTTTTATTTATTTTTTTTAGACAAAACTACTTTTTATTTATCAAAATAAAGAAAATTTTGTTATTTTTTTTTAAGCTTAGCATTTCCAGTCAATGGAAAGTTCCCAAAAGCATCAAATTGTTTTAATACGTGTTAACGTCTGTTTTTTAAAAATATGCCACCAACAGCTTTAAAGAAGGAACAATCACCAAAAGAGGAAATAAAAGACAGAAAACATCTGCTTACATGAATTCCCCTTCTCTTTTATTTTTTTTTATTAATAACCATTAACTTCTAATTCCATGTATCAAATTTATTATTTTCTTCTATTCATTGTGAAGTTGTTTTTGCTCATAATAAATTATGGCCTGTGGAAAAGAGGAAACAGTTTACTGTACCTCAAAGCTGTAACTGTTTAGTATGGAAGTCTCTGTGTTATTTGAAAAATAATTGTACAATAGTGTGATTTGGTAGCATGGTTAAAACATAAGTTTATATTACATAAATATAGTATATCTTCTAACTAAAGAAAACAGCTGTGCCCAAAGAAGAAAAGGCAGTCGTTAAAGACCCCACTGAAGACCTGTAAGGCAACTGCATTGTTCTGTGTCTTCACTTCAGCTGTACAGTGTATTAGGAGTGAAAAGCAAGTTAAGTATATCCTCTTTTGTACCATACTACTGTTGTTTTAATATCTCAGTCATAGTTAATGGGAAGGGATATGTATAGGTTCAAATATGAGCTGCAATTTAAAAAGAACACACTCATATGGATATGTGTCTCATTAGATACACCCTAAATCATTTTCACTGGATACTCTTTATCAGATTTCATTTTGGCAATGCTAAAGCCACCCTCCATAAATGATGGAAATGATTTCTTATTAAAATAAGATTCACAAACCCCTTAAATCAAATTCAAGAAGGTAAGAGGAGAATCTGTCTTGGGATATTTGACACAATGTACAATGCAAGACCATCATAGCACCCGCAATTAAACGTGCCAAAAGGGGACGAGTGCAAATTCATCAGTTAACTTAAAGCCGGTGTCACATTACATGAATTCGAGTCAGAGGGGATGCCAGACTTGATGACTACAGTTTGATGATGTCGTCGTCTGAGGAGGTCAGATTACATGACAAGCTATTGCAGGGAATGACAAACGTGTCAGCTTTCATTAGCAAATGTTTCACTTTTCTAATATATCTCCAGCTTGCTCCTTTTTCTTAGAGCCAAAAATATGCCATCTGACAGAGCTGGTGCTGTTCAAATGCATTCCAGCTACAGTGAATTCACACATTATCTCCACCATATTTTTCTTTTTCCATTCTGTCCTGGTACATACACTTTGGGGCATCAGACAGATGATCCTCTCTTCTGTCCAAAAAACCTGTGTTCCTTATTCCTAATTGCTATATTTATATGTACTGTACTTTCAGGTTTGTGACCATTCCTAATATTTGCATTAAATTTAACCTTACCAAGTTTCCAACTGCGTCCCTGTGTTCTTGTTAAACTTGTTTTAAAATAACATTCTGTACTAATTTTAAATATTTCAATCATGTCTCCTCTTAATCTTTGTTTGCGTAAACTGAAAAGGTTCAACTTGTTCAGTCTTTCCTTATAACCCATATGGTATCGTGCAGTCATGGAATTAAACTAGTCACTCTTCTCTGGATATTCTCTATCGTTGTTGTTTCTTTTTTGTAGCCCAAACTGCATGCAGTATTCCAGGAGAGGCTTTACTAGTCCATTGAAATGCTTAAGCATTTCACTTGGACTTGTACTCCACACATTGTCTTTATATATAATGCGCTACCGTGGCTGTTCCTTTGTCTGTCCAGGACTTTAAATCACCTATAGCTTGCAAACCGTTTCACCTATTGACCTGAAATTTGGTAGGCATATACTACGTGACGTCTACTATGCGATTTCGGGGTAATGATTGACCTCCAAGGTTATTTCTCTTTTTATTTTCATTTTATTTCATTGTAGAATCAACTCTCAGCAGCAGCCAGCAGGGTGGTTGTGCGGCGCATGCATATGGACGCCGTTCTCATCCCTACCACCTTCGCCGTCACTTCCTCTACCTCTACATATCTTAAATCATTCTTGAGGCAGATTGAAGACTTAAGTGCCAGCTTAAGTGAAAAATGAAAGAAAACGTACTAAGTAATTGCAACACAAACACAGACTTAATCAGTTTTAACACGAAAAGATGCAGATGAAAGAAGAGAAGTAGGCTGCTAGGGTGGAAAAAAGAAGAGCTGCTCAGGAAGCGGCAAGCACATCAACCTCTAAGCAAACGAATGCTAAACATACAGAGAAAAAGGTTGAAAACTAGGAATGCTCAAGTGAAGTGTATTCACTCCACGTTATCGTGCAGTGCGCCGTAACTGGTGTTATATAATCCAGCATCCTGTTAGCCTTCTTAATGGCTTCTTAACACTGTCTGGCAATTGACAGTGTAGTGTCCTTTGAGACTCCTTAATCCCTCTCATAAGTACTTTCAGTTTTCTGACCTTCCATTGTGTACTTAAATATACTGCAACATTTTCACTTCCTACTTGTAATATTTTAAGTATAGATACATTAAATTTAATCTGCCACAAATCTGACCAAGCCCGTATGCTGTTCAAGTTCCTCTGTACTGATTCAGTGGTTCTAGATTATCTGCCAAACTGTTTAGCTTGGTATCATCTGCAGACTAAACCTGCTGGTTATGTATAATCCTGATGGATACTGCTCTTAACATCACCCGGTTCTGATAAAGATCTTGCACCATAACCATCTTCTTGTTGTGTTTTAGCCAGTTCTGCACCCATCTATACACTGCACCCTGTACTCACACTTCTTTATGTTTGATCACTAACTTACCCTGTAGGACTTTATCAAATTCCTTCTGAAAATCAAAAGGAATTATCTCATATACACCTCTTTGATCGTATCATACTGTTTCTTCATCACAGAATTCCAGTATGTTAGTGTGGTCGCTAGGGGGTGCTGTAGCACCCCAAACTCCAGACACAACCTAAATGACAAAAGTTCCAGGCTCAGACATCCATCCATCCATTATCCAACCCGCTATATCCTAACCACAGGGTCATGGGGGTCTGCTGGAGCCAATCCCAGCTAACACAGGGTGCAAGGCAGGAAACAAACCCTGGGCAGGGCACCAGCCCACCGCAGTCCAAGCTCAAACAGATTCATTAAAATTATAATACCTTACAAAGGTTTAATTGTAATAATGGCACAAGCTCAATACTCTTCTCTTTCTACCATTCTTCCTCCACTCCTCACAAGCGAGCTTTGTCCTCTTCCATCTGATTCCAACTCACCTGGATTAGTCTGAGTGGCTCATTTTACCTGATACCTGGGAGTACTTCCAGTGCCAGGGCACTGCCCACAGGAAGCACTTCCAAATCAAGCAGATGTCCCATAAAGAAGTATTCACAAACCCCCAGAGAACCCTCTGGTGGCACCCACAGAACCCAGAAGTGCTGCTCCATGGAACTACAATTCCCAGCATTCCCTGTGGGTGTCCAAATAGGTACCAAAAAATCAAGGGATGTTGCCCTCTAGAGTATTAGGAAAGCAACTCATTAGAGTGGATTTCCCCTCTCTGTCTCTTCATTATTCCGGCCTCCTGGCCAGGTAAGGATCTTCAGTCCATCCCCGCCTGGGACACCAGTGTATCCACTTCCACACAAGCATCTCCTGCCAGCCTCATGGCCAAGGCAGGGCAGAGAAAATTTGACCAATCCCTGTAAGGACACCCTCCTATTCATGGCATCCATCACCTCCCAGTTGACTGTTCATTAAATCATCTGTTATTGCCATGTGTTACTTGATCTTTTCCTTAATAATTTCTCACATTAAGTTACCTGTAACACATGTTTAGCCTACTGGCCTATAGTTATTTGGATCTTTCCAATCACCCTGTTTGTATAATGGAATAATACACTGCCTGGCCAAAAAAAAAGTCGCCACCTGGATTTAACTAAGCAAATAGGTACGAGACTCCTATTGGATAATTACTGCACGGGCGATTATCTTTCAGCTGGCAACAAGTTATTTAACCCCAACTGGTGCAATGAGTTGCTTCTCATTTCTTAAACAACCATGTCGAAAGACACATCTCGTGGTCGTGGAAAAGATGTTAGTTTGTTTGAGAAGGGTCAAATCATTGGCATGCATCAAGCAGAGAAAACATCTAAGGAGATTGCAGAAACTACTAAAATTGGGTTAAGAACTGTCCAACGGATTATTAAAAACTGGAAGGATAGTGGGGACCCATCATCTTCGAGGAAGAAATGTGGCCGGAAAAAAATCCTGAATGATCGTGATCGGCGATCACTTAAATGTTTGGTGAAATCAAATCGAAGAAAAACAACAGTAGAACTCAGGTCTATGTTCAATAGTGAAAGTAAGAGCATTTCCACACGCACAATGCAAAGGGAACTCAAGGGATTGGGACTGAACAGCTGTGTAGCCGTAAGAAAACCACTAATCAGTGAGGCAAACCGGAAAAAAAGGCTTCATTTTGCTAGGGAGCATAAAGATTGGATTCTGGAGCAATGGAAGAAGGTCATGTGGTCTGATGAGTCCAGATTTACCCTGTTCCAGAGTGATGGGCACATCAGGGTAAGAAGAGAGGCAGATGAAGTGATGCACCCATCATGCCTAGTGCACCATCATCAATGCAAGATCTTGGTGAAAAATTAATGCAACACTGGATGGAACTAAATCTTGTGACATTGCAGAAGCTTTCGAAACAATGCCACAGCGATTGCATGCCATAATCAAAGCTAAAGGCGGTCCAACGAAATATTAGAGTGTGTGACCTTTTTTTTTGGTGGCGACTTTTTTTTTGGCCAGGCAGTGTATTTACTAATTTCCAATCACTAAGAATTGTCCCAGTGAAAATATGTGCTAAGGGTTTATATAGGTACTCAGTTACCAAAACGTATTTCAAAAATACTGAATCCACTTTAGTGTTGTTGATTGCTGGGACTTATCTCAGCAGTACTAGGCAGAGTGCTGGTCCAACATGATGCCCACTTACTCATTCATTCAACCAAACACTGACAATTTAATCACCTAACTCACTAATCACCTAATTTATTTAACCACATTTAATAATTTCATCACCTAACTAACTAAGTCTGCACGTCTTTGAGGATGTAGGAGGAAAAGCAGTGTACCAATAGGAAAAGGCAAACAGTGACACGGAGAACATGTGAACTCCACAAAGATAACAACTAGGCGTAGCTTTCACACTCTGGACAAGAGGAGGCAGTACAAATCACTGGTCCACCATGGAGACTACTTTATAAATTATTTTGAGATATTGTGCACTATGAAATGCAAACTGATGCACAAATTAAAAGCTGACGTTTTTGGATTAACAATGAAAGTATTGTATACAAAACAGGCAATATCACAATGAAGTATTAAATAGGGCTCTTTTTTCAAGCCGCAACAAGATGATTAAATGTAGCAGAAAGTGTAACAGCAAAGAAATACACATACAGTCATATGAAAAAGTTTGGGAACCCCTCTCAGCCTGCATGATAATTTACTCTACTTTCAACAAAAAAGATAACAGTGGTATGTCTTTCATTTCCTAGGAACATCTGAGTTTTTAGTGAAGCAGTATTCAGTTGTATTAAATTAAATCAAATGTGAAAAACTGGCTGTGCAAAAATTTGGGTCCCCTTGTAATGTTGCTGATTTGAATGCATGTAACTGCTCAATACTGATTACTTGCAACACAAAATTGGTTGGATTAGCTCGTTAAGCCTTTAACTTCATAGACAGGTGTGTCCAATCATAAAAAAAAAGGTATTTAAGGTGGTCAATTGCAAGTTGGGCTTCCCTTTGACTCTCATCTGAAGTATGACAGCATGGGATCCTCAAACAACTCTCAAAAGATCTGAAAACAAAAATTGTTCAGTCTCATGGTTTAGGAGAAGGCTACAAAAAGCTATCTCAGAGGTTTAAACTGTCAGTTTCAACTGTAAGGAATGGAATCAGGAAATGGAAGGCCACAGGCACAGTTGCTGTTAAACCCAGCAGGTCTGGCAGGGCAAGAAAAATACAGGAGCGGCATATGTGCAGGATTGTGAGAATGGTTACAGACAACCCACAGATCACCTCCAAAGACCTGCAAGAACATCTTGCTGCAGATGGTGTATCTGTACATCGTTCTACAATTCAGTGCAATTTGCACAAAGAACATCTGTATGGCAGGGTGATGAGAAAGAAGCCCTTTCTGCACTGACGCCAAAAACAGAGTCGCTTGTTGTATGCAAATGCTCATTTAGACAAGCCAGATTCATTTTGGAACAAAGTGCTTTGGACTAATGAGACAAAAATTGAGTTATTTGGTAATAACAAAAAGCGCTTTTCATGGCGGAAGAAGAACACTGCATTCCAAGAAAAACACCTGCTACCTACTGTCAAATTTGGTGGAGGTTCCATCATGCTGTGGGGCTGTGTGGCTAGTTCAGGGACTGGGGCCCTTGTTAAAGTCGAGGGTCGAATGAATTCAACCCAATATCAACAAATTCTTCAGGATAATGTTCAAGCATCAGTCACAAAGTTTAAGTTACGCAGGGGTTGGACATTCCAACAAGACAATGACCCAAAACACAATTCGAAATGTACAAAGGCATTCATGCAGAGGGAGAAGTACAATGTTCTGGAATGGCCGTTACAGTCCCCTGACTTGAATATCATCGAAAATCTATGGGATGATTTGAAGCAGGCTGTCCATGCATGGAAGAATGTATGGAAGAATGGTCAAAAATACCTCCATCCAGAATCCAGACACTCATCAAAGGCTATAGGAGGACAGCGTCTAAAGCCTGTTATATTTGCAAAAGGAGGCTCAACTAAGTATTGATGTAATATCTCTGTTGGGGTGCCCAAATTTATGTACCTGTCTAATTTTGTTATGATGCATATTGCATATTTTCTGTTAATCCAATAAACTTAATGTCACTACTGAAATACTACTGTCTCCATAAGGCACGTCATATATTAAAAGGAAGTTGCTACTGTGAAAGCTCAGCCAATGATAAACAAAAATCCAAAGAATTAAGAGGGGTTTCCATACTTTTTCATATGACTGTATTTGACCATAATAAATACAATTTTAGTTTCATAAAAAATTAGGTGCAACCCAAGAACCATCCATGAATGAGACACCAGTCTGTCCATCCATCAGCTTTTTTGAATGCTGGGTGCATTTCTGTTACAGTAAGGAGGATATATTTTTTTTTTTTGTAAAACTTGAGTTATCTGTGTGGGATGTTATTTGATTTTAATAAAATCAATAAAATTATAAAAAAAACATAAGGAGAACTTCAGCCTAACCCAAAAACATTGGATGCAATCCAGGAACCACTTCTAGATAGGGAATCAGCCATTTCCAAAAATGAAATGAAAATGTTTTGCTATGCTAGGTGGCATTTAATTTTTTAATATTAATATTTAATGTGTAAACACAAAACATTACAGTGTTGTCATTGTCTTTCAGAATTCACAGCTTCTACACATACAGGAGGATCACATTTCCATCAGAAAAAGGTGAACAAAAAGTAATGACACTTACTTATTTTAATTACCACTAACTATCTATGAATGAAGTCATCTGCATTTCATCTTGAATCCAATATAGAAACTGCATGCTGCCACCTTATAAAGCTTGAATAAAATGACTTAATTCTACACATGGCTTTCGTGTCATGAGACCGGCAATGGGTGTAGCAATGAATAGAAATATGACCCCCGCCGTGCAATGACCAGTACAAAATGGCAGTAGCCATACCACAACAAAAAAGAGAGCTTTGCAAGAATAATGATAAATACTTTCAAAACAATCATAAAGAAAATGTACAAATACAAAAAAAAGTGTTTTTAGGAGTTAACCAAGTACAGGTTTAGAGCAACAAAAGCACTAACCTGCCACTGATTTTAACTAAATTAGTGAAACCTTATTTACAGTACCTGAAAGGTCCAACATACTATAATCAGTATATCTTCATTAGCCTCATCCCCTTACACTCCCCATTATCAGATTTAGACTAGTGTTTGCATGAATTACAGTACATCATCCTACAAAGAAAGTCTTTTAAAAACTGAAGTCTAGAAGCAATACTTCCATCTTAAATGCTACATTTATGTTAAAAGTTTCAGTAACACTTGCCACCTTAATTTGAATTTTTCTTAATATCGCAATGGGCTATTAGTCTGGTCTAAAGAACAACTACTTCGTCGTAACATCATCATTTAGACAGACAGACAGACAGACAGACAGACAGACAGACAGACAGACAGACAGACAGACAGACAGACAGACAGACA
The DNA here is from genome assembly GCF_900747795.2 of Erpetoichthys calabaricus. NCBI lineage: Eukaryota > Metazoa > Chordata > Cladistia > Polypteriformes > Polypteridae > Erpetoichthys > Erpetoichthys calabaricus. Next base: position 285,112,616 of record NC_041396.2, on the reverse strand, counting down.
GACAGACAGACAGACAGACAGACAGACAGATAGATAGATAGATAGATAGATAGATAGATAGATAGATAGATAGATAGATAGATAGATAGATAGATAGATAGATAAAGCTTAATGCGCTCTGTATTAATGCCTGTCACTTTTCTGTGTATACTATAATTGTCACCATCATCATCTCTTAAGATCTTATCATTAAGTCTATCCCATTGTCTCTCTCTTCCCAGAGTCCACTTGTTGCCATATTGACCAATACCTCTTCAGACCCATGGAGCAGTAAGTTGAAACTGACAGAAGAAAACAGCTGAATGCAGTACCAGATGTCAGAATTACTAGTAAAAATTAAAATGTCCATGGATGAGACAGATTGATTTTTCATTTCAATAAGGACTATGAATCTGAGATGTTTTCTGCCACAGGACATGTAGCACCTGAATGTCATTTTTCCCTCTCCTTAGCATTAAACGCTTTGAGCAAGTATGACTGCAAGGTTGTGAATATGTTAATATTGTAAAATCTATAATTATTTGTTGTCAATTAATTATATGATGTCATGAAGCCATAGAGAGCACTTTATATTGTATTGAAGGAAAATGTTTGATTGATTGACTGATTGATTAATAGATCTTAACTTAGCAAGTCATTATGTTGTTATGTATAAGTGTAAATGTGCATGTTTTATTGTTGCTTTTATTTTTAAATTATTATTTTTCATATTTTGTGTAATTTCTGTTATGTTTATAATTATGTATTGTTTCTTTAAATGCCCTAATGTCCTATGTGCTTTGTGGATGGTTCCTCAGGAGACAGGACTTACCCTAATCTAACTGTTCCTGAGCCATTATTACTCTGGCTATTTTTTTTTTTTTTATATTACTTACCCCCTCTAATTTGTAGAGACAGCTAAGAAACATTTTTAATTTCATGTTCTCATGCAAAACAGAAAGAAAAAAATATATAGAAGCTAATAGTGACTAATTCTGTACAACAGCAAACTTTGTGAAAAGTCCATGGAATAAAAAAAAAAAAAAAATCTCACGTTTCTCACTTCGGATAATCCACATGTCAGTTATTGAGTTGTATGCTCAAACATACAAAACACATGCTTTTTTTGGTAAAACATTGTTAAACGATGCACATCATAAACTGGAAACTAAAGCATCATGGGAGTCCCTTTCTGAACTGAAGTCCCACCTACCCCCCTGTACTGGTCAAGAGTCCTGTCTTTAATTATTTCAAATGCATATTTTGCAATTCATATTTTGATGAATGTAACTGCCAGTTCTTTTTATCTTTTTATCGTACATCGACTCTAACACTGTGATCATAGCTAAACAACAACACAGAGAGCACACAGCACCCGTGACAACGTATCTTTATCTTCTTCCACTCATCCATTAATGTCTTCAAATGCCAATGTATAATCTGATTTTACACAAAGGTTTTTCCTTTGCAACAGGTTTTGATTTTTCACATCTGCAATGTATTTTTCCTATACATGCCACACATTAATTTGTTTAATAAGGGTCTTTTCAGGAGACTTTTTGTCTGTGGACTGTTTATTATAAACAGACGCTTATACGAGAGCAGCACTGCTCTTTGCATTATAAAATCACTGACACTACTTTAAATGCTGCCTTCATGAGGCATTTGATTGGTTTACAAATGTGACACTCAATGAGCCGTTTCACTGTTCATACCTATTTTTTGGGGCAAAGTTCACCCATGGTTGTCTCCAATATGCCTGGCTCTACAAGATTAGGTCATTATTGGCTCCTTTTATATAATAAATTATTTTTCTCTTCATTCTAAATAAAAACAGAATTAAAAATTTTTCTCGGACATCAGTATATGGAAGAAGAAGACGACATTGCATTTATATAGTGCTTTTCAAGACACTCAAAGCACTTTACATAGAATGGTGGAGCCACTTCAGACACCACCGATGTGCAGCATCCACAAAGGTGATGCAACAGCAGCCATTTTGCACCAGCACACTCGCCATACAGCTGTTAGGTGGTGAAGGGGTGAGAGATGTAGTTAGCCAATAAAAGCCTGGAGATTAAGGGGCCTGAATGATCAGGCTGTGATTGGCGATTTAGCCAGGACATTGGGGTATACCCTACTCTTTACAAAAGATGCCAAGGGATGTTTAATGACTACAGAGAGTCAGAACCTCAGTTTTACATCTCATTCAAAGGACAGGACCATTTTTATAACAGAGTGCCCCCATCACTGCATTGGGATCTATATTCAGACCACAGGTTAAGAACCCCCTGCTGGCCTCACCAACACCTCTTCTAGCAGCAACCAAAGCTTTTCCTAGATGGTCTCCCATCCAAGTACTGGTTGGACCCATACATGCTTACTTTGAGGTGGATGACCTGCTCTGAACTGCATGTGGTGGGAAAAGAGCTCAGACAGCATTTTCTTTGAGGTCTATTTGAGTATTTGTGAGTAGAGCTTTTTTTTTTTTCTTTTGCTGATTTTGTGGTCTTCATGGTATTATGTTTGGATTACGAACTTTGAATTAGTATATTTGGACGGCTGAGGTTAACTCCTTTTGCCACCTTTTTGCCACCTTTTCCTTGTCTTATATATTAACGTTGTCACACACGTGCGACTAGGAGTGAGCTGAGTGGACCAAGTGGAGTAATTACCCACCAGGCCAGGGGGTGGCGGGGTGCACTAAACCTACCTCTGATATCTCTACAGGCCAAAAATAGGAAAACCTGCCTGATTCAACGACACTTCCGGTTCCAGCCCCTAGACTGAAGTCACTTCTGGTTCTGACTAGATGACATCACTTCCGCCTTTCGGCTTATGAAGCCACCATCTTTCCTCCACTAGTCAGTTCAGTGGAGAACTCGAAACAATGCTCATGAGTGTTGTACAAAAGCCATTTTGCAGCCAGGGACAATATGGGTGGCTGCCCTAAACCTTTTTGTGTGTGTCAAGGCTATTCATTTAACAACGTCTACGTGTGGAAGTGTGTGTGTGTCTGACCGGCACGGAAGTCAGAGGTGGAGTCGGGCTAAGGGCTCCACCTCCAAAGATATGCAAGCGAGGCCAGCACATCGGCAAAACAAAACATCTGAAGAGAGAATCACTCACTTATCTGATATTACAGAAGCGTGGCAAGCACATCAGCAAAACGGTATCCCTTTTACTTTTCCTCCTGCCGCTAATACATAAGCAAGGCGAGCACGCAGCAAAACAAAACCTCCGAAGAAAGACAGTCGCTTAGCCGCTAATGCACAAACGATGCGAGCACGTCGGCAAAACGAAACCTCCTAGGAGAGAAATGCCCAGAGTTGTTCTTTTCGATTACCTGACATCTGTACATTTCAATTTTTTTTCTAATTTCAATAGTTTCTAGGACCCCCGTGGCTTACACAGTTCATAAATAAATATCTTTCCTTAATAAAGATTATTTTCATCTTTTTGGTCACATCCTGGAGGTTTTGCGTAGCTCCTCCTTCTTGTGAGGCATTTTGGGACATTAAGTACTTCTTGAACTTTGTTAACCAGATTCCCTCATTTTGGAGCCTAGCCAGGCTGAAGCCTACTGTTGTAGTTGGGTCTAAGCTGGTCTGAGGTGAGCATCTTCTGGGCTGGGCCATGCTAAGGTCCTAGCCTGCTCATCTAGAATTTTTTTGAGGACCACTTCCCAATGTTGAAGTCTCCAGTTCATGTTTTTGATACAATCAACTTCCCAATGAGTTAGCCATTTTACCTCTTTTACCACTGATGTGCTTTATTGTTTAATTAGCTGGCCTTTGTTTTCTTGTCTTAATCTGTGTTCAGCAAAGCAATTAGTTTGAGATTTATAAGAAATTTTTAAATATTTGAATATTTGATATAACTTTAAATGCTTAACTCTGTTATTTCATATTTTTGCTGCAGATTGTGTTTCCTAATTGTATCCTAATAATAATGAGCAGAATAGACAAGAGGACAAAAAGGCACAGAATACCGAAAAGCTGCACCTGCTTGAGCGTCGAACTTGCTAACAAGCTTATTAATGAATAAAAGCTTAAATAGACAGAACACCTGAAATAACAGAAAGATGAAAATGACAAAAATCTTTTTAAAAAATTAGATTAAAAACATACAAAATTATTTGGCTAATGGCTTTATCCAAAGTGACTTATAACATTTGAGATACATCTGGTTACATTTTTTGTGCTTCCAGTCGGAGCACCGACGGGTGAAGTTGATTGCTCATGGTCACACAGTGTCAGTAGTGGGATTTGAAACCACAATCTCAGGTTTTGAAGTCCACTATACCATGTTGCCTGCCTACCCCCTTATACCATATATAAATATTTGCTACATTTTGAGAAACGTTTTGTCATTTCTGGATTGACACCGGGAATGCGCTTGAGAACCACTGGCCCAAACAATGCATGCTGATAGAAAAGCCTAAAGGCTGACAAACTGGCATCTACATACTGTACAGTATCCAGTGACACACCTACATTTTTGGGGCTCTGAAGCTTGAACTGTGATGGGGGCCTCTTTGCCCCCAAATATTTGAAATATATTTAAAATGAAATATTCTTAACTTGAACATTTTGTCATTTACAGTTTATTTTAACTATTACTTTGTATTGAATTATACTGTATTATTAATATTATTAAAACATACCTTCTCATACAGTAGACACCCAGATTTTTTTAAGCAATGTGGACTAAAGTCTCTTCTGGGGCCTCTCTGGGATAAATGGCCTTAAACCTTAAGCTTCATGAGTTTCAAAGTAGATCTGCCCCGGTCCATATCCATCAAACATCTGACCCTGCCTGATACAATACAGTATAAAGGAGAGCCAGATTACTCTTACACTCCAAAGAAATCCATTTTGTTTTATTAGAGATTCTTAGTAGATACAACAAGTTAGTATATTTATGTGCTATTGAGATGATCTCATGCAGGACTGGCACCAGGGTTTCATGTCTCCTTGTTGCTGAGTTTTATTGTTTTTTTTAAATGATTTCATCCAATTGATACACGAGTGTCTTAAACTGCCTTAGCATCACCCAGGAGCCACTTGGGGTCTGTTAGGCACAGCTTCAGATTCTAAAATAATCTTGTACACAAGTAACATTTGTCTAGTCCTCCATTATCATTCATTTAAGATTTTAGGGGGTGGTAGCCTAACCTCACAGCATCGGAAACACAGGAGAAATGAACCCTAGATGGGGCTTTTTCTATCTGTGCTGCTTTTCCTTGCATCGTTGCTTTAAGATGGGGGAAAGGTTGCAATTAAATATGAAAAAACGATTGATAACTGTAATACATTTCACTAGATGAGCGTGTAGTTTACTTTTAGTATGGACCAGTTGATAAAATGCATGGTCTCTACTGTGACAGTTCATGTTATATTTTCGTATTACAGCAAATAATGTCTTCTATTTGATTATACTCGTGAATCTTAATCTACACAAAAACAAATATTTCATCTTTGAGCAGTGATATTAAATCGGTCTTTTCTTCACGAAAAGTTCATCTTATTAGTTGAATCTGGTGGACTGGTGTTATAAATTTGCCTTTGTGTGTGTGTGTGTTTGTGTGAATGAGTGAGTGTGTCTTCGCCCTACAATGAACTGGCACCCCGTCTAGGTAGCGTACCTGCCTGCGCTCCATGCCGACTGGGATAGGCTCCAGCTACCTCGTGACCCTGCCGTGGATAAGAGGGCATCACTGTATAATGTATAAGTATAAAGAACAGTGCACTTCTTAAATTTTACCTCTCCATCAAATGCAACAAGCTCACTTCTCTATTCAAGTAAATCGCTAAAAGGTGTTCCTAGTGCGGGTTTACAAAAACATGCGAGCAACACTCACCGATGCAAATCTGGCTTCGCCTGCGGGTCCTCTGAAGCACGTATTCAAAAATCCTTTGTTTCTAATATCTACTGCTTTAGATCTCCTCAGTTAAATCCAGATGATTTTCCTGTTTAAAATTCATTTGGCCGCGCAGGAATTTGCGCTCAAGCACATATGTTCAAAGTCGCCGCCTGTGGATTGATTCATCTCTCGGTGTTTTCCACCATCGCATATGCAACTCACTTTACACTCAGCTACATGCTGCCCGTTTAAAACCACCAAAAGTCCATTCAAGTTAGCGGCTGCTCTGCACTTCAGCTCAGGGTCTGGCGGTGACCGCGGTGCTGTTGTGAAGTTAACACAGCAGCTCAACTCGTCTTTGATTGGCTACAAAAGAGGAAGGGAAGTCACTTAAAAAAAAAAAAGCGTAGCACTTCCTCTTATTTTAATTACAGTAACAAGTTTATTCCTAAATGAAAAAGAGGAATCTCTCTTTACTAATGTCTATAAAATAAACATACACATTTGTATAAATAAATAATTTAATATAATATTAATATATATATATATATAAATTAATATACTGCATGTATACTGTATATATATATATAGTATACATACAGTATATTAATTTTTTTATTTATATATATATATATATATATATATATATATATATATATATATATATATATATATATATATATACTGCATAAATCTGTAATACACTCACGCACATATATAGACACAAACATATATACAAACACAAATACATATACATCCACACACAAATATAAATTCAGGGCCAATACTAAGAGTGCCTCTAAGGAAAACGCCATTAACAGTCACTTGGACTAGAACCTAGCATATGCAGGCTTAAAAAGAAAAACATCCCAATAATGAAAAAGACTTTATGACTAACACCTTCCAATCCCTGCCTTATTAATGTCCCCCTCCACCCCTTACAACCTCCCACACCACCTTCACCTGCTATATATTGCCTTTGATTCCTATATGTCTAATCATTTACCTCTGATGATGAGTCCTGGTAGGTTGTTGAAAGCTTAGGGTTAAAAAAAAAATTTTAAGATACGTGACTCGTTTTCTCTCTTTGTAGATCTCTAGACACATATATATATATATATATATATATATATATATATATATATATATATATATATATATATATATATTTTTTTTTTTTTTTTTTTTTTTTTTTTTTTTTTTTCAAGCAGTGTTGCATTTGGGGATGTTAGAGTTTACCTGAGCAAGTATAGGGCAGGAACAAACCCTGGACAGGGCAGTATTCTATCGCAGGGCAAACACAAACACACTAAGGCCAATTTAGCACTGTCAATTCATCTTACCTGCATGAGTTTGGATAATGGGAAGAAACCAAAGCACCTGGAGGAGAAACCTATGCAGACATGGGGAGAACACGCAAAATCATACAGGGAAGACAGAGGACATGAACTTTGTTCTACTTGCTATGAAGCAGCAGAGCTACCACTACACCACCATGCACATATACATATTTAGACACATACTGTTAGGTCCATAAATATTTGGACAGAAACAACTTTTTTCTAATTTTGGTTCTGTACATTACCAGAACGGATTTTAAATGAAACAACTCAGATGCAGTTGAAGTGCAGACTTTCAGCTTTAATTCAGTGGGGTGAACAAAACGATTGCATACAAATGTGAGGCAACTAAAGGATTTGTTTAACACAATCCCTTCATTTCAGGGGCTCAAAAGTAATTGGACAAATTAAATAACTGGAAATAAAATGTTCATTTCTAATACTTGGTTGAAAACCCTTTGCTGGCAATGACAGCCTGAAGCCTTGAACTCGTGGACATCACCAGATGCTGGGTTTCCTCCTTTTTAATGCTCTGCCAGGCCTTTACTGCAGCGGCTTTCAGTGGCTGTTTGCTTGTGGGACTTTCTGTCTGAAGTTTAGTCTTCAACAAGTGAAATGCATGCTCAATTGGGTTAAGATCAGGTGACTGACATTGGCCATTCAAGAATTTTCCACTTCTTTGCTTTAATAAACTCCTGGGTTGCTTTGGCTGTATGTTTTGGGTCATTGTCCATCTGTATCATGAAACGTCGCCCAATCAATTTGACTGCATTTAGTTGGATTTGAGCAGACAGTATGTCTCTGAACACCACAGAATTCATTCGGCTGCTTCTGTCCTGTGTCACATCATCAATAAACACTAGTGTCCCAGTGCCACTGGCAGCCATGCACGCCCAAGCCATCACACTGCCTCCACCGTGTTTTACAGATGATGTGGTATGCTTTGGATAATGAGCTGTTCCACGCCTTCTCCATACTTTTTTCTTGCCATCATTCTGGTAGAGGTTGATCTTGGTTTCATCTCTCCAAAGAATGTTTTTCCAGAACTGTGCTGGCTTTTTTAGATGTTCTTTAGCAAAGTCCAATCTAGCCTTTCTATTCTTGAGGCTTATGAGTGGCTTGCACCTTGCAGTGCACCCTCTGTATTTACTTTCATGCAGTCTTCTCTTTATGGTAGACTTGGATATCAATACGCCTACCCCCCGGAGAGTGTTGTTCACTTGGTTGGCTGTTGTGAAGGGGTTTCTCTTCACCATGGAAATGATTCTGCGATGATCCACCACTATTTTCTTCCACGGACGTGCAGGTCTTTTTGCGTTGCTGAGTTCACCAGTGCTTGCTTTCTTTCTCCGGATGTACCAAACTGTAGATTTTGCCACTCATAATATTATAGCATTTTCTCGGATGGGTTTTTTCTGTTTTTGCTGCTTAAGGATGGCTTCTTTCACCTGCATGGAGAGCTCCTTTGACCGCATGTTGTCTGTTCACAGAAAAATCTTCCACATGCAAGCACCACACCTCAAATCAGCTCCAGGCCTTTTATCTGCTTAATTGATAATGACATAACGACGGACTTGCCCACACCTGCCCATGAAATAGCCTTTGAGTCAATTTTCCAATTACTTTTGAGCCCCTGAAATGAAGGGATTGTGTTAAAAAAATGCTTTAGTTGCCTCACATTTTTATGCAATCGTTTTGTTCACCCCTCTGAATTAAAACTGAAAGTCTGCACTTCAACTGCATCTGAGTTGTTTCATTTAAAATCCGTTGTGGTAATGTACAGAACCAAAATTAGAAAAAAGTTGTCTCTGTCCAAATATTTATGGACCTAACTGTATATACACATATATATGGTGGAGGCAGTAAGTAAAAACCAGGAGAAGCAAAAAAAAATTGGGGTGCCGTCAACTGAGACTCCATCCTCCATGAGCCCTCGTGTTTATACTGTCCCAACATTATGCTTACTTGTGTGTGGGCGTGGCTGAGTTGCCCTGCATGGGTGGTTTCTCTGAGATTGGAAAGAGCAAGAGAAGATATACTTAACTTTGCTGCACCCTCCTGTCCTGGTGGGTTATTGCATACCTTGATAATATATCGGTTTAGACACATTGGTTGTAATATATATATTAGTTTTAATACATCCATTCAGATATTTACATTGGTTGGGATACATTGGTTTAGATATATGCATTTGTTTGAATACATCCATTCAGATGTATACGTTGGTTGAAATGTATAAATATTGGTTTGTATAGATCTGTTCTAATATATATACATTGGTTGAGATATATAAAAATTGTTTTTATAGATCCATCTACATATATAAAATCCTTATGTGCGTCCAGGTGTCCATGTGTGGGTGTCTTCTGATGAAGTGCACATGCGCGGGGCACGGTGCGATGCACGATATTACTGTCAGAGAAAGTTAGAGGCGTTTTACAGAAATACAAACCAATATTACTGTGAGAGGAAATTAAAGGTACACAATATAGTGACGCATATTACAGCCACATACAAGCCAGTATTACTGTCAGAGGACATTAAAGGCATATTACCGACGCGCACGCCTGTATTACCGCCAGAGAAAATTAAAGGTATATTATGGACGTACAAGCCAGTGGATGTACAAGACGGTATCATTCAATAAGGGCGCGCACAAAAAGGCGAGCCTCAAAAGGGCGACCTCAATTGGGCGCAGCGAATAAAGGCGTGCGTAAATAAAGATCTGCACCTTTGTTGCTCTTCACATATTCCAGAGCCATTTGAACTAAATTATCTATGAACGCCTTTATTCGCCGCGCTCAATTGAGGTCGCCCTTTTGAAGCTTGCCTTTTTGTACACGCCCTTATTGAATAGAGCCGTACAAGACAGTATTACTGTCACAGAAAATTAAAGACACACAATACACGGCGGCAGCCCACGAAGAACGGTCAGCTCAGCAAGTAACATCAACAAAAGGAAGGCTGAAAGAAAGAAAAATACGACCAACAAAAAGAATGAGGTTAAAGTCCCTTGCCATTTAATATAGACTGTTCCTACTAATGTTTATGCTCTATTGTTCAAGCGCCCATTATTGTAACGGGCTAAATGACTAGTTCTAATATAAATATATTGGTTGAGAAAAATTGGTTTGGACATATATTTTTGTTTGAATACATCCGTTCAGATATATACATTGGTTGAGATATACTGGTTGAATATATTGGTTTAGATAGATTAATTTAGATTTATACATTGGTTCAGATATATCTGTTCAGATTTATATTTTCAGACATATACAACTATATTGATTTGAACAGAACAGTTGGGATTTACAGGTAGCCACAGCGCAGCTACCTAAGTTTAACATTACCATTTCACTTCATCACTGCTTCAACATTGTTGTCATTATTGGACATACTGTATTTTCATATTTTCCATACTGCACTTTCTTATTTGCAATGGTCATGGACAGGTTGACAGAGATTAGACAGGAGTCCCCGTGAACTATGATGATTACTGATGACATTGTGATCTGTAGCGATAGTAGGGAGCAGGTTGAGGAGACCCTGGAGAGGTGGAGATATGCTCTAGAGAGGAGAGGAATGAAGGTCAGTAGGAACAAGACAGAATACATGTGTGTAAATGAGAGGGAGGTCAGTGGAATGGTGAGGATGCAAGAAGTAGAGTTGGCGAAGGTGGATGAGTTTAAATACTTGGGATCAACAGTAAAGAGTAATGGGGATTGTGGAAGAGAGGTGAAAAAGAGAGTGCAGGCAGGGTGGAATGGCTGGAGAAGAGTGTCAGGAGTGATTTGTGACTGGTATCAGCAAGAGTGAAACGGAAGGTCTACAGGACGATAGTGAGACCAGATGTGTTATATGGATTGGAGACAGTGGCACTCACCAGAAAGCAGGAGACAGAGCTGGAGGTAGCAGAGTTAAAGATGCTAAGATTTGCACTGGGTGTGATGAGGATGGATAGGATTAGAAATGAGTACATTAGAGGGTCAGCTCAAGTTGGACGGTTGGGAGACAAAGTCAGAGAGGCGAGATTGCATTGGTTTGGACATGTGCAGAGGAGAGATGATGGGTATATTGGGAGAAGGATGCTAAGGATAGAGCTGCCAGGGAAGAGGAAAAGAGGAAGGCTTAAGCGAAGGTTTATGGATGTGGTGAGAGAGGACATGCAGGTGATGGGTGTAACAGAGCAAGAGTCAAAGGACAGAAAGATATGGAAGAAGATGATCTGCTGTGGCGACCCCTAACGGCAGCAGCGGAAAGAAGAAGAAGAAGATTTTACATACTGTATTTTACATAAGAAGCATATGCCTGTCGGTCGCATTTTATTTTGTAAGCCATCTTGGTTAGAGGTCCTCGATTTCAAAGCATTTTTTTTTTCTTTCATTATTTAAAACACTTACACAGATACCTGCTTCCTTGCCCCACTCCATCCCATCCTGGCTCATTGTGCCCACCTCATTTGCACCACCTTGTCCTTCACATGACAGATTCTTTTCAAAAGATGAGTTATAAAAAAACATTGATCACAGCCTCAATGTCCCATTTTCTTACCTCATGAAACATTTGTTTATCATTGACTGAAAGCCACAGGGTCATTCTGGTATTCATTATTGGCAGAATTTCATTAAAGAGCAATCTAAGTCAGGAAGGATTAAAGTTCCATCTGCTGAAATGACGAGCCTCTTTATTAAGGAAAACACTGGAGCTGTGCTGTTTCTTCACAATGTTGAACAGAGATCAGGGATCAGAATGATCAGAATGTTCATGCTCCACAAATATCCGATGCTTAACTATTTTGATAGTTAAACTGCCCTTCATATAACACACCTACATATATATATTACCAGGTGTAAAAGAACTGTTATTTTAAAGAATCACCTCACAAGTAAGTTTGTTCTTATTACAATCACAACAACTGCAATTCGTTCTCCCTCCTTTCCTCCCTAGGTGAGTGTTGTCTTCTTTCACTCCCAATTCCGATATGCCTGGGTGAGGCTGAATGGCTTCATTTATATTGGACCCAGGAGCACATCTGATGCCACAGCATTGCTGTCCAGAAGCACTTCTTGGTTGAGCCAAACCTCCAGAAAATCAGGGAGTCCTCTCCCAATAGCTCCATCAGCTCAAGTCACACATGTAATCATGTGATGTGCCTTCTAGGTATGGAAGTGAGTAGAAATTTGGGGAAAACCTTAAATGTAACATCCAAAGTAGCACGTTTTCTGCTTGCCTTAGAGTGGAGAAGAACTATCCCAAGGACGCATGATGTCACTTTAGGTCAAAGCCATGATCGTCCTGTCTCTTGATCCTTGTCATTGTTTAGTTGAGCTTGTGGGAGACTGAAGTCTGAAATGACAGCAACCCTACCGTGTCACATGTGATACTAAGGATTCATTTGCAATTCTATTTTTTGTGCACAATAGCCCAAACATTAAGCAGAGGAACACCAGCTGGTGCCCCAACATTTCTTGTCTCTTTGCCATAATTTAACTATATTATATAGAAAGGAGGGGGGACCTAGAACTTCCTGAAATCAGTCAATAGCACAAGAGTAGTGTGTAATTATTGAATATTCCACTAGATATCATATGCCTACAAATCTGGTAAATCAGTCCACTGAGTGGTATTGTGCTTAACTGATTGACTGTGTATTTCTGGTATTTATTCTAGAATCGTGAACCTGACTTTGTCAGATTTTCAATAGATAATGATGATTGTGTTTTTTGACATTGACGGAATTGTTAATAAAATGTCTGTTCTCTGTGAATTTACTTTGAACTGCTGAAGCATTTACAAAATCAGAGAAGTGGCGCACCCAGAACTAAATTTTGAACTTTGCCAGTGCAGCTGCACACACCACATTGACAATTAAAGATCTACTAACCAAAAAGAGTGTGATTGTTACTTCATACCTAACCGTATATACCAGATCTTTTCCTGTTACTTCTTTATATTCCCAAAATTCTAATTAAAATTGAAATTGAAGGGAAAAAGATTTGCTACCGTGGGAGAAATACAGTAAACAATGCAGGAGGCTGTAGACATAGTAACAGAACAGGAGTACAGGAAATGTTTTCCGGGAATGGGAGAAGCACTGCAACAAGTGAATTGCATCTCAAGGAGAGTATTTTGAAGGTGACTAAAAGGGAATTGCTGTAAGGTGTATAATAAAGTTGTTTTAACAAGTTGGAGAACGTTTGGGTCCCCCTTTGTTTATATATTAATACCTACTGTATTTCTATATCTATATTTAAATGTATACAGTAAATGAGTACAAAACACAAAGAACAGAGGGTTGGTATCCCACAGGAAGTCCCATTTAATTGCAGTGTCAGGAGGATGAAATTATGGCACAAACACGCCAGGAAAACAATCACCATTTGCCGTTGTTGAAAAGAAAAACAATCCTCAGAGTGCTCAGAACTCCAGTCTCCTCAGAAGTTGATCCATGTGTGAACTCCAACTTCCATTAGGCCTTTGAGTTATTTATCAATGAGACCAGAAGAGGTGGAGCTTTGAACTCACCAGACGTTACCTCATTGGTCCTCTGGGGTTTTCTCATCCTCCACTCTAAGGAAACAGATGGAACAAAAGTTAGCAGTGGTGTCACACTTCATTCCTTTCCTGTATTTGTCAATCATAAACCTGTAAAATGCTCCCTATGCCTGGGTGTTTGGTATATATTCTACATATATTGATACAGGGTTGCATAGTGGTAGCACTGCTGCCTCACCATAAGGGTGTGTGTGTGTGTGTGTGTGGTCACCCTGTGATGGACTGGTACCCTGTCTGGGGTTTGTTCCTACCTTGCACCCTATGCTAGCCCCCCAATGTGAAATCCACCATGACCCTGGCCTGGATTAAGTGGGTTAGAACATAACATATATTTATACATCTCAGAAACATTAAATGGTCCAAAGCTTAGACCCATCATGCGCACATGGTGATTGGTTTCACTGTCTTTACTGGTGTAATCCAGAAGGCATCTTAACATTGCATTCTTCAAGCCACTTAATCCAATTCAGAAGCCTGCCTTGGTAGCATCATACACAAAAACACAAGATGACCCTGAATGGGTGTACCAGTGTCATACAAGAATTGACTCAAACTGCAGCTAGTGTGGAATGAAAAATTATCTAACACACACACATTTAGGGGTGCGGAAGGAACCCTGAGAATAACCTACACAGACACTGAGAGAACATGCAGACTCCACTCATACAACAACTGGGTGTAGGATTCAAATTTATCTGATTGATAGCTAATCTGACCACTGCTTACCAAAATAAGGAATTTGTATCTTTTATAAATATAAATGTTATTTTGCTATGTTTTATAATGGTGATTGTAAATTGGGGGCAGCACCGTGGCACAGAGGTAGTGCTATTGCCTAACAGTATGGAGACAAAGGTTCGTGTTCTGGATCCTTCCTGTGTTTAGCTTGTATTTTCTCCCGATATCTGCTGTTGTTTCCTCCCACCATCCAAAGACATGCATGTTAGGTGAATTGGTAATGCAAAGCTTGTGTGTGGGGGGGTTGTGCGTGCATGTGTGTGTGTGCGTGGGTGTGTGTGTGTGTGTGTGTGTGTGTGTGTGTGTGTGCGTGCGTGTGTGTGTGTGTGTGTGCATGTTCATCCTGCAATGGACTGGCCCCCTGTCCAGGGTTCGTTCCTACCTATGCTACCTGGACGAGGCTCCACCCCTTCCTTGACCCTGCTGTAAAATAAGCAGGCTAGAAAATGACATGACCTGAAGCTGACCAGATATGATTAAGTCTGTCTGAAAGCATGTCCTGCAATGAGCTGCTCTCCGTCCAATGCTTGCTCCTGCTTTGAGTTCTGCACTGCCACAGTAGCCTGTGATGGTTTAGATGGGAAGTCAGTTGTGCACCAGCCACAATTTAAGAATTCAACTTTGAAAAAAAAAAAAGTCGCCTGTTATATTGTATTTATGTTATTGTCATTATTTTCCATAGAGCATGTTGATAGTTTTGTTGAGCTTGAATAGCCATTAAGCAGTCAGCATTTTTTGACTGCAAAGTGTTAAAAAAAGTCAGCAGCAGCAGCTCTGCCTCAGAAATAGAAGTAGCTGCACCGCACCACTAGTTCCCCATTTGTTTTTCAACATTTCCTTTGTATAAGTTCTTCATTACTAGTTGATTAAACATATAACAGCAATAAAATTAATTTTTATGACAAACTAGGGCAATTTCAAGCAATAGTATATAAGAAATGTTTTAATTTAGTAATTCTGCCGCATAGTAACAACAAATGCATTCAGCAAATATTCTTGCTAGTAGCAGTAGATTTCAACAGGTACGCCATTAAACTGACTCTGTATCATTAGAACATTTGAGAATTTTGATGAGAACAGGCCATTCAGCCCAACAAAGCTCATCAATCTTATCACCCAATTCCTCCAAAATAACATCAGGTTGAGTTTTGAAGGTCCTTGCTGTCTACCACACTACTTGGTAATGTATGGCATGTGTCACGATTCACTTTAAGAATAGCTGACTTATGAATATGAGCATCGTCAGGCATGCTAGCCTATTTATAAAGTGTTTCTGTGTTATCCAGGGTTAAAACTGGTCTAGAAATTCTGCTAAGTCTTTGTCTTACAGTTTCATGAAAATAGCAGCAAAGAGTGAGAAACTACTTCCTTGCAGCAAGTGACAGAAGCCATGTAGTCTGCCCATTGCAGTTCTGTGTGCCGTGTGAATGAGTGGATGTTACTTATAAAAATCAAACAAAACTGGGAGAATTTTTTAAAATTTTTAAATGTGTGTCAGTTTCAAAAGTGGTGAAAGTTAGATCTGGGGTTAGGATTCATTTTTTTGAACATTTTCTGACCCTGTTTAATTCAATCTGAGCCTATCCAACCATCACTGGACATCTGGCAGATATCAGGAGTGTTATTATTGATGGCAAAATCGGATGCCATCATGAATAATCCCCTCCATCCACTCCAGGAGGCGCTGTCTTAGAGCACTCTTAGTCACAAGCTAATTCCACCGAGTTGTGCTAAGAACCATCTCTAGGGGTCTTTTCTGCCCACTGCTGCCAGGCAATTTGAGGCTTCCACTCAATGTACTCATTAAGTTTATTTATTTATTTATCACTTGACTGGCTGTATTATCTGTCCTGTGAGTCTGTATCCTTGTTTTTTATATTTCTGCTGCTGTATGCATCTGAATTTCCCCCATAAGATTAATAAACTTTACTGATTTTAATTTAATGTAATCTATAATTATAACATAAAACTCTCAGACCCTAAGTTAATTTGGGGCCACATAGAAGCAAACCCTATATCAGCAGCATCGAGTGCAAGGCAGAAACTTAGCCTGGACATGGCGTCAATCTATCACAAGGCCCTCCAAACACACACAAACACACCAAAAAAGCCAATTTAGAATTTTCTAAATAACTCATCAAATACACATCATTGAGGATGTGGGAGGCTATCCAACCCAGTTATGGGGAGAACAAGTAATCTGCACAGAAAGAAGAACTGGGAATAGAATCTGAGCCTAGGATGCCATAAATGTGAGTCATCGACACACTAATTGTGCCACACTTTATCACTACTGTGCCATCAGCAGCAGACACAAGGTAAACATCAACCCTGGATGCAGAACTAACAAAGCTGCAGCTGCTAATAATAATAATAATAATAATAATAATAATAATAATAATAATAATAATAATAATAATAATAATAATATAGCACTTTTCTTGCTACTAAAAGTAGTTTACATCGACAGAATGGAACCACTGGATGATGTGACAACAGCCATTATTGTACCAGTACGCTCGCCACACATTAGCTATTAGGTGTTGAAGAGGTGAGAGAGACAGCCAAATACAGACAGAGGAGGATTAGAGGGCCAGAATGGAAGAGGCCATGATGGGTAATTTAGCCAGTGCATCAGGAAATATCCGACTCACAAAAGTAGATAATTATCTTCTTTTTAATTACCTTCATACATAGCGATTGGTCCATTCAGAAGATTTCCTTTCATGTTTCAGATCTCCCATTGTGTATTTAAATCTAACATTTCTACTTCCTAAATGTAGTACTTCACATTTACTTACATTAAATTTCATTTGCCGCAAATTGACCAGCCTGTATGCTGTCCAAGTTCCTCTGCAACAATTTAGCTGATTCTTCATTATCTGCCCTTCCACCTTGCATGGTATCATTTGCAAAATTAAATAGCTAAATGATTATATTCTTGTCCAGATCATTTATGTTTATTAAAAAGAGCAGTGGCCTTGGCACTAATCGCTGAGGGACACCACTTTTAACATCACCTAATTCTGAGAAAGTGCCCCTCGCAATAACCCTTTGCTGCATGTGTTTGAGCCAATGTTGTACCCACCTATAGACCATTCCCTGAATTACCACTTCTTATGTTTGATCACTAACCTTTCATGTGCTACCTTATCAAAACCCTTCTGAAAATAAAGATAAATAATATCTAATTATCTTATTATTACTGTACTGTATCTGCACCTCCCTTTCATATGCTTCTCTTGCTTCCTCATAGAATTCCAACATATTACAAAAATTCTACCTTTCACATCCAAATTCATCTTGAAAATTTGCAAATATTACTGTCCGAGATATGTGCTGCAGGATTTTTTCCTTAATAATTTCTTCTTTTATTTTACCCATGATACACTTTAAGACTACTGGCATATCGTTACTTTAATCAGCCTGTTCACCCTTTTATGTACGACAGGCTAACATTAGCTAGCCTCCAGTCTTCAGGAGTTTCCCCAGTGCACAGTGACTTTTCAAAAATGTCTGCCAAGGGTTTAAATCTGGGTGGCGCCGTGGGTAGCGCTGCTGCCTCGCAGTTGGGAGATCTGGGGACCTGGGTTCGATTCCCGGGTCCTCCCTGCGTGGAGTTTGCATGTTCTTCCCGTGTCTGCGTGGGTTTCCTCCGGGTGCTCCGGTTTCCTCCCACAGTCCAAAGACATGCAGGTTAGGTGGATTGGCGATTCTAAATTGGCCCTAGTGTGTGCTTGGTGTGTGGGTGTGTTTGTGTGTGTCCTGCGGTGGGTTGGCACCCTGCCCAGGATTGTTTCCTGCCCTGTGTTGGCTGGGATTGGCTCCAGCAGACCCCCGTGACCCTGTTCGGATTCAGCGGGTTGGAAAATGGATGGATGGATGGGTTTAAATCTGCACTGATTAACCTTTAAAAGCACTGACATCTGGTCCTGGTGAGTAATTTTCAGTTTATTTAATCCAAGCAGCACTTCTCCCTCTAAAATATCCAAGTCACTAAGTACCTCTTTAGTTGTTCCTGTTTCTTTTGGAAAGTTATCGACTTCTTTGCACATATAAAGTTCAATAAATTGCAAGATGAAAGTATTTGCTGTTTCACTGACTGGATATTCTAACTCACATTTACCATTCCTAATACTCTTCACCTCCTTTGTGACTGTTCTTTTACTACTAAAATACTGGGAGAATATCTTTGAAACTTTATTCACTTTTTCTGTAAAATTGTTTGCTGTTGCATAGCAATGGCCTCCATTGATGCATATTCAGGGTAATTAAAAGTTTTTCTTTGCTATTATTGCAAACTACATGGGTTAAGTAACATATAAAAAATATTATTTTTGTATGGAGAATTCCTTTAACAAATATTTGTGTACACTGCTTATTTAGATACAGAGCTGGCGAAGTTTCACCTTGAAGTGCAACACTGTACGATAATATTTAAAAATGTTTTTTTATTATAAAGTAGCTTCAAATTATAATTATTGATGTGGATACGATTGTTTTTGAATAGATCTTGTTATACCGACCCATGAATGAATATTAGCTAAAGATTTCAAAATAGTTACAGACTCTTATATAATGATGCTATAACTTAACTCAGTCAGTCAGTCATTTTCCACCCTGCTATATCCTAACACAGGGTCACAGGGGTCTGCTGGAGCCAATCCAAGCCAGCATAGGGCACAAGGCAGTAACAGACCCCGGGCAGGGCACACACACACCCCAAGCGCACACTAGGGACAATTTAGGATCACCAGTGCACCTAACCTGCATGTCTTTGGACTGTGGGAGGAAACCAGAGCACCCAGAGGAAACCCACGCAGACACGGGGAGAACATGTAAACTCCACACAGGGAGGACCCAGGAAGTTAACCCAGGTCTCCTTACTACAAGGCATCAGCACTACCACTGCAGCACCTTGCCGCCCACAACTTAACTCATTTTAGTTGTATTTATTATGCTTTAATTAACCCTGCTGCATATCATAATAAAAGCAATAAGAAACATGAGAAGGGTTGGTTTAAAGGCAGGTGTTTTACCAAAAAGAAAAACCAAGAAAACAGTGCAAGTACACATCCAGGAAGAAACACCCTATGTAGATGCAAGTCTGTTCTGACTCACTATTTCCGGTGGGTTCTTGTTTTAAGTTTGTCGTGGATGAAAGAGTCGGAACTTCCAGAGGAAAGGTGAAAGTGATGTCTGCAGTCTTCCCTCCTGTAGTCGTCAGATCTGGGAACATAAGAGGAAAAAAACATAAGTGATAGCGCCAGGGTGATATTATAGTTAGCCAGGGTGAAATTATAGTTAGAAGCCCTGAAGATGCCCCTTAAAAACACATCTGTAATAGCATGTATTATTTTAATACGTCCTGAAGGGATTTATGTAAATACCCAAAACATTATTCTTGACATTTTTGTAATATATGTATCATGCATGCATGTGAGAGGATCATTTTTCAGGTTTTGCTAAAAGTAAGTAATACCACCCTGGGGTGAGAAGGCGGCACTGCCACTAACCATCTTGTCTCCTTCCCTCACAGGCTCGAGAAACCATCCCTTGAGGGCACTGGAGATATAACAAGCCCCACCCCTCCCTGTCCACAGCATATAAAAGGAGACTGTTCCAGGAGGTTGGCATCTCATTTTCATGGTGAACAATAAAAAATACAGTACATAGTATTGTATTATTTTTAGTTGATGTAATTTTATTATTATTATTTGTTATTATTAATTCCCTCGATTCCAAACTATTGAAGTCCAAACTTTCTCTTTTGGATGTCCCATTATGGCGCTTGTGCTCATTGCTACTGGGCTAAGGGAGCTGTCTAGTTTGCAGTCTCCATGACCAAGACTGAACTTGATTATGTAGGTTTGAGATTGTTATGTTGTCGTAGTAGTAGAAGCAGGATTGTTACATGTACAGTACAAAGTACAGTGAAATTCTTGCTTTCATTTGCATCCAACATTCTCTGTGTCACCACTCTCTGGTGTTGTGATAAACAAAAATGTAATAAATGCTGAATAAACACTGAGAGCTCTAGTTTGGTGAACATTTGAATTTTTTTGAGTGAAAAAATTCTCCTTGACTTTCATGTGAAAAATGTAATCTTTCTCCATGTTTTGTTGCATTTTAACACATGGTGTCCATAAAAAATATGACATATAATATGTTAATCTATTCAGTGCGCAAGTGTAATTTATCACTTTTATACTTGCAGTGCTTGTTTTTGGTCATCATTATTTTTCACTTTACATCATCAAGTATGGTACAGGATTAAATTGTACATTGACTCTACTGATGTTGAATTAACTGTTTTTAAAAAAAGTAAGCTTGTTTTATTTTGGTAGTTTAAAATACAGCAAGTACACCATATGTTTGTCAGATTACTACAAAAATATAACCCTTGACCATCATTAGTTGTATTTCAGGAAAAGACGATCTGAGATATGGTCTTCAGTTTCAGACTGTAGTAGCTCAATTCCAATGACTCAGCTTAGCCATCGCAAATTCACTTTTGTGTTATTGACATCATTAGAGAAAGTAGCAGCAGGCGCTTCAGTTATACACGTGCATCTGGGATTCTCTCTCTGTGGCAGCAGATTTCACATGTGTGACATCTTGATCACCTCTCCATGGCGGCCTGCTTTTTTATATGTTATCATGTCATCTTTACCAAAAGCATTTGCAAAACTGCAGTGGCTAGACCATCTGACAGCATAAAGCAGATTTCTCTTCCTGTAATTTGTTTAGTTTCTCTGTTTACCTTTTATGGCTTACAAATGTCTGTGTGGAACTTGCATATTCTCGCTGTGTCTCTGAGGGTTTTTCTCCAGGTTCTGCTTTTTCCCTGTCACATTCCAAAGATGTACAGTATGTGACATGTTAATTGATCCATTTACCCTGGGTCAATTACCCATGATGCATTTACTCTTAACATGTGTGTGTGTGCATGTGTGTGTGTTGACAGGAGGGTGGAAAGAATGGAATAAAAGCAAGCATTTTATCCATAGCTTTTCTTAAAATATATATTATATTGTAGTCTAAAAATTTTAGTCACTCTATTTGGCAGCACATCTAAGTCTAACAGTCTAACATTTATGAATAACAAAACCAACAGCTATGTTCAGCTGGCATAAAATGTCAACAAAGTGCAGGTGAAGACAAATGGATTAGCGCCAAGAAAACATATCTTGGTTTTCAAAGAGTTTCTGATAAGGCTGATTACTTTAGAGGTCTGTGATCAAAGAAGGGTGATATTCAGGATTGTGGAAACTATAGAGGGATGAGGCTCATGTCACAGGAAATGACAATTTGGGGAGTTACAGAGAGAAGGCTTAGGGAAGAGACTACCACAGGGGATGAGCAGTTTGGTTTTATCCCAGGAAGAGGAACGATTGATGCACTCTTTGCAGACTTTGCATTGAGACAGCTCACTGAGAAGCATCAAGAAAAAAAGAAAGGTTTGCATGTGGTTTTTATTGATTTGGAGAAGGTTTAGGATTGAGTGCGACATCAAAAGGTCTGCAGGTACATGTGAGAAAGGAGTACCAGAGAAGAATGTGAGGATTGTCCAGGGTATGTGTGAGGGAATGAGGACTCAGGTTATAAGCAATGTTGGGGTATCAGACAAGATCCCTGTTAGAGTGGAGTATTTCTGCACCAGGGCTCTTCTTTAAGTTCTTACCTCTTTGATATGGATTTGGTTGAGGTGAGTTATGGGATAAAAAACCAATCCTCCCAGTACATGCTTTTTGCTGATAACATTGTGTTGTGGAGCACCTCAAAAGCAGAAGTGGAGAGGAAGTTAAAAGAGTGGAGCAGGGTCTTGGAAGATACCGTAGATGATTGAAGATAAATAGGAAGAAGACAGAATATAACATGAGGTTTAATGATGACCAGGATTCAGAAGTTAGTCTGCTTATAGAGCTATTGAAAAAAGTGAATATGTTTAAATATCTTGGATCGGTGGTAACCCACTGAAAACTGGTGTCAGAGATAAACCCATTGAGTACAGTGTGGATGAAACAACTGGAAGAAGGTATCAGTATTGTGTGATCGAAGAATTAAAGCAAAGGTTAAATGTAAGATTTTTAAGACAGTGGTAAGACCAGCAATGGTGTATGTAGATGAGACATGGACAGTAAAGGAAACACAGGAGAAGAAGTTAAATGTGGCAGAAATGAGAATGTTGAGATGTATGTGGGGAGTTAGAAAAAAGGACAGAATAAGAAATCAGACAATCAGGGGTACAACAAAAGTCCAAGAGATATCTAAGTACAGGAAAGTAGCATGATGTGGTATGGGCATGTGATGACGAGAGATAATGAACATGTAGGCAAAAGTGATGGAAATGGATATACAGGGGAAGAGAAAGTGAGGGAGGCCAAAGCAGAGGTATATGGATGAAGTAAATAAAGATCTGCAACATTAACTTAAAAACACGAAGCAAACTATTATGGTGAGATGGACTTTTCTTGAATTAGGTGATGCCCAAAGCAGTGTCCCTCAGTGATCAGTACTGGCAAAGCTGTTCTTTTCAATATCTGTATGAGAATTTAGATAGCAAGCAAGATAAGTATGCAGATATGGTGGAATAGCACATATTTATATATTTATAATCATAATGTTGATGATTATAACTGACAACTAATGAAAGTCCCAAATTCAATATCTCGGAAAATTAGAATATCAATTAAGACCAATGCAAAAAAAGGATTTTTAGAAATGTTGGCCAACTGAAAGGTATGAACATGAAAAGTATGAGCATGTACAGCACTCAATATTTAGTTGGGGCTCCTTTGACCTGGATTACTGCAGCAATGCGGCGTGGCATGGAGTCGATCAGTCTGTGACACTGCTCAGGTGTTATGAGAGCCCATGTTGCTCTGATAGTGGCCTTCAGCTCTTCTGAATTGTTGGGTCTGGCGTATTGCATCTTTCTCTTCACAATACCCCATAGATTTTCTATGGGGTTAAGGTCAGGCGAGTTTGCTGGCCAATCAAGAACAGGGATACCATGGTCCTTAAACCAGGTACTGGTAGCTTTGGCACTGTGTGCAGGTGCCAGGTCCTGTTGGAAAATGAAATCTGCATCTCCATAAAGTTCGTCAGAAGCAGGAAGCATGAGGTGCTCTAAAACTTCCTGGTAGACGGCTGCGTTGACCTTGGACCACAGAAAACACAATGGACCAACACCAGTAGATGACATGGCACCCCAAACCATCACTGACTGTGGAAACTTTACACTGGACCTCACGCAACATGGATTCTGTGCCTCTCCTCTCTTCCTCCAGACTCTGGGACCTTGATTTGCAAAGGAAATGCAAAATTTACTTTCATCAGAGAACATAACTTTGGACCACTCAGCAGCAGTCCAAAGGCGAGACACTTCTGACGCTGTCTCTTGTTCAAGAGTGGCTTGACACAAGGAATGCGACAGCTGAAACCCATGTCTTGCATATGTCTGTACGTGGTGGTTCTTGAAGCACTGACTCCAGCTGCAGTCCACTCTTTGTGAATCTCCCCCACATTTTTGAATGGGTTTTGTTTCACAATCCTCTCCAGGGTGCGGTTATCCCTATTGCTTGTACACTTTTTTCTACCACATCTTGTCCTTCCCTTCGCCTCTCTTTTAAAGTGCTTGGACACAGAGCTCTGTGAACAGCCAGCCTCTTTAGCAATGACCTTTTGTGTCTTGCCCTCCTTGTGCAAGGTGTCAATGGTCGTCTTTTGGACAACTGTCAAGTCAGCAATCTTCCCCCTGATTGTGTAGCCTACAGAACTCGACTGAGAGACCATTTAAAGGCTTTTGCAGGTGTTTTGAGTTCATTAGCTGATTAGAGTGTGGCACCAGGTGTCTTCAATATTGAACCTTTTCACAATATTCTAATTTTCCGAGATACTGAATTTGGGACTTTCATTAGTTGTCAGTTATAATCATCAAAATTAAAAGAAATAAACATTTGATTAAACAACAGTCTGTGTATAATGAATGAATCTAATATACAAGTTTCACTTTTTGAATGGAATTACTGAAATAAATCAACTTTGTCATGATATTCTAATTTTATGACCAGCACCGGTACATTGCGTGGTGCACTGCAAACACTAACCTTTAGGTTTGCTTAGATTTCAACCTGTCTCAGACGGTTTGCACAAGTAGTAAAATATAAAAGGAAGGTCTTTTGCTCAATTTCTTTAAGAAATAAAATACTATCTATTTATTTATTTATTTGGTAAACTTTCCTTATTTTCTGACTTTAACCTCCAGTTTTTCCAAACTGTACTGCACTGACTCAATGTTTTCATCATCTAAGCAATGTACAGAAGTGAGGCAAATAATCCATGGTACATTATGCTCAAACTATATAATGCACTATCCATCCATCCATCCATTTTCCAACCCGCTGAATCCGAACACAGGGTCACGGGGGTCTGCTGGAGCCAATCCCAGCCAACACAGGGCACAAGGCAGGGAACCAATCCTGGGCAGGGTGCCAACCCACCGCAGGACACACACAAACACACCCACACACCAAGCACACACTAGGGCCAATTTAGAATCACCAATCCACCTAACCTGCATGTCTTTGGACTGTGGGAGGAAACCGGAGCGCAGATCAAATCTGGAGTAGTGTGCGCAGTTCTGGTCATCACTGTAAAAGAAAGACATAGCAGCTCTTGAAGTTGTGCAGAGGAGAGCAACCAGGAGCATCCCAGAACTTAAGGACATGTCCTACTGTGACAGACTCAGAGAATCAAACCTGTTTTGTCTCAAGCAGAGGGGACTAGGTGAGGACATAATCAGGTCTTCAAAATCCTCAAAAGCATTGATAAAGTACAGCTAGCAGAATATTTTCAGTTTATGGGTGAGTCATGTACTTGAGAACAACAGTGAAAATTAAGGCATAGGGGCTATTAAGACTGAAGTCAGGAAACACTCCTTTAGGCAAAGAGTTGTGGGAATCTGGAAAAACCAATTAAGCCATATACTCTAGTTAAAATAGAGATGTAGACAATCTTGAAGAAGAATCTGAATAAGATATTGGGACAGCTTCTCTATTAGGTAATCAAACGTGCCTGATGGACTGAATGGTCTCCTCTCATTTGTCAAATTTCTTACATTTTTATCTCATGATCTTCTCCTTGGTTTCTCAGTCTCACATCTTGGACTAACTATAGCCAGATTTACAATATTTAAATGATTGACAAATTCAGTGATGAGATCCACAACAAGAGAGACAAATTACAGAGTAATAAGTTGTCACACATGGCAATCGAAAGGCTTCCTCACAGGCTCACTCAAGGTGTGTAGTGACCCACCAAAATGAGAGGGGGCGCAACCGCTAACCTTGTCTTTTCCGTCTTTCCCCACAGTGCTGAGAAGCCATCCAGTTGACCCTGCTGTTTCCGGTCCAATCACCATAAAGTCCCAGGCATGGGAAGGAGGCATCATTTACTGGCTTGAGCAAATGCTGGACAGAGCTCTGGTAGAAGCGACTAGAATTGACTCATCTGTTTTGTGTAATTTCCCTCATACAGGATGTATGCCAAAGAGTGTCATTACTTTTCTTTTTCTTTTTGTTTGACAGTGGACAATAAAAATGACAACCTGGTTGTCAACCCAAACTTTCTTTTGCTGTCTGGAAGACCTGTCATTCACACACCCAGCCACAAAGTTTTATTTCTACACCAGGACAAATTACAGAAACTATAGTAAGAAATGCATTCAATAAATTACATGAAGTACTTGATTGAAAATAATATGGTAAATAATAGCCAACAAGGGCAATTGAGAGGAGAATCCTGCCAAACCTGTTTGTCTACTTAAACTACTTTAAAAAGCCTTTGATAATGTTCCAAACCAAAAATTAATTTTGGAAGTAGAAGCCGTGAGAAGCAGAGGTAATTTACAAAAATGGATGTCAACCTGGTTAATCAGCCAAAAACACAGAGTAAAATTAAGGAGAAAGATCATTGGTGGAGTCCCTCGGGTCTTCTTGGACTGTTATTTTTTTAATTATTTATAATAATAATAATAATAATAATAATAATTGGGGCAGAGTGGTGTCTCTGAGGCTAGAGATCTGCACTGGTAATCGGAAAGTTGCGTGTTGAAATCCAGTAAAAAATGCCAAAAGTGACTCTACTCTGTTGGGCCCATGAGCATGGCTCTTAACCTGTAATTGCTCCGTCCTGGGTATGATGTTAATCTGCATCTAGCCCTGCATGTAGGCCCTCCAACCTGCAGGGAAAATCTGGGTGGTGGTGGCAGAATTGGTACTCCGGCCACCATCAAAAACCTCACACTGTTCCATTCCACCTGAACTAGTGTGGTGTTGAGGTGTCACCCATTGAATGGCTGCAATCGGGTCTTAATCTGGGCTACTGAGTTGATTTGTCATGTGGTGTTTTGGAAAATGGGCTTAAATGTAGAGAGGTGTAAAAGTGCTACTCACGGGCAAAAGGAAAAGTAATTATGAACACAAGCTGGAAGACACACTGACCTAGAAAGGAATATATGAAAGAAATGTAGGTATTTATTTTGACATAACATCTTTATTATGTAGGCAATGTGCAGAAGTGATTAAAATGGCTAATAAAATGTTTAGTTGTATTCAGTTTTTGCAATTTAAAATAAGAGGTGTTATCCTCAGGATGTAAATGCTCTGATGAGATCTGGAATACTGTGAAAGTCTGGTCGCAACACTACAAAAAAGACATAGCAGCCGTCGGAGCAAATAAGTGCATCCCAGGATTAAATGGCATGTCCTAGTTGGTCAGGCTTTTAGAGTTAAATCTCTCTAGTCTCATTCAGAGAAGACTGCAACAAAATTATGAAAGGCATCAATAAAGTCAATCCAGCAGAATTCTTTTGATTAAACAGCAAATCACATATTCAGGGATAAAGCATTTAAAACAAGTCAGGAAACACTTTTTCACACAAAGAACAAAGGTAAACTAAACCAAACTAGCAAGCTGTGTAGATGGAGCAGAAACCTTGACAGCTTTTAACGAGTATGGAAATTAGATATTAACACGACTTAGCTATAAGCTAACCAAATGAGCATGACAGACTGAATTGTCTCTGTCAGGCTTATTATATCCTTATGCAAAAATGCTTTCATTCATTTACATGTTACATTTACACGTATTTGATTAGCAGATGCTTTTATCCAAAGCAACTTACAAAAAGAGATCAAAATAATTTAGTATACATTGGTCTGGGTGACAATTTGAGAGGAAGTGTTACAGAACAAGGTTGCAAAATTGATCACCACAAGTGAAGAGCTCAGAACAAAAATTCAAATCAGTTACACTTCCT
This sequence comes from Erpetoichthys calabaricus, assembly GCF_900747795.2. Lineage (NCBI taxonomy): Eukaryota > Metazoa > Chordata > Cladistia > Polypteriformes > Polypteridae > Erpetoichthys > Erpetoichthys calabaricus. The sequence continues at coordinate 285,084,811 of NC_041396.2, read as the reverse complement.
TGGTTACAAGAACCCATCAGAGAATTTATCAATAGACCAGAAACTCACTGAAGGAAGAGAGAGTCTACAAATGTGTTTTTAACACATTGAGGTAGTCAGTGTTTTGAATGGAGATGGGCAAGTCATTCCACCAGCTAGGAGCTGAACATGAAGAGTCTACACTGATATTTGATACCAGTCAGAGACAGCATCACCGGATGGCATTCATCAGTAGATCTGAGTGGGCAAGAAGGAGTATCTCATGGGAGTCTCCAAATATAGGTGGTGACCCATTGACTACTCTGTAGGCAAACATCAAGGATTTAAACTTAATATGTGCTACTACAGGGAGCCAATGTAGTGATCTGAAAAGAGTAGTGACATGTACTCACCCCAGCTCAATGAAACCAGATATGCTGCTGCATTTTGCATCGTCCGCAGCGGCTTGTTGATATATGCTGGATCTTCTGCCTGCACAGCATTGTTGTAGACTTGGCATGAAAAGATCAAAACCTGGACCAGGAATTGTGCTGAATACTTCACCAAATAGAGTCTGATCTTGTTGTATAGAGTGAATGAGCAAGACCAAGGGACAGCTGCATATTGCCAGTGAAGGACAGTTAGACACTGAAACCAAGGCTGAGTACATAATTGGCCGATGTTAGTTATAGTTAGTGCCTGACTGAAAAGAAATGGGATGCTGAATAGACAGATGAGCTGGGGTAAAAAGGAGGTCTGTCTTTGCCAGGCTACACTAGAGATGGTGATCCTTCATCCAGATTGAAATATCAGTGAGACATGCAGAGATTCTAGCTGATACAGTGTGGTCCTCTGGAAAGAATGACAGGTACTGCTATTTATCATTGGCACAGCACTGAAATGAGAAATAATGGTACTGGATGATAAGGTCTAGTAAGGAGTTATATTTGAAGAAGAGAAGAGAACCCAACACCATCATGCATGTCTGATGCTTGGTTGACATCTCACCTCACTAGGAAACAGAGTGGGATTTGCTCAAAAATGTAGGGCTCACACCACCTGAGGACAGTCCCAGAGATGCCAAGATCAGTGAGGGTAGCAAAGAGGATCTGATGATTGAGTCGAAGTTGAAAAGAGATCCAGAATGATGAAGACAGATGACACGTTAGTAGCTGTAGACAACCAAAACATATCGACAACAATAAGTAAGGCCATCCTGGTGGAATGGCACTTTTTGAAGCTTTAATGATTAGCATAGCATTCTGTTCTATGAAAGGTAGGAAGAGACTTGGTTAAAGACAGCATGGTTCAAGTGTTTTGGAGAGAAAGGAAAGAGTGACAGGTCCATAAATACCTACTTGAGATGGGACATTCAGGCACTGCGACTGCATTAACTAAATGGTAGGCATATTCAGGTGAGAATCAACAAGAAGATATCTAAGTAATTATGCACCAATACATCTTTTTTCTCTCATTTGTAAAACTTGTTTTATGTTACAATTTAAAATTCAATTCACAAGTTTTACTCCCTCAGATATCATTCCATATATGGTCATCTTGATCAGAAATTCCTAAAACCTGGCATGTCCAGGGGTGCCAAAACCTTTACATACAACTTTAAAATATCTAAATAAAACTTGCATATTAAATTTGTACCCTTCATCATGTTAGGTGCCATGTCATGTGTGTTAGGTAATTCCAGAATGGCCCCTGAGAATGGTGAGTTGACCTCACCAAGGACTGGCTGTGAGGATATCTAACCTGAACTGGGAAAAGCGACTTAGAGAATATTAGGAGTTCCCTCACATTCATATACATTATACAGTATGCTGCTGCTGGAGAATGTGAATTTCCCATTGGGATTAATAAAGTATCTATCTATCTATCTATCTATCTATCTATCTATCTATCTATCTATCTATCTATCTATCTATCTATCTATCTATCTATCTATCTATCTATCTATCTATCTATCTATCTATCTATCTATCTATCTATCTACATGGAGTTGAAGCAGAAACCTTCACAACTTTAAGACGATTCTGGACGAACTATGAGGACAGCTTATAGCTATCAGCTAAAAAAAAAAACCGGACTTAACGGACTGAACATTCTCCTTTCGCTTGTCAAATTTCGTGTGCTGTTATATAATTTATGTTTCAAAAAACAAGTGAACTGCACGTTCCAAATCACGTCACAGCGATGGAACAAAGAACTGGTATTTCATTTTAGTACTGAGCTCCATCTTGTGGTAAGTTGAACTTTGTCTCCTATTGTTGTGGATGTCAAGCAAAATGACACCTTTTTTTGGCCAACTAAAAAGATTACAACATGCAATCTTTTTTTATCTTTTTAGTTAGCCAATAAAAGGTGTCCTATTGTTGTGGCAAAGGATTATTTCACGTTTTTTTTTTTTATAATGATAAAGACATTTACCCAAAATTAATTTAAAACATGTTAAGTACATTTCTGCCAACATTTTCATTATATCAGAATAGTATATTTCAAATGAAAGCAGTGGACACTGAGCCAGCGCTTTTGTGATACGATGTGCAACATCGTCTTTTCCGGGCTGTTTTTGGTTTAAGCCGTTGCTTCTGTTCAAGCAATCACAGGCGCGCCCCCTTGTGGTCTGAAAAGAATGACGGTTGATACGTGAAGGTACCTCATAGGTGTGTGCAATGTGTAATAAGCCTGGAGCTGAAAAACAAAATAAGAAAAAGACAGATGTATTGGGGCCAAAATTACTTCACTGTTTTATTTTATGTAACATTCTTGTCTCTTTTAAATGTAGTGACCCCTAAATTAATTTAAAATAACTGTGCTATACCCAAAATATCTCAGAATAGGACCTTTGGGAGGATACCCAAATCAAGACCCCAGTTAGTATTGTAAGCTTATTAGAGACTTGTTTAAAAACTCGTATAATGAATCTTGAACAACCTTGCCATTTAAGATGTAGGTTTACAAACTGATGAACATGGGATTTTATAAGAGAATATCACCAGTTGTGACAGTGTGATTTATTTTAAATGGTGGTCATGAGAGGTAAATGAGTTTTGTTTTGTTTTTTTGTTGATTGAACATAAATGGTTTTATTTGAATGCGGTGGGCTGGCGCCCTGCCCGGGATTTGTTCCTGTCTTGCGCCCTCTGTTGGCAGGGATTGGCTCCAGCAGACCCCCGTGACGCTGTGTTAGGATATAGAGGGTTGGATAATGGATGGATGGATGGTTTTATTCATTCATATAGCAAAGATGCGACATTAGAATTACACAAATTAGCCTTTCCCATAGAAATGTGTTTTCCCTCGTTTTAACACCCCGATATAAAAAAAGACGCCCAGAGAGGGGGTTTCAAGCAATCAAGGCAAGGATACTTTGTGAAATCTTTTCTTTCAATCGCTCTCTCTTTTTGACGAAAATGGGCTTCCATTAAGAGCACGTAATACATTTGCAACCACTGGTGTGCCCCTGCCCTTTTAAATGAAGGTAAACACATGCCATTATGAGAAAATATATGCTCATATATGTTCATACTACCCTGCTTTAAATTTTGCTACGTAGCAAATTCGCTACTCCCGTCATCTTCGTAAAAGGAAGACTAGGGGCTGGACAATACACACACGGCTAAATAAATGGCATGTGAGTGTTGCTAGATTGGACAAAATCAGATTGGATTATCCTGGGTAATGAGAGTAATCTTGCAGCTCTCAATTTAACCAATTGCATAAACGGCACTTACTGAAAACAGGGATTTGAGTAAGTACGTTGCCTCATTTGTATGAATTATCCAGGTGTTTCTAGTGCAAAATTTCACATTTTCCATCAAATAACTTATTTTCTGCAAATACACTCAATAGTGTTACTGACAGGGCCGGATTTTCCTATAGGCTAATTAGGCTTCAGCCTAGGGCCTCAAGCTCAAGAGGGGCCTACATTCAAATTGTTAGCAAAATTAAAATTACACTATTCTAAAAACAGTGAACACTAAAACACTGAACCGAAAATAAGGAGAAATTCTATGCATATGACTAATAAACAAACATAAAAATGTACTGGTTAAGATCAACGCGTATTACGTATTTTATTATCTCTCATGTAATTTACAAACTTAGAAATGGAAGGTGAAAGGGCCTCATAAGTGGAATAGCCTAGGGCCTCTTTTCATATAAATCCGGCCCTGGTTACCGGCTATTTTACAACTTGTATTTCGAGTACAGTTTCTTAAATTTGGGGTAGGGAGTGGTCTGTTTTTGCGTCGTGATTGATAATTGTATTCAATGGGAAAAGGCCGCGTAAGGTTTGCGGAGTGTCAAGTGTCACGACACTGCTGTGATCTAAAGTGTCTTTTCTCCAAGTGGAATCCGGATGACTGCCGTCGGCGATTCAGGCTCTCAATGACAAAAAGAAGGCAAAATTGCGTTTGCGAGGAAAAAAAAGTTTAAGAAGCCCTGAATTAGGAAAACATACGTTACATAACCGGAAAATGATTGCTTTAAGAAGTCAGTCGTATACTTCTGTAGAGGTCGAACAAGCACTTTCTATATCTGAAATTTCTAAAACCCTATGAACCATCAGCTACAGTTTTCTAAGTTGATGGCAAGAACAGATTTCATTGATTGTTGCTAAAAGGAGGACGCATAACCGCTTTCTCACCTATATTTTTTAAAACTATTTCATGTTTATGGAATACGCGAACGTGCACAGATGCTCAAAACATCGGTGCAAAAAGAGAAATAATAAAAAGTCTGCATTAAGTGGGAGTTAACGTTATTCCCTTTTAATTATTTTAATATGCTCATGATAGGATTCCAAGGAAGAAAAATACATACAAACAGAACATCCTAAAGGAGGAAAGAACTTCTTCATACTGGCTGCAATAAGTCAAGAAACGAGAGGATAAAGGTAATATTTAAAGTCAAATGCAGGAAGTAGTCCATTATCTTATCAAGTGTCATGTAACATAAATGTTGAGTGTAATTTCCCAGGGCCAACTTTGATGTCCCATGCAATCCACTTGGGGCCGTCGTCTTCGCAAAGATGAAAGCTGTAACACCAAAATAAAAGGAGTCGTCTAAACAGCTACCAATTACCCGATCGAGTGGGGTACCGACTTGCTGCTCTAAGTGGTCCGGCCCCGAGCATCACTGATACTTAACTTTATACTGGCAGCTTCTTGTTTCCAAAAAAACAACGCAAGCTGCAGCTCTTTGGCCGCACCAGAAACAAATAAAATTTACGTAGCCAGTTCTCCTGCTGCCACTTTCTGACCTAATGGCCCTCCTCCTATATACATTGTCACAGACCAATCTAAAGTTATGAGTAGAATCTTGTTACAAATTCATTAAAGTTATAAAAAAAAAATAACACAACAAGTAAAAAAAACGTACTTTCTTTGCATACTCTACAACAACAACATTTATTTATATAGCACATTTTCATACAAAAAGTAGCTGAAAGTGCTTTACATAATGAAGAAAAGAAAAATAAAAGACAAAATAAGAAATTAAAATAAGACAACATTAGTTAACATAGAAAAGGAGTAAGGTCCGATGGCCAGGGTGGACAGAAAAAAACAAAACAAAAAAAAAAAACCCAGAAAGCTGGAGAAAAAAATAAAATCTGTAGGGGGTCCAGGCCACGAGACCGCCCAGTCCCCTCTGGGCATTCTACCTAACATAAATGAAATAGTCCTCTTTGTAGTTAGGGTTCTCACGGAGTCACTTGATGCTGATGGTCATACAGACTTCTGGCTTTTAATCCATCCATCATTGTTGGAACATCATGGTACTTAGAGTAGATGCTGGTGGCACAAGCCACCACCAAAAGGACACCAGAAAAGGAAACAGAAGAGAGAGTAGGGGTTAGTACAGATTTTAGAGCCACCATGAATAGTTATTATAATGAATTGGATATACAGAGTATCAGGATTAAATTACAGTGAAGTTATGAGAAGGCCATAACGTAACATTTAGGATCTAGGATACGTAACATTTTGCTTTACGTTTTAAAAGCTTAAAACATTTTCTTTTTAGTTGGAGACAAGATGCTTGGAAAATAAGAATAAACAGTCTAATGTCGAGATTTTTTCATTAGCTTTTTAATAGCCATTTCAAAGACTGGCTACTACAATGACTAGATATAAGTACAGTTACATTATAGTCCTAGGAAATGTTTTAAAATAGATTAGTGTCTGCAACCTTAAAACGCTGACTTCATGACATCTCCCTGCAGAAGGTAACTTCGAGTAGCCGTCTGCGTGTCCACATTACTGACTAGCAGGGCAGAGCTTTGCACGGAGCAGGTGTCAAACCACAGATTTTATCACTGAGATGAGTAACTACAGGTATGCAAAAAAAAAAGAAACACACACCCTCGGGGAATTCGATCCCAGTTTGGTTTTGCCTTGCCTGTCCTGTTGCTACACCTCTGATGGGATGGGACAAGAAAGGAAGGATATGACTTGCTTCTAGGGCTCACTCAGTCTTCCAGATTAAATACTGGTCAATTAACGGGGAATTTAACTGTCACCTTGTCTGTTGACCCTGTACACCTCAGACTTTAGATACATATGAGCATATACCACATAAGAAATCTGACAAATGAAAGGAGACTTTCAGTCCATGGCACTTTTTTATTTAGCTAATAGCTAAGCTGTCCCAATATCTCCTCTCGATTCTTTTTAACGGTTGTCAAGGTTTCTGCTTCAACTCCATGTCTTGGTAGTTTGTTGCATGTTGTTTGTAAAGAATTGCTTCTGGACTTCAGTTTCAAATGCACCTCCCCTTAATTTCCACTGATGTCCTCAAGTATGTGATTCATCTTTAAGCCAAAAGAATGTTGCTGGATCTACTTTATGAATGCCTTTGGGGATTTTAAATACCTGGATTAGGTCCCCACACAGTCTCCTCTGCTCAAGAGTAAGCAAATTTATTTCTTTGAGTCTGTCAGAGTATTAACATGTTCTTAAGTCCAGGGATACATTTGGTTGCTCTGCTTTGCACAGCTTCAAGTGCTGCTATGTCTTTCTTGTTCTGTGGTGACCTGAAAGTCATAGCAGCACATGAAGCTGTGCAGAGGAGAACAACTAAGTACACACATAAATAGAAATGTTCTAATAACACAGCCATCGTTAGTTGTGCTAACTTGTGAACCAATCTGCTCAGACTGACAACAGACTTTACTTGTTAACTCCGGGCTTCATTCAGCTAAAATCTAAAGGCTGGTCGCTGGTTGATCTTAACTGTGGAGCTTCTGTTTTGTAAGTTGTTATTCCAGAACTGCCCTTCACCTTTAGAGAATCATCATTCCTACTGACATTAAAATGGACTGACTCAGTGGAAGGTACAACAACTTTACACTTGTAAACAATGGACTGAAAACATAAAAACAGACTGTTTTTATTTGTTTAATTAATTTGTCCATGCTTAGAGGAGATTCCTTGTGTTTTTGAGTATGAGAAGGGTCTCTGTGTTATTTTTCAAGCTTTCATTATTATTATTATTATTATTATTATTATTATTATTATTATTATTATTATTATTATTATTATTATTATGCTTTCATTTTCACAGGTCGCTGAGTTTAAACATGATAGGTTGCAAAGGAATGATTTTCCTGGAACACCATCAACTATCAGTAACTCAGCGTAATCATCCTAATTCATCAGTGCCAAAAAAAATTTGACTAGGTAAGATAAAAATAGCCTGTGCATGTAAATTACCACCCTAATATGAAAATAGTGGTTTAGAGATTGGTCAAGTAGCCGATAACATGAAACACCATTTTTTTACAATTCATTTAGGTGGAGTGGTGACCCTGAGGCTAGGGATCTGCAGTGGTAATCACAAGGCAGCCAGTTCGAATCTTGTAAATGCCAAAAATGACTCTACTCTGTTGGGCCATTGAGCAAGGCCCTTAACCTGCAATTGCTTTCTCCTGGGTATGATGTTAATCTGCATCCAGCCCTGCAAGTAGGCCCTCCAACCTGCAAGGAAAATAATCTGAGGGTTGATGGGAGAATTGGCACTCCAGCCACCATCAGAAACCTCACACTGTTCCATCCCATTTGAACTAGCGTGGTGCTGAGGTGTCACCTGCTGCACTTGAGTCGTAATCTGGGATCCTGAGTTGGTTTGCCATGTGGTAGGTGCAGCAATACGCTGTATCAGTGTGTGCTCCTAACCTCTTTACAGTGAGTAATTTTAAATCTCACACTCATCTCAGTCATTTCTCAACAAGTACACACTTATGTTCCACCTCCACTTTAGAATTGAAGAGTAAAACATTTTTCTTTTGTAAACTGACATCTTCTGGTCTCTCCACAGATGATCTATGGGTTTAAGTCTAGGCTTTGGCTAGGCTACTCAAGGACAGTCAGAGACTTGTCCCAATGTTACTGCAGCATTGTGTTGGCTCTATGCTTCAGGTCACTGTCATGCTGAAAGGTGAACCGTCACCTGTGGTCATATTCACTCTGAAGCAGGTTTTCTTCAAGGACCTCTTTGTATGTGGCTGCATCAATTCTAACCAGTCTTCATGTCCCTGCCACTAAGAAGCACCCAGTAGCATGATGCTGCCACCACCATGTTCCACTGCAAGGATGGTATTAGTCAGGTGATGAGCAGTATCTGGTCTTTGCCAGAAATAGTGCATGGATTTCGGCCCATAGAGTTCAGCTCATGTCTCACCAGACAAGAGAATCTTTTTCCTCATACTCTCATAGTCCTTTAAGTGCTATTTGGCAAACTCCACGTGGGCTTCTGTCTAGCCACTCTACCATAAACAACTGATTGATGGAATGCTGCTGAGATGGTTGTTCTTCTGACAAGTTCTCCCATCTCAGCAGAGGACCAGTTACTCAGTTTGGCCAAATGGCCAACTCCATTTATTTATATAGCACATTTTCATACAACAATGTAGATCAATGTGCTTTACAAGATTACAAAGAGAAAGTTACAAGAAAAGAAAAACAATTAAGATTAGACAATAATATTTAAGAATAAGTAATAACAAAACAAGGTAAGGTCAGAAGGCCAGGAGGACAAAAACAACAACAACAACAACAAAAAACTTCAGTTAGGCTGGAGAAAAAAAAAAACAAAATCTGCAGGGGTTCCAAGGCCAAAACACCACTCAGCCCCCAATGGGCCTACTACCTGTTCTTAAGTCATTTCTATTTTTTTTTATGATTGACATGATAGGATTTGATGAAGCTGGTCTTGTAGACAGCTGAGACACCCGGCTTCATTCCATTATCTTAGGTGGCTGCCTGGTGCCTTGATCAGGTGGTGGTGGTGCAAATCGCCAACACAGAAGAACCGGAAAAGACAGGGGTAAAATAGTGGGAATTAGTGCAGATTGTGGATCCCTCAAGAATATTACAATTATATAGTCATACAGTGTTTTAAGAATATAACTGAAATGTAACTACAAAAAAGCCAAATTAAAATAATGTATTTTTTACAGTTTTTAAAAACGTTCCACGGTATTAGCCTGACAATTTTTTAATGGTAAAGTATTCCAGATTTTAGGTGCATAACAGCAAAAGGCTGCTTCACCACTTCTTTTCAGGTTGGTTCTTGGAATTATAAGCAGACACTCATTTGGTTACGACTTGGAGTGTAAGGGGACAGACATTCCAAAATATTGGACAGGGTGAAATTATTTAAGGCTTTATAAACCATTAGTAGTATTTTAAAGTCAATTCTGAACCACACAGGTAACCAATGTAACAATGATAAAACCGTTGAGATGTGTTCAGAATTTTCTTTTTTTAGTTATGACTCTGGCTGCTGCATTCTACATTAATTGTAACTGATTTATGTCTTTCTTAGGTAATCCTGTTAGGAGTTATGGTAGAAATTTAACATCTTATTAAAGAAAGAAACATCCTCTAATAGGACAAATCAGTTCTCAGGTAGGAGAAAAGCTGTTCATTGTATCTTTTACTTACTCCTCAGCAAAATATCTTGGAGGGAGCATTCTTCAAAAGCAGTCTGTTACAGCATGGTGTGGTGGACGGCCACCACCTTATCCTGGCCAGGATGCCCCTGAAGTGGAAGGATGGGGCATGGCAGCTTTTTCAAGACACTGCCTCCCCCAAAAGGCTAGATGGCAGCTCCCTTGGAGTGTAGTGGTGCCCCGGATGCACACAAGGCATCCTGGGACTTGGAGTCCAGTTCCTCAGCTCTGTTGGGTGCTGTGGTTGCCTCTAGGGGGAGCTATTAAAGGACCTGGGGAGTCATGCTTCCCTTGCAGCCCAGAAGTGCTTGGAAGTCATGAAGACAGAAGCCCCACAGTACTTCCGGGCTGATTAAAGACTTGGGATTCTCCATCTGACCTGGAGGTGCTGGCAAGTCACATGGAAGGAAGAGTAGGAACACTTCTGGGTCAAGAACTATATAAAGGACAAGTGGAGACCCAGCAAGCGAACTGGAATCGGGAGGAGTAGGACAGAGCATGCTGGGAGGTGTGGAGGAGAAGAATAATATTGTGTATTTACTTGTGTTTATTGATGGCTGTGGTGCTGGAGGAGCACGATCTAAAGAAGAAAGATTAAATATCCTCGTAGTGCTTTTACCCTGTTTCAGTGTGTCTGTCTGTTGGGGAAAAGGTGGGCAATATTGCCACCTAGTGTCCACCTACTTACAATGGTCCTGAATGGTCAGAGAAACAAAGGATTGATGTTCATTTTATAAACTGTTGAATTTACATACAGTGTCAATCAATGTATACATTTACTCTGGTTGGTTCGTTGGTTTACACCCAAATGGCTTTTTAAAATAAAAGTCTTCTTATACCTATTGAGATAAGCTACCATCCTTGAAATTTCTCTTCATATAACAACTGTCCATTCTGGTTGTTTACAGGACATCTGCTGATTTCTTAGTTATCTTTTAGTCATCTTTCAGTACATTTTGTTGTTCACTTCACCTTTATCTGGTTTTCCAACATTTATTAACCCTTTATGCTATTTCGTTAAGATGAATGCTATGTTACCCTAAAATTATTCTTCCACAGGGTGCATTACAGTAATCTAGTCAACAAAAAACAAAAGTATGGATTAATTTTTCAATGTCTTGAAAAGTTATAAGAGATCTAACTTTTGCTATATTCCTTAAGTGAAAAAATTCAGACCTAGTAATCTGGTTAATATGCAATTTAAAGTTTAGGTCAGAGTCAATGATTACCCCTAAATTCTTTACCTCTGTTTTGATTTTTAAACTTAAAGTATCAAATTTGTTTCTAATACCCTTGCTATTTCCATGTTTGTCAATCACTAAGATTTCTGTGTTTTCCTTATTAGAGAAATTCCTTATTTGAATGTGAGAAAATTATTACACATCCATTCAGAAATACTGCTAAGACATTGGATCAGGGAGCCAAGAGTGTCAGGGTCATCAGGCGCTATTGATAAATAAAGCTGTGTGTCATCTGAATAGCTGTACTGTAGTAGCTCACATTGTGTTTTGAGATAATCTGGCCTAATGGAAGCATGTACTGTAGAATGAAAAAAACACCGGACATAGAACATATCCTTGTGATACACCATATAGAATATCGTGGACCTCCAAAGTGCAATATCCACACTGTCTAGGGCAATTTATAAGAATACTGTGGTCTATCGTGTTAAATGCTGCACTCAATTCTATGAGAACAAGAACAGATATAGGGTCTCTATCTACAATAACCCAGAAATCATTTACTAGTTTCTGTACTCTAGTTTGTTCTAAAACCTGACTGAAACTTGTCAAGAATAGAATGTTTAATCAAATAATCATTTAGCCGCTTAATAACGGCTTTTTCTAGAATTTTACTTAAGAAAGGCAGGTTAGAAATTGGTCTAAAATAGTTAAAGACAGAGGAGTTGAGATTATTTTTCTTGAGGAAGGGATTAATAACTGTAGTGTTAAGACCCCCTTTTCTAATGATGAGTTTACTACATCAAGGACACTATCAGTAAGGACATTGGAGACTTCTTTAAAAAGCCTGTTGGTACTGGTCAAGGATACTGGTGGAGGGTTTCAGCTGAGAAATTACTCTACGTGGTTTAGGTCGATCTATTCCAGTGAAAGAATTTAACTCTCTTAAACGCGCATCATCATCTGTAAATAAGAGCTCTCTTCTATTGAATTGAATTGAATTCTCTTATTGTCTTTTTATGGTGCAATGAGATTCAATATTTAAATCCTCCATAAACTTATTTTCCTATAAAACAATAATACGATAATGAACAATGAAAAATATATAATATGAAAGTGTAAGTACAATATAAATGTATATATAGTGCAGATAGTGCAAATGATTCATAGTTTTGCCCAGGTTGTAAAATATTACAGTTGAAGTGCAAGTTTACAGCGAGGTAATTGTAATTATAAGTACAAACAGTTCTACTGGGAGCACTTCATGGACTGATTGAGTGCATTTATAGATCTTGGGATGAAACTGTTTCTGAGCCTCGAGGTCAATGCAGAAAAAGAACTGATGTGTTTGCTGGATGGGAGAAGTTCAAATAGACCATGGAATGGCTAAGTGGAATCGATGCAGATGCTGGTGGCTTTCCTGAGGCATCGTGTGCTATAAATGTCCTCTAGGGCTTTCCTATCAGCTGCTGTGCAGCTGTGATTCCACACACAGACACAGTGGGCTAAAATACTCTGAGTAGTGCACAGAGAATAACAACGCTAAAGCAGCTATGGTATTTGTAATAGTTTGGCTATTGCATACACCATTATATTGTTGCAGAATGAAATCTGCGGTGGCTTTGCACCAAGGTTAGCTTTTATACATCTCCAAGTGTGTATGGAAATGGGCATACACAACATTTTTGTGCATACGCACCATTTATACATGAGGCCCCTGGTGCTTCCAAACATCTTTGATTTCACAACTATTGAGGTCACTGTGTGTCTGAGAACACTCGAAGTTTTAGAAATGGTTTTATACCTTTGCACTGACTGATCTATCCTTCATTAAAATTTTGCCACAGGGGTCTACAGAGAGTTCCTTGGAGTTCATGGCATGATGTTTTTGTCTTGACATGCAGTCTGAATTGTGGGACCTTATATACACAGATGTGTGCCTTTCTAAATGATGTCCAGTCAATTTAGTTCACAAAATAGTTCTTGACACATCTCAAGGACAATTCAAAATTACAGGATGCACCTGAACACAATTTGGATTGCCACAGCAAACTTGATGTTCAAAAATGTTATCTCTGTCTAATTAATATTAAATCTGCAACTAAATAAAGTGTGCAGAAAGTGAAGGGATCTGAATACTATCTGATTCCAACATAATGTCATCCACCATTCAAACCTACAATACAGTGCAATTATTGGCATTTTTTCTTAAATTTAATTGTGCCTTTCCAGAGGTGTTTTCTGATTATATAAGCATTTTTTATTTGATTTTTTAAATTTTATTTACATATGGTATTATTGGAGCCATTTATTTTAAATTCAAATATATCTTAGGTTATAAAATTTCAGTTTAATAGTTTTGAAAAGAGCGTGCAAACATGTGCAAAATGGGCTGTATACATATGCACAGTTTTGCTCTTAGATGAGTTTGAATTTTGAAGGATGTAGAAAGTATTGCATTTTGTGTCAAAAATAAAACATTCACAGATTGATCCACATAGACTGCTGATTGTGAAGATTTTTGAAAAAATAAACTCAGCAGTGCAAAATACAATAAACCAAACAAAATCCTATGGGAACTGAGGATAAAAACCTGTCCCTGAATCTAGAAGTATGAAGTGCATTTAGGTGGAAGAAAAGTGACAGTGAAGGATGGCAGTGGTTCTGGAGCGGTGTGAGCTATACTGTGTATGACCTGTGGAGAAGAGTGTTGTGTGCCAGTAAAATCATCAGCATGGATGATACAATTATAGTGACATCTTGTGGCCCTGGGGAAAACTGCAACCTTGAGTCTTGAAAGAATGAACTACAATGAGGTTCCTGATAATAATAATAATAAAAATATTATTATTATTATAATGGTAGTAGTTGTTGTTATTATTCATTAAATTCTGTATTTATAAAACATCTTTCAAAACCCTAACAACCAGGACAGAAAGAACAAAAGATAAATAAATGGATAGCAGTAATAAATATTAAAATAACTCATCCTTCCCTCAGTTCTGACCAGTCTTTGTTTCCCTGCTGCTGAGAAGCAATCCTATAGCGCTGCCACTGCCATTCTTTACCAGAGGGATGGTATCAGGCAGGTGATGAACAGTGCTTGGTCTTTGCAAAAAATAGTGCTTGGAGTTTTTCCCAAAGAGTTTAATTTTTGTCTCATTACACAAGAAAATTTTTTTTCTCCATGCTCTCAGAGTCATTTAAATGTCATTTGGCAAAGTCCAAGCAGGCTGTCATGTGCACCTGAATTAATGGAGTTCTCTAATGCTTGAGATTCTCCCATTTCAGCAAACAACTTATTTTTTGTGATAAATTTTTATTAGAATGAAGAAAAACAAAGCGCAGCAGGCACACGGTAAAGTTTACTCTGAAGTTTATAATCCCCCCATCGGTGGCCAACTCTCCGGCCCTTCCACCCTTTCTTACATAGCACAAGAAACAACAAAAAATCATGCTAACCATGTTCTGTTAATTGTGATCCCCTGAGAGCCCAAATGCACAGAGTTGTCCAAAGTTGTCCAAATCATGTTTCTTCCATCTTAAAAATGTTGGGAAATTAAGATGCTTTCTAAATAAACAGGATTCCGAGAAATTAATTCATGCATTTATTTCTAGTAGGATTAACTACTACAATGTGGTGTTCACCGGATGTTCAAACTGTTCTTTATACAGCCTCCAGTTAATCCAAAATACTGCTGCAAGAATTATTACAAGAACAAGAAAATACGAACACATAACTCCAGTTCTTAAATCCTTACACTGGCTCCCAGTTAAGTTTAGGGCTGATTTCAAAATCCTCCTTTTAGCATATAAAGCATTAAATGGCCAAGGTCCAGCTTACTTGTCTGAACTTATCATGACTTACAAGTCTGCTTTTGATTCCAAGGATTAATAAAATAACAGTGGGAGGTTGAGGTTTTAGTTACAGGGCCCATAAACTGTGGAATGGTCTGCCTGCTACTATAGGAGATGCCCCTTTGGTCTCAGCTTTTAAATCCCGGCTGAAGACTCACTACTTCAGTTTAGCATACAATGAGTAGAGCTGCTGATTAAGTGTACAGACTCTGTTGTTAGTCATTAACACTAAAGCATAAGTAACATGATCATTATAATTTGTTACTAACCCTCACCTATTTTGTTTCTCTTTTCGGTACTCAAATGTGGCACTTGGTGCCACGGCCCACCTGCCAAGTTGTTTTGCCTGCCTAAGGTAAAGTCATCCCTGATGGAGGATCGCAGGAATCATGGGGTAGAGGTGTCCTTTCATTGGATTGGCTGGCCCAGCGCTGTTTCAGTTCTGGAATGGCCAATAGGGGGAGGCAGCTTGATGTCTGACTCTAAACAAATCCAAATCTTATTATGTGATATCATCTACTTATAAATTCTGCTCCGTACTTGTAAAATATTTATTTTTATACTGTATTGAGGATTTGTTCTGTTCTGTGTATTGTATTGTATTGTATTGACCCCCTTCTTTTTGTAACCCACTGCAAGCCCAATCTACCTGGATAGGGGTCTTTCTTTGAACTGCCTTTCTCAAGGTTTCTTCCATTTTTCCCCTACAAGGGTATTTAGGGGAGTTTTTCCTTGTCTTCTTAGAGAGTCGAGGCTGGGAGGCTATCAAGAGGCAGGGCCTTTTAAAGCCCATTGCGGCACTTCTTGTGTGATTTTGGGCTATACAAACATAAATTGTATTGTATTTTATTGTATGGAGATATCTTTAATGCAAATCTTCTCCAGAACACTTTGGACTTCAGAGTGGTCCGAAGATATACCTATTAACAGGACAATGACCCTAAGCACAAGATAAAGACAACACGACAGTGGCCGAGGGACAATTCTGTGATTGTCCTTGAGTGGCCAAGTCTGAATTTGAACTTTAACCCAATCAAACATCTCTGGAGAGACCTGAAAACAACTGCCCATTAATGTTCTCCAACCAGCCTGATAAAGCTCAGGAATATGAAGCTTGTCGCTTCAGACCCAAGAAAACTTCAGGCTGGAATTGATGCCAAAGGAGCTTCAACTAAGTACAGAAGAAAGCATCTGAAAACTTGTATTGATAAGATATTTTGGCTTTTATTTTTAATAAATGTACACTAATTTCTATTATCCCATTTTCACTTTGTCATTCTGGGGTACTTAGTGTTGCTTTCAAGTGAAAAATAATTTACATGGTTTTAGTATAAATAATCAAAATAACAAAAGGTGAAAAATGTGAAGGATGTGAATACTTCTTAAATGCACTGAATGTGATCAGATACTCCTCAGTGGCCAACATTTTCATTGTCTTGGGATAATATATAGACAAAGCTGAAGTGCGAGACATCACTCGGTACCAGTGATATGCACAGACCGTTTGGTCAGCAGTGGCTCAGAAGAGAAGACACACTTTACAGAGCAAGATTTGTTACATTTTAATCCTAGACATAAAATAGTGATCACTTTTATTTCTGTGTTTAATTTCAATAGACTTTTGGCAGTAACTTCAGGTATATTTACACCATAGCACCAAATATTATTTTTTATTGATCTCTGATTATCAGAAAAGGCACAGAACCCCCTCTAATGTACATATATTTTTATTTTCCAAATATAACTCATTTTAACAATACAAAAGAGCAAATAAAAAACTTCTTGCTGCAGTACATGAAATACTACAGTACATCCAGTTTCTTTATATCTTCATAGCAAAGGTTCAGATCATAGCAAATCAACTCAAATCAGCATTTTGTGTCTGAACTCAGTGAGGAGATATTCAGGGATGTACTAGGACTAATCATCTCACACCTTTTTGTGCATTAGGTTTTCAACAAGGAAATGTTAAATTCTTATGATCCTCAAACCTAAATTACAATGTAAAGTGATTTTATATACAGTGGTGTGAAAAACTATTTGCCCCCTTCCTGATTTCTTATTCTTTTGCATGTTTGTCACACAAAATGTTTCTGATCATCAAACACATTTAACCATTAGTCAAATATAACACAAGTAAACACAAAATGCAATTTTTAAATGATGGTGTTTATTATTTAGGGAGAAAAAAAATCCAAACCTACATGGCCCTGTGTGAAAAAGTAATTGCCCCCTTGTTAAAAAATAACCTAACTGTGGTGTATCACACCTGAGTTCAATTTCCGTAGCCACCCCCAGGCCTGATTACTGCCACACCTGTTTCAATCAAGAAATCACTTAAATAGGAGCTGCCTGACACAGAGAAGTAGACCAAAAGCACCTCAAAAGCTAGACATCATGCCAAGATCCAAAGAAATTCAGGAACAAATGAGAACAGAAGTAATTGAGATCTATCAGTCTGGTAAAGGTTATAAAGCCATTTCTAAAGCTTTGGGACTCCAGTGAACCACAGTGAGAGCCATTGTCCACAAATGGCAAAAACATGGAACAGTGGTGAACCTTCCCAGGAGTGGCCGGCCGACCAAAATTACCCCAAGAGCGCAGAGACGACTCATCCGAGAGGTCACAAAAGACCTCAGGACAACGTCTAAAGAACTGCAGGCCTCACTTGCCTCAATTAAGGTCAGTGTTCACGACTCCACCATAAGAAAGAGACTGGGCAAAAACGGCCTGCATGGCAGATTTCCAAGACACAAACCACTGTTAAGCAAAAAGAACATTAGGGCTCGTCTCAATTTTGCTAAGAAACATCTCAATGATTGCCAAGACTTTTGGGAAAATACCTTGTGGACTGATGAGTCAAAAGTTGAACTTTTTGGAAGGCAAATGTCCTGTTACATCTGGCGTAAAAGGAACACAGCATTTCAGAAAAAGAACATCATACCAACAGTAAAATATGGTGGTGGTAGTGTGATGGTCTGGGGTTGTTTTGCTGCTTCAGGACCTGGAAGGCTTGCTGTGATAGATGGAACCATGAATTCTACTGTCTACCAAAAAATCCTGAAGGAGAATGTCCGGCCATCTGTTCGTCAACTCAAGCTGAAGCGATCTTGGGTGCTGCAACAGGACAATGACCCAAAACACACCAGCAAATCCACCTCTGAATGGCTGAAGAAAAACAAAATGAAGACTTTGGAGTGGCCTAGTCAAAGTCCTGACCTGAATCCAATTGAGATGCTATGGCATGACCTTAAAAAGGCGGTTCATGCTAGAAAACCCTCAAATAAAGCTGAATTACAACAATTTTGCAAAGATGAGTGGGCCAAAATTCCTCCAGAGCGCTGTAAAAGACTCATTGCAAGTTATCGCAAACGCTTGATTGCAGTTATTGCTGCTAAGGGTGGCCCAACCAGTTATTAGGTTCAGGGGGCAATTACTTTTTCACACAGGGCCATGTAGGTTTGGATTTTTTTTCTCCCTAAATAATAAAAACCACCATTTACAAACTGCATTTTGTGTTTACTTGTGTTATATTTGACTAATCGTTAAATGTGTTTGATGATCAGAAACATTTTGTGTGACAAACATGCAAAAGAATAAGAAATCAGGAAGGGGGCAAATAGTTTTTCACACCACTGTATACTGTATGTATTCTCTGTAACAAAAATAAAGAAAATTGCCTGCTGCTTTCTAGTTTTAGGGTTTTATAACAAATTCTTCATTTTAGATCCCAGGTTTTGATGGATTGCCATGATCTTTGCTAATTGTGATATCTTTTGCTAGTGCTATCTTTTGCTTCAGCAGAATTTGAAAATTTCAGAGCCGTTCTTTACCACATAGATTTACGGACTTAACCAAATTAAGCCTGGAAAAAACTTTGTTCAGGAGTTGCTGTTGAAACAAGCATAATGGCATTAATTTCAGGCAACTGAAACACTGCTAGAAATAGTATACGCACCTTGACATCAATTTTTAGTAAATGAAATAGTGTTAGAAATACTAAATTAGCATCTGCTTATTGAACATACCTTGCATTGCTTGGCAGCCTCCATCAATACAAAAAGGATGTATGGCCTCATTAATACCATGTAAAAGCTTCACTGGCCAGGCCAGGTCTCGAGTGCCAGCCTGGAATAAACCACACTCTGTTGGGCTAATCCCCTACTCAGAATGACCTGCCTCAGGGATGTGAGCCCCAAAATATCATTTAATATCTTGAATATCCCTAAATAAAGTTCTATCTATCTATATATATACTACCTTACATCTCTACAGTATCTATCCTCTCAAAAGGAGGGTCAACTTAATCCTCTGTTTGTGCATTTGTTTTCAAAATTCCATAAACAAAGCATGGCAAAATGCTCCACAAAGCAAACAGAGGCATAAAAGAGATACATTAAAGCCAATCTACAGCAAACAAGTCCCAAAAAACACAATCCAGTAAACAAAATCCTTAGACAGAGAAAAATGATGAAAAATCCAGAAAATCAGACCGGAAGTGAACACTGGCATACTTATTACCGGTGCTCTGTTTGTGTACTTTTACTAGTTGTTTTTTTGTACTCGTTTTTTGCCTTTTGCATCAGATCTTCCTTCGCCTTTGCATTGGATTAAAAACTGATAACACGCATTTGCATCCCTTGCCTCCTTTGGCCTTAACACAAGCCCTCGTAGAACTGTTCTTTGCTGGCTGCAACCTGTGTGGGTATGTGGAAACTTTCTCACTGATTCTCTGCTCAAGTAACTAGCTTTGATGAATAGGTGGTAGAAACTGCCCCATGTCAATTGCTGAGTACTTGTGGAAATCCCAGTGGTGACGGTCTACTGGCTAACGTGTTGATCATAATGTGCTGATTCCTCTGGTAAAATCACCGGAACATACGTCCATAGATGATTTGAAGTTTGGATTATTTAATACTCGATCTATCTCTAGCACAGCTCTGCTGTTTGTTGATTTTATTATAGACACTAAGATGGACTGTTTATGTCTTACGGAGACTTGGCAGCAACCGGGTGATTATTTTCATCTAAATCAAGCACTCCCTCCGGAGTTTGTCTGCATCTCTAAATCCCGTTTGTCGGGGAGGGGAGTCGGTCTTGCAAAAATTCACTGAAAAGACCTAAAATTGTCACCGATACCTCTTCCAGGATATCCAACCTTTGAACTGTTAGCTGGCAACCCCTGCGGACCTTCACCTATTATAATTGCTGTTTTATACAGACCTCTGAAGCTATCAAGTGTTTTTATTGCAGAAATTTTTACTGTTTTAACAACTTTGTGTGCAATGTCTACTAATGTCATCCTCATGGGTGATTTAAACATACACATTGACGCACCAACTGATGCACTGACAAATGATTTTAATGAAATTTTTGACTGTTTTAATTTAATTCACTATGTTAACTTTTCGACTCATAACAAGGGTCATATTTTAGGCTTAGTTTGCTGCTCTGGTATCATACCTCACAATCTTATTCCTACTGAATTACCCATCTCAGATCACAAAATTATTGCATTTGATGTTAGCTTACCTCTCAGTAAAATAAAGGTTCAGCGTGTGATTTCATTTCGTAATGTCAAGCATGTAAACCCAGAGAGCCTTAAAAATTTATTGCAATTCCAGCCTGTTTCTCCTTCTGCTACTACACCATCAGAATTAGTTACAATGCTGCTCTGTCTTCTGCCTTCGATACACTAGCTCCCTTAAAAACACGGACTGTTTCATTTATTCGCACTGCTCCCTGGTTTACATCTGAACTCCATCAGCTTAAAGCCATGGGCCGACAGTTGGAGCGCCTAGCTAAAAAGACGGGTCTTGTTGTACACATGGAAATGTATTCAGATCATATGTTAAAATACAAAAATGCTCTCTCTGCTGCAAAAACTCTATACTATTCTAACATTATCAATACAGGAGGGAATAATACTAGAGCTCTTTTTTCTACAATGAATAGAATAATCACACCACCAGAAAATGTTGCTTACCATAACCTCTCTGTTAAATACCGCTACACTTTTTTGGATTTTTTCAACTCAAAAATTGAAAAAATCCACCAGCAACTTGCTTCCTATATTTCTGCAGAAAATGACATACTCTCCGCTATCACCCACATTCCGTTACCAACCACCCTATTTTCAGATTTCAGTTTACCAGCTGAAAATGATATCTCAGAGCTTATAACAAAATCTAATTCTTCCACATGCCAATTAGATCCAATACCTACAAGCTTTGTTAAGTCCTGTCTGTCACATATTTCCCCCATGATAACTACTATAGTTAACTCTTCCCTTACTACAGGCATGGTCCCCCTCTCACTAAAAACAGCCTCAATTACACCAATTCTGAAAAAACCTGGTTTAGACCCTAATTTCCTTAACAATTACCGGCCTGTCTCAAATGTTCCATTCATTTCTAAAGTTCTCGAAAAGATAGTTGCCTCCCAACTTCAGTCCCATCTTTCAAAAAATAACTTCTTGGAACAGTTCAATCTGGGTTTCATCCTAAACACAGCACAGAAACTGCCCTGGTCAAAATCACAAATGATCTTCTCCGTGGCAACTGACATGGGACTTTTATCAATTCTTGTGCTTCTTGACCCCAGCTCTACATTTGACACCATATCTCATCAGATACTTTTGAAACGACTAGCTGGTTTTGGAATCTGTGGCCTTCTCCTCCAATGTTTTTCTTCCTACCTCACTGATAGGATGCAATTTGTTCAAATAAAGGGCTTTAATTCTGAGAATGCAGTTGTTACTCAGGGAGTTCCAAGGGGTTTTGTTTTGGGGCAGCTTCTTTTTCTCATTTATATCTTCCTAATAGGTAATATCTTTTGGCACCATAGTATTAAATTTCATTGTTATGCTGATGACACACAGCTATATCTATCCACTAAATCCACTTCTGTCTTACATCCAGACACTCTTATGGCATGTCTCCAAGACAAAGTCATGGATGACTCTCAATTTTCTCCAACTAAACAGCAATAAAACTGAGGTGCTCCTCATTGGTTCTAAATCCACACTTGCTAAGATTAACCATTCTTCTATTTTAATTAATAATATTAACAGAAACATCTCTACCCAGGTGAAGAGCCTGGGCATCATTCTAGACAGTATTCTCTCTTTTTCTTCCCATATAAGTAATGTTTCTCAGACTGCCTTCTTCCATCTCCGAAACATTTCTGGACTTCGTCCTGCTCTTATGCAACAGAGTACTGAAGTATTGGTTAATGCACTAGTCACCTCACATATAGATTACTACAATGCTATTCTATCTGGCATCCCACAAAAACTTATCCATCACTTACAACTTATTCAAAATTCTGCTGCTAGGATAATAACCTGTTCTAAATCCACTGAACATATTACACCTAGGGCGGCATGGTGGCGCAGTGGGCTTCGCTGCTGCCTCGCAGTTGGGAGACCTGGGGACCTGGGTTCGCTTCCCGGGTCCTCCCTGCGTGGAGTTTGCATGTTCTCCCCGTGTCTGCGTGGGTTTCCTCCGGGCGCTCCAGTTTCCTCCCACAGTCCAAAGACATGCAGGTTAGGTGGATTGGCGATTCTAAATTGGCCCTAGTGTGTGCTTGGTGTGTGGGTGTGTTTGTGTGTGTCCTGCGGTGGGTTGGCACCCTGCCCGGGATTGGTTCCTGCCTTGTGCCCTGTGTTGGCTGGGATTGGCTCCAGCAGACCCCCGTGACCCTGTGTTCGGATTCAGCGGGTTGGAAAATGGATGGATGGATGGATGGATATTACACCTATTCTCTCTCAACTTCACTGGCTCATTGTTAACTACCAAATACAATACAAAATACTGCTCTTAACATTTAAAGCTCTCCACCACCTCGCTCCTCCCTACCTCACTGATCTCCTACAGACTTACACTCCTCTCGTTTACTCAGATCCTCATCTGCAGCTCAACTTTCTGTACCACACATCAAACTCTGTTCTATGGGAATGTGAATGTGTGCAGCTTATGTGTAGACATTGCAGCTACCTTACATGTCATAACATAACAATAACCAATGTGGGGAACAGCCCGGACACAGACAGGCAGACATGGTTTTACCACACACGTGTTTATTTATACTATATACAGTGCACATACCCAGTGCCTCAGCACCAATCACCCCTTAAGTCCTGGCCACACGCACAATGCCTTTCTCAGTCTTTGGTCTGCCTCCACTCCTCTCCACCAAGCTTCGTCCTCTTCCACCCGACTCTCGCTGTTGACTGGAGGTAGGCGGCCCCTTTTAATCCCCCCGGAAAGACTCCAGGTGGATCCTGAGGGCTCATAGCCACCCCTGTGTGGCGGAAGATCCCATGGTGAAGCCGGAAGTCCCCCGGGTTTCTTCAAGTGTCTTTCCACCTGTACTTCCTGGTGTGGCGGAAGTACTGAGGGCCAACTCTCCCAAGGCATTGGGGCGCCCCCCTGGCGGTGACCACAGGGCCCCTACAGGGTTGAGCTTCCAAGCTCCGTACCCGTGGTCCCCAAAGCCACCAGGGAGGACGCCCTCTCGTGTCCTGGAGGAGGCACAAGCACTCCTGCCCCATCGCCAGCGAAGACCCGTTGGTCCGAGCGACACACCCAGTTAGGGCGGCTCAACCCCGAAGTGGGTCCTACTCTCCGTCCAGGGTCCAATCTGGCACCCTGGAACTCTCTTCTTCGGCACCTCCTCTGAGATCTCCTCGCCCCGCTGTTCAGTGCCTTCTCAGCCTCCGCCGGTTGAGAGGCTGCCCCATCGCCAGCGAAGTGTCGTCTGGCCAGACGGTCCATCTGATGAGGGACAGCTTCCCACGAAGCAGGTCCTACTGCTCGTACCGGGCCCCATCCTGCAACAGACAGAAACACAGGGGCAGAGACGCTGCCTGGACACCCTTCTCGGGTGTCCCTCTGTGCCACGCATTGGCAGCGCTCCCCCTCTTTACCAGGACCCCGGAACTTGCCTGTTCGGAACCCTCTCTGCGGGTTGCGTGTCCCTCTAGCTGACGGGACCGCCTGCTTTTCTCTCCATTCCACTGGCTCTGGGGAGTGGCCCTTCACTGGACGTGCGCACCCAGCGGCACGTCCTTTCCTGTTGGAGGAATCGGCACTCAGCCCTCGATCCCTCCTTTCCCTCTTGGACGCCCTGACAGTTTGAGTCTGTGCATGACAAACGCGCAGCCCCGTTCCCGTCTGCGTCCATGCAGAGCAACGGGAGACTGCCACGGGCTTAGGGCGTCGGGTGCTAGGACCCAGGGCACTCATCAGCCCCTGTCCGCCCTGCCCTCTCGCTGTTACTCCCCTCACCACGTGAGCAGCCTGCACTGCGGCATCCGCTGTCGGAGACCTACCGACATGGTCCCGATCACTGAAATCACGGTCCCCATCGGTAGGATCTCCCTTTCTCTGTACGGGGGCAGTCTCACTTACCGTCCCCGCCGCGTCCCTCTGGCTGAAGCCTCCAGCGCCATGCTGATCCGCCCACTGTCGCAGCGTCATCACGGACGTGGCCACCTTCACCTCCAGCTCCTTCAATCCTCTACGGAGGACATGTATCACCTGTAAAAGCAACTCTTCGGGCTGCAGGCATTCCTCCAGCTCACGCAGAGCCACTGGCAAACACAGAGAGTCAGTCGGCAGTTGCCCTACCTTTCTGTCAGGCATATCCGTCGGCTGCTCTCTGAGGGGCCTTTCCACAGGCCCCGTCGGGTCCTTCTTCAGCCCAGGATTGACACTCCTTGTGCCCGCCTCCATCCAATCATCGGCGGGCTTACCGGACACACCGGCCAATCCCGTGCCTGTCATGGGGAGGGACTTCCAGTCCGCGGCCATTTTGGCTCTGTTTCCTTGTCTCCTGGTGTGGTGACGTGCCTTCCTGGAGTCTAGCAGCAGCTGCTGCTGCTTATCGAGCTGCAGCAACTCCTTTCTTGTGGCACAGCATGCTGCCACTTCAGTGCCGACGACAGCCTGAGGCACAGCATCTCCCTGACACTGACGCAGACCCAGGCAATCCCTGCCTGCAACACAAAAGGTAAGCTTGCCCACGTGGGGCCGATTGCCATTAGGTAGGGCACTCACCTCCCGGGTCTCGTCTCTTTGTGTCGCCGTCCTCGCTGTGCTGCCGTTCCAGACGTCCTTAGCGACAGTGTGCCTGCTGGAGCTCGCTGCACTCCGGCAACGTCCTGGTTCTTCTCCCCGCACCAGGGGACTCTGGCCGTTCAGTGGACCGGTGGCGGGCCGCGAGATGAATCGCTCTCGCGGGGTTGTGCATGCGTTGCTCCCGCGGCGCGTGTGTGGGCTAACCTGCTGTGAATGTGTGCAGCTTATGTGTAGACATTGCAGCTACCTTACATGTCATAACATAACAATAACCAATGTGGGGAACAGCCCGGACACAGACAGGCAGACATGGTTTTACCACACACGTGTTTATTTATACTATATACAGTGCACATACCCAGTGCCTCAGCACCAATCACCCCTTAAGTCCTGGCCACACGCACAATGCCTTTCTCAGTCTTTGGTCTGCCTCCACTCCTCTCCACCAAGCTTCGTCCTCTTCCACCCGACTCTCGCTGTTGACTGGAGGTAGGCGGCCCCTTTTAATCCCCCCGGAAAGACTCCAGGTGGATCCTGAGGGCTCATAGCCACCCCTGTGTGGCGGAAGATCCCATGGTGAAGCCGGAAGTCCCCCGGGTTTCTTCAAGTGTCTTTCCACCTGTACTTCCTGGTGTGGCGGAAGTACTGAGGGCCAACTCTCCCAAGGCATTGGGGCGCCCCCTGGCGGTGACCACGGGCCCCTACAGGGTTGAGCTTCCAAGCTCCGTACCCGTGGTCCCCAAAGCCACCAGGGAGGACGCCCTCTCGTGTCCTGGAGGAGGCACAAGCACTCCTGCCCCATCGCCAGCGAAGACCCGTTGGTCCGAGCGACACACCCAGTTAGGGCGGCTCAACCCCGAAGTGGGTCCTACTCTCCGTCCAGGGTCCAATCTGGCACCCTGGAACTCTCTTCTTCGGCACCTCCTCTGAGATCTCCTCGCCCCGCTGTTCAGTGCCTTCTCAGCCTCCGCCGGTTGAGAGGCTGCCCCATCGCCAGCGAAGTGTCGTCTGGCCAGACGGTCCATCTGATGAGGGACAGCTTCCCACGAAGCAGGTCCTACTGCTCGTACCGGGCCCCATCCTGCAACAGACAGAAACACAGGGGCAGAGACGCTGCCTGGACACCCTTCTCGGGTGTCCCTCTGTGCCACGCATTGGCAGCGCTCCCCCTCTTTACCAGGACCCCGGAACTTGCCTGTTCGGAACCCTCTCTGCGGGTTGCGTGTCCCTCTAGCTGACGGGACCGCCTGCTTTTCTCTCCATTCCACTGGCTCTGGGGAGTGGCCCTTCACTGGACGTGCGCACCCAGCGGCACGTCCTTTCCTGTTGGAGGAATCGGCACTCAGCCCTCGATCCCTCCTTTCCCTCTTGGACGCCCTGACAGTTTGAGTCTGTGCATGACAAACGCGCAGCCCCGTTCCCGTCTGCGTCCATGCAGAGCAACGGGAGACTGCCACGGGCTTAGGGCGTCGGGTGCTAGGACCCAGGGCACTCATCAGCCCCTGTCCGCCCTGCCCTCTCGCTGTTACTCCCCTCACCACGTGAGCAGCCTGCACTGCGGCATCCGCTGTCGGAGACCTACCGACATGGTCCCGATCACTGAAATCACGGTCCCCATCGGTAGGATCTCCCTTTCTCTGTACGGGGGCAGTCTCACTTACCGTCCCCCGCCGCGTCCCTCTGGCTGAAGCCTCCAGCGCCATGCTGATCCGCCCACTGTCGCAGCGTCATCACGGACGTGGCCACCTTCACCTCCAGCTCCTTCAATCCTCTACGGAGGACATGTATCACCTGTAAAAGCAACTCTTCGGGCTGCAGGCATTCCTCCAGCTCACGCAGAGCCACTGGCAAACACAGAGAGTCAGTCGGCAGTTGCCCTACCTTTCTGTCAGGCATATCCGTCGGCTGCTCTCTGAGGGGCCTTTCCACAGGCCCCGTCGGGTCCTTCTTCAGCCCAGGATTGACACTCCTTGTGCCCGCCTCCATCCAATCATCGGCGGGCTTACCGGACACACCGGCCAATCCCGTGCCTGTCATGGGGAGGGACTTCCAGTCCGCGGCCATTTTGGCTCTGTTTCCTTGTCTCCTGGTGTGGTGACGTGCCTTCCTGGAGTCTAGCAGCAGCTGCTGCTGCTTATCGAGCTGCAGCAACTCCTTTCTTGTGGCACAGCATGCTGCCACTTCAGTGCCGACGACAGCCTGAGGCACAGCATCTCCCTGACACTGACGCAGACCCAGGCAATCCCTGCCTGCAACACAAAAGGTAAGCTTGCCCACGTGGGGCCGATTGCCATTAGGTAGGGCACTCACCTCCCGGGTCTCGTCTCTTTGTGTCGCCGTCCTCGCTGTGCTGCCGTTCCAGACGTCCTTAGCGACAGTGTGCCTGCTGGAGCTCGCTGCACTCCGGCAACGTCCTGGTTCTTCTCCCCGCACCAGGGGACTCTGGCCGTTCAGTGGACCGGTGGCGGGCCGCGAGATGAATCGCTCTCGCGGGGTTGTGCATGCGTTGCTCCCGCGGCGCGTGTGTGGGCTAACCTGCTGCTCCGGACTGCCCACAAAATTTTTTTTTAGGGGCCCCTGCCTTTTAACAGGCAGAGAGTCCCATCTGGGATGCCATTGTGGGGAACAGCCCAGACACAGACAGGCAGACATGATGGTTTTACCACACACGTGTTTATTTATACTATATACAGTGCACATACCCAGTGCCTCAGCACCAATCACCCCTTAAGTCCTGGCCACACGCACAATGCCTTTCTCAGTCTTTGGTCCGCCTCCACTCCTCTCCACCAAGCTTCGTCCTCTTCCACCCGACTCTCGCTGTTGACTGGAGGGAGGCGGCCCCTTTTATTCCCCCCGGAAGGACTCCAGGTGGATCCTGAGGGCTCATAGCCACACCCCTGTGTGGCGGAAGCTCCCATGGTGAAGCCGGAAGTCCACCGGGTGTCTTCAAGTCTCTTTCCCCCAATACTTCCCGGTGTGGCGGAAGTACTGAGGGACAACTCTCCCAAGGCATTGGGGCGCCCCCTGGCGGTGACCACGGGCCCCTACAGGGTTGAGCTTCCAAACTCCATACCCGTGGTCCCCAAAGCCACCAGGGAGGACGCCCTCTCGTGTACTGGAGGCACAAGCACTCCTCCACTCCTCCTGGGCATCCCGGCCGGGCATGGACGCCCGCTGGGCACCACACCAACATGACCAGTAAACAAATATTTATTTTACATTTTGTGAGAAATTAATTCAGATAATTACCACAGACTATACTTTATTTCAGTAGAGACCAGCAAAGAGTAACCTACCTAGTTTTAACAAGGAATATTGTTTAGTGTTGTTTTTCTACTGCATCTTACAATGAAAAGATACCAAGCATTTGTGCTTGAAAGTAACTATCTTGGTCTGAACAGGAAAAAAGACCACTTGCCCAAGAAGGGGAATGAAGCAGGGACTTGAACCACTTTAGCCACTCCATGTGCACATTCCTGATCTGTATAAAAAAGTATTTTGAAAAATCAAAATTTCTTTGAATGAAGCGTGAAGAGAGATCTAATTTTTCAGGGATAAGAATGCATTTTCATAAGATTAACTGCTTTTGTTTAATTTAATTAGATGAGAGAGTCACTGCAAGGATTGCAAAGATCAAAACAGAACTAATAACATCAGCTACTGAAAAAAAAACATTCTTGTTTTATTGTTAAAGAGAGAGGAAATGATTTTATTACTTCCATTTTTCATGGATGTGGTTTGGTTAACTTTACACCTTTTACTTAAGAGGAAAAGGTTTCAGACACTAACAATTTTCATTTTTTGCTGTTGAAATTCAGAATGACTTCTGTCATACTGTCAAATAACAAAATTTAACTAAACTTACAACAATATATAAATGTTACTCATTCCCACATATATAGCATTATTTAGTTATTCTGTACTGAAAGATCAGCAGTGTCTGATGAAGCACAAAGGATAATCTATTAAATTCATGCAATCAATTTTTTTTTCAAATTTTGACTCATAAAGTCATATCAGCCAGTACAAGTCAAGTTGCCAGCCCTGGATGCGACAATATTTTGTAACACATTAAACATATATACTAGGGGGGTCCCCCCTGATCACTTCGCTCGCCAACTCCCCCGGCCTGTGCTACATGCCAGCCACTTCACATCTCTGCCGCTCGCGTTGTGAAGAGGGGAGCTGAACGAACCCAAAGAAAACACGGTCGCTCATCCGACACTCCCTCTTAAACGGTGACGTAATGGGAAACAAATACAGTTTTTTTTTACCTCCTCTTTGCTTGATCAGCTGCTGGCTTGCTGCTGCTGCTGCCGTGCCACGTGATCTGCATCTTGCACGGCACTTCAAACATTTAAAAGCCTGTACAACAGCGGTCCTACTCTTTGTGTTTTATTTCCAGCCCCAGGTGTGGTTAAATCTGTTGGCACAAAGTCTCGTCTCACTGGATGTGAGTTCTTGATATTTTTTAGTTTATAATTTAAAAACGGAATAAGAATCTGAAAATCTAACAACATCACATTAAAGTTTAATAAATTCTGAAAAGAATGATACCAAACATACTGTATATATGTAGGTTTTAAAATAAGCCAAATTTAAAGCGTGACAAAAATGTGACATAAAATCGTTGCACTTTTAGGCTTAGGATTTTATATATATAGAGTAGATATACAGTATATACTGAGAAAAACAGCAAGAGAGTTTTTCTAAAAGCTTGTCAACATGTTTCCTGAGTTTCCTGTCAAATCTGGAAACCTTATGAAGAACAGAAAATGAAATGGGCAAAAGTGTTAGCAAGTTTTTATTCTTATAGAAATAACTGAAACAAAATAAGAGAGGCAGAAATCTTCTGAATGATTCATGTATTAAGAAAAAAATAAGCCTTCCTTTGTAGAACATGGAAAAAAACTGAAAACAGTAAATGGGAAATCAATTACCAGCGTATAATATACTATTACAAAACAGTACTAAGCAGAACCCTTTGGATATTAGCTCATGCTTGACCCAAGACTTAAATTTCACTATGAACAATCTTGTGTAATGATTTGGTGTTTTTCACCTCCTACTTGCAGTTAGTCAAAGAACTCTTAATTTCCTCTTCAAAAAATTGATTCTTTGAGTTTGACTCATGAGCCATGCTTTGATGTTTTTAGTATGTGGAAATATTTAAAACTTTATTGCTATAGTTAAGTGCTGTAAACATGAGGGAAAAGCAAAAAATGAAACAAAATTTCAAAGCAACATGTTACAGCACTGTCTCTTTCACTTTCAATATTTAATACATCATTTGCCATGTTTAGATATTTCACAAAAATAGCTCATCTCTGCCTTTGTAACATCAGTGTTTAACCAAATGAGATTCTTTTTATTTGCATTGTTAGAAACTGTCATTTCTGTCACCTGAAGAGACAACACTTTACTGGGTATATTCTGAGACTCTAAGCAGTGCAGCATTTAGCTGCTCAGCAACTGCTTCTGCTAAACTAACATCTGCAAAAATGTGAACTGTTTTTTTTTCCACAAAAGCATCTAGAAAGCTTAACTGTTAAACGTTGTAAGTCAACATAATGTGGCAGAGTGCAAGGCATTCATTAAGTTACAATCTCTCGTGTCTTATAGTACTGAATATAAAATTCTATTACTGACCTTTGAAGCATTAAGTGACCTTGCACTGGACTACATCAGTAACCTCTATATTTTGGCCACTGTTTCAAACAATATCATTATACCCCAGACTAACCTGTGGATGACAGAACCCTCAGCTCCATTGCACTCAGACCTTGGAAATGACTTTCGTAAATTAATACAATCAGCTGAATCAAAATATTCTTTTAAAAAACAACTTAAAATTTATTTGTTCAGGAAGTCATTTAATTAATCCTGACTTTCCGACCCTTCTTTCAGTTTACCCTCTAAGTCTAGGTTCACAAGATGATTTGCACTTGTATGATAAATTGTGATATTTGTTCAATTTGTTTTTTTGTAGTATTTTGCATATTCTATACTTTTATTCTGATTTCATGTCTCTTATTTTAATTCAAAGCTTTTGTGTTTCTTGGAAATTTTTTTTATTTAATGCTGTATGTGGATGCTATTTGTATTCAATGTTACATATGCTCTAGTGCTGCGGTGGGTTGGCACCCTGCCCGGGATTGGTTCCTGCCTTGTGCCCTGTGTTGGCTGGGATTGGCTCCAGCAGACCCCCTTGACCCTGTGTTCGGATTCAGCGGGTTGGAAAATGGATGGATGGATATGCTCTAGTGTTCATTTTGAATTTCTGTCAAGCACTTTGAGCATGATGTGGCTGATTGCCGGGTCTATGTGATGGAAGGGCCAGGGGAGAGAGTAGGCTGAGAACATTATCTCCCCCGGGACACTAGAGGGCAGCTCCGGCCACCCCGGGCCCCAACCAGGCTGTGGAGGACTCCATCTCCCATGGAGCCCTGCGGGATGTTGGGGAATCACTGTCGGCCAGGGAGGCTGCCACCAAGCATCCCGGGAGAGGTATTGGGCTGCCCATGGTTGCTCCCCTGAAACATAAGCAGCAGGGGCGTCCTGGCCGGGCATGGGCCTGGCCGGGCATGGGAAAAAGGGAGACTCTGTGCCGTCTGCACCCCTTTAGACGACCGCGAGACCGGCGCCGGCAGGCGGGGCGGAGTTGTTTGGCAGTCGACATCCACCAGCTGCCTCTCCGCACGCTCCTCTGCCACAATGTCGGTCCACGCGGCGGCGTCTTGTGTAGTGGGCGGAGCAGCCTGGCAAGCAGTACTGATCATAACTGCAGCCGTTGCGCTCCGCCCCCTTTCCTCTATGGCCCAGGCTTCACCAACCTGTGCCGCTCCGTCCTGCACGCTGGAGGGTGATGCCCCACGTGTGCGAAGCCCCTCAATAAAGACTTCTAACGGGGCGCTGATTTTCTTATCCAGTCCCTCGTTCATCTCTCACAGGTCCTGCAAAACCTTACAAAAGGACTGCAGGGGCAGGAGCACAAATTGCACCTCCCGCGCAGCCCAAGAAAAGTTAATATTGTCTGACCCGACACAGATGGACACAGAGGCACGTACAAAATCAACAAGACTTTTATTTTCTTTACCCGTGGGCGCACGTCTTCCCCGTGACCTACAGGCAATACACA
Source organism: Erpetoichthys calabaricus (assembly GCF_900747795.2). Lineage (NCBI taxonomy): Eukaryota > Metazoa > Chordata > Cladistia > Polypteriformes > Polypteridae > Erpetoichthys > Erpetoichthys calabaricus. Next base: position 285,052,627 of record NC_041396.2, on the reverse strand, counting down.
GTCCCTAAGCACTAGTACACACCAACAAAACGCTCTTCTCCTTTTACCACCACTCCTCCTCAGGCTTAGTCCTCCTCCTCCCGACTCTGGCTCTCGAGTGGTGGTGGCTGGCCCTTTTTATAGCCCACCCGGAAGCGTTCCAGGTGCTTGACCACCTGGTCCTAATTGCACTTCCGGGTGGGGCTGAAGATTCATCCAGCTAGGCTATTGAAACCAGACAGCCTCCCTAGTGGTCACCCCGGGCCCCAACCAGGCTGTGGAGGACTCCATCTCCCATGGAGCCCTGCGGAAGGTTGAGGAATCACCGTAGGCCAGGGAGGCTGCCACCAAGCGTCCCGGGGGAGGTATTGGGCTGCCCATGGTTGCTCCCCCGGAACATAAGCAGCAGGGTCGTCCCAGCCAGGCATGGGACCCGATCGTTCGTCACAGAGGAAAAGTGTGCTTTGTACTGTGTGTATTGTGCTTGGGACTGTGCTGTGCAGGTGGGAAACGGGGGAAAGCGTTTCCCACAGAAAAAAATTAAAAAGTTTGTGATGAACTTGTGTCAGGTTTGGGCAGCTGGAGCACCCCGTGCAGGCCATAATGGAAATGGTGCTATATAAATAAATTATTATTATTTATTTTTTATTATAAATAAAGTTTGTAAATTATACTTACACCAATATGTTTACCGAGTAGTGTGATAGACGGTAGGACCTTAGGGACTTTCAGAACTCGACTTGATGTTATTTTGCAAGAATGAAGTGGATAGGATTGACGATCTTTGTTGGGCTGAATGGCCTGTTCTCATATACAGTGGATTGTTCTAATGTTCTAATGTTGACTGTCCCGTATTGGAGCCAACAGCTATTTGAGATCCCTGACTCTGATTCGGAGGGCAGTCTTAATATATCTTATTAAGCCCAAGAAGCCTAATGAAGTGCTTTCTGCTGTGTGGTAAGCTGCTAAGTTTTGCACATTTACTGTGCTTTACCAGTTCTCTAAAAATTGGCAGATTCTCCATTTGGATAGAAACAGTGCCTATGAAAAGTATTTTTTACCCTTGAAAGTTTTCACATTTTATTATATTACACTTTTGTTTTTTTTTACTCCTTATGTGAAAAAATGGAAACAGATCTCTACAAAGTAACCTATGTAAATTAATTACAAATATTAAACAAGAAAAATGCCCCTCCTTTAACCGTCACCTTATCGTGGTGGAGGGGTTTGCGTGTCCCAATGATCCTAGGAGCTCTGTTGTCCGGGGCTTTATGCCCCTGGTAGGGCCACCCAAGGCAAACTGGTCCTAGGTGAGGGATGAGACAAAGAGCGGTTAAACAAACCTCCTATGAAGAAAAACAATTTTGGACGGCGTTTTCCCTTGCCCGGACGCGGGTCACCGGGGCCCCACTCTGGAGCCAGGCCTGGAGGTGGGGCTCGATGGCGAGCGCCTGGTGGCCGGGCCTGCACCCATGGGGCTCGGCCGGGCACAGCCCGAAGAGGCAACGTGGGTCCCCCTTCCCATGGGCTCACCACCTATGGGAGGGGCCAAGGAGGTCGGGTGCAGTGTGAGTTGGGTGGTGGCCGAAGGCGGGGGACCTTGGCGGTCCGATCCTCGGCTACAGAAACTGGCTCTTGGGACGTGGAATGTCACCTCTCTGAAGGGGAAGGAGCCTGAGCTAGTGCGCGAAGTTGAGAGGTTCCGGCTAGATATAGTTGGACTCACCTCGACGCACAGCTTGGACTCTGGAACCAATCTCCTTGAGAGGGGCTGGACTCTCTACCACTCTGGAGTTGCCCCCGGTGAGAGGCGCCGAGCAGGTGTGGGTATACTTATTGCCCCCCAACTTGGAGCCTGTACATTGGGGTTTACCCCGGTGGACGAGAGGGTAGCCTCCCTTCACCTTCGGGTGGGGGGACGGGTCCTAACTGTTGTTTGTGCGTATGCACCGAACAGCAGTTCGGAGTACCCACTCTTTTTGGAGTCCCTGGAGGGGGGTGCTAGAGGGCATACCTTCTGGGGACTCCCTCGTTCTGCTGGGAGACTTCAATGCTCACGTGGGCAATGACAGTGAGACCTGGAAGGGCGTGATTGGGAGGAATGGCCCCCCTGATCTGAACCCGAGCGGTGTTTTGTTATTGGACTTCTGTGCTCGTCACGGATTGTCCATAACGAACACCATGTTCAAGCATAGGGGTGTTCATATGTGCACTTGGCACCAGGACACCCTAGGCCTCAGTTCGATGATCGACTTTGTGGTCGTGTCGTCGGACTTGTGGCCACATGTCTTGGACACTCGGGTGAAGAGAGGGGCGGAGCTGTCAACTGATCACCACCTGGTGGTGAGTTGGCTTCGATGGTGGGGGAGGATGCCGGTCAGGCGTGGTAGGCCCAAACGTGTTGTGAGGGTCTGCTGGGAACGTCTGGCAGAGCCCCCTGTCAGAAGTAGCTTCAACTCCCACCTCCGGCAGAACTTCGACCACATCCCGAGGGAGGTGGGGGACATTGAGTCCGAATGGGCCATGTTCCGTGCCTCTATTGTTGAGGCAGCTGACCGGAGCTGTGGCCGTAAGGTGGTCGGTGCCTGTCGTGGCGGCAATCCCCGAACCCGCTGTTTGACACCGGCAGTGAAGGATGCCGTCAAGCTGAAAAAGGAGTCCTACAGGACCCTTTTGTCCTGTGGGACCCCGGAGGCAGCTGATAGGTACCGGCAGGCCAAGCGGAATGCGGCTTTGGTGGTTGCTGAGGCAAAAACTCGGGCGTGGGAGGAGTTTGGGGAGGCCATGGAGAATGACTTTCGGATGGCTTCGAGGAGATTCTGGTCCACCATCCGGCGTCTCAGGAAGGGGAAGCAGTGCAGTGTCAACACTGTATATGGTGGGGATGGTGCGGTGCTGACCTCGACTCGGGATGTTGTGGGTCGGTGGGGGGACACGCAAGACCTCCTCAATCCCATTAACATGCCTTCCAATGAGGAAGCAGAGCCTGGGGACTCAGAGGTGGGCTCCCCCATCTCTGGGACTGAGGTCACCGAGGTGATCAAAAAACTCCTTGGTGGTAGGGCCCCAGGGGTGGATGAGATACGCCCGGAGTTCCTCAAGGCTCTGGATGTTGTAGGACTGTCTTGGCTGACACGCCTCTGCAACATCGCATGGACATCAGGGACAGTGCCTCTGGATTGGCAGACCGGGGTGGTGGTCCCCCTCTTTAAGAAGGGGGATCGGAGGGTGTGTTCCAACTACAGAGGGATCACACTCCTCAGCCTCCCTGGAAAAGTCTATTCAGGGGTCCTGGAGAGGAGGGTCCGTCGGATAGTCGAGCCTCGGATTCAGGAGGAACAGTGTGGTTTTCGTCCTGGTCGCGGAACAGTGGACCAGCTCTATACCCTTAGCAGGGTCCTGGAGGGTGCATGGGAGTTTGCCAAACCAGTCTACATGTGTTTTGTGGACTTAGAAAAGGCATTCGACCGTGTCCCTCGGGGAATCCTGTGGGGGGTACTCCGAGAGTATGGGGTACCGGCCCCCCTGATAAGGGCTGTTCAGTCCCTGTACGATCAGTGCCAGAGCTTGGTCCGCATTGCCGGCAGTAAGTCGAACCCGTTTCCAGTGAGAGTTGGACTCCGCCAGGGCTGCCCTTTGTCACCGATTCTGTTCATATCTTTTATGGACAGAATTTCTAGGCACAGCCAGGGTGTTGAGAGGGTCCAGTTTGGTGGGCTCAGGATTGGGTCACTGCTTTTTGCAGATGATGTTGTCCTGTTTGCTTCATCAGGCCGTGATCTTCAGCTCTCTCTGGATCGGTTCGCAGCCGAGTGTGAAGCGGCTGGGATGAGAATCAGCACCTCCAAATCCGAGACCATGGTCCTCAGCCGGAAAAGGGTGGAGTGCCCTCTCAGGGTTGGTAGCGAGATCCTGCCCCAAGTGGAGGAGTTCAAGTATCTCGGGGTCTTGTTCACGAGTGAGGGAAGAATGGAGCGTGAGATCGACAGGCGGATCGGTGCGGCATCCGCAGTAATGCGAGCATTGCATCGGTCTGTCGTGGTGAAAAAGGAGCTGAGCCGCAAGGCGAAGCTCTCAATTTACCAGTCGATCTATGTTCCTACCCTCACCTATGGTCATGAGCTATGGGTAGTGACCGAAAGAACGAGATCGCGAATACAAGCGGCTGAAATGAGTTTCCTCCGCAGGGTGTCTGGGCTTTCCCTTAAAGATAGGGTGAGAAGCTCAGTCATCCGGGAGGGGCTCAGAGTAGAGCCGCTGCTCCTCCGCATCGAGAGGAGTCAGATGAGGTGGCTCGGGCATCTGATCAGGATGCCTCCTGGACGCCTCCCTGGTGAGGTGTTCTGGGCACGTCCAACCGGGAGGAGGCCCCGGGGAAGACCCAGGACACGCTGGAGGGACTATGTCTCTCGACTGGCCTGGGAACGCCTTGGGATTCTCCCGGAAGAGCTAGAAGAAGTGGCCGGGGAGAGGGAAGTCTGGGCATCTCTGCTCAAGCTGCTGCCCCCGCGACCCGACCTTGGATAAGCGGGAGACAATGGATGGATGGATGGATGGATGGATGAAACAAGAAAAATGATTTTGCACCTTTTGCAGCCATGACAACCTTGAGTCTTTGTTCACAGATCTGTTTCTATCAGCTTTTCATAATTGGACTCTGCCATTTTTCTCAATTTTTCTTTTCAAAACTGCTCAGGCTCTGTCAGGTGTCATGAGGATCATGAGTGAACAGCCTTTGTCAAGTCCAGCCACAGATTCTCAGGTGGATTGAGATCTGGCCTCTGACACGACCACTCCTGGGGCCTCATGTATAAGGCAGTGCGTAGAACTCACACTATAACATGGCGTAAGCACAAAAGCGGGATTGTGCGTACGCACAGAAAAATCCAGATGCAGGAATCTGTGTGTACGCAAACTTTCACATTCTTCCACTACATAAATCCCAATCAGTGTGAAAAGTAACGCACGTGCACGCGCCTTCTGTCCCGCCCCAACTCCTCCCAGAATTATGCCTCTTTGAATATGCAAATCGATATAAATAGCCTTCTATGAAAAGACATTGGGAAAAGCATGGGGGAAAATATAAGAATTTCAGCAAATACCAAGTGGAGGCAAAGGAAAAACGTACTATTTGTTGGTTTAAACAGTGGTATAATCAACAAAAGAAAGTTCATTGAGCGACATAGTGTCGGAGAAACTCGAAAGCTCAAGTTCACAAAGTTGCACAGTGCACTGTGCGAAATAAAAAAGAAGTTGTCACATATCAAAGTCGGCATGAAAAAGCGAATCATAGTGGACCGTCTGAGTGTCATATGAAAGCTTATTAGGGTACAGAGAAAAAAAATAGGCACACAGTGGGAAAAAAGCACAAAATGTAAACTTTAATCTCGAAATTTCCACTTTAATTACTTAGTTTATTTTGTCATTAAAGTAGAACATCATAAACTTCATCTTAAAATCATTTATTTTACTAGTTTCTCAAATCCCATCGTAATTAAAGTAGGACGTTAAATGCTTTGTTCTGTGTTTGATCTTCTATGTGTGTGAATCACTATGTGCTTCCGTTCTTTCTCTTTCTCCGACAGGACACAGAATCCATTACATTCGTGATATTATAGCTCTCTGAATAATTAAAATACTGAGATGTATACGTGATATCTTTTTCATAAGGATAGGAATGAAAGCATGTTATTAAACATGGGAACACGGTGGCGCAGTGATTGTTCATATCTTACGCAAGAGGCTTGCTGCGCCATGCGCGACCTTCGATGAAATAATTTATTACAGAAGTACTGTCTCTTTCAAACGTACTAACCTCCAATTCCTGTCCTTACTTTTCTTTCTCCAAATACCCAATCGCCACACAATCAGCTCTGTAATAGACGTTAAGCCATCTGTAAGCTTGGAACGCCGATTCTTCAAAACTTTTAAGGAACATTGAAATATCTTCGTAGTACATGTTTAATTATTCTATCCGTCTATCCTTCCAGTGTCGCGTCAGTACCAGCAGTAATACAGTGCAAGGCAGGAGCTATCCGTGAACTAGCTAGCGCTGCGGCACAATGTCCTCACGTGTTTAATTATTAACAATACTGATTATTTAAATGAAGTTAAAGTTTTATCTGTATACTATAAGCAACATATTTTGCTGCATTTCATCTTAAAAATGGTATCGTCATCAAAAGCGCTTTATAAAGTGGCGCAGGTTGTGCAATATTATAACTGTAGTGCAAGTTTACAGTGGGGTAATTGTATTTATAAGTACAAACAGTTCTACAAGGAGCACTTGATTGAGTGTGTTCATAGTTCTTGGGATGAAACTGTTTCTGAAACGCGAGGTCCGTACAGGAAAGACTTTGACGCATTTTGCCGTGGCTGAGGTAGTGTGTGCTTGAAACTGTATACCGATAATTCTCTTTCCGATCAGCTGCTGCTGTGATTCCCCACTCAGATAAAGTGACATAAATACTCTGAGTGGTGCAGTGAGAGTAATATGGAAAAAGATGATCCGCTGTGGCAACCCTTAACGGGAGCAGCTGAAAGAAGAAGAAGATGCAGTGAGCGTAACAATGCTAAAGCAGTTATGGTATTTGGAATACTATGGCTATTCCCTGGACCATTATATTGCTACAGGTTAATTACAATCAGATGCATTACACTAATAAACAATATGCAGTTAATTTCAGTGTATTTATAAAGCCGCGTCAGGAATGTGGGTCTAAGTAAGAAAGGGTAACCACACAGGAACAGTAGCACTGCTTTGACGCTGGGTGCCACCAGTCTGCAAAACCGAGCAGAGAAATTGCATATACCAGGGTATGAGGTACCATGGAAATGTGCGTGGCTTTACGGCAAGTTTAGGTTTTATACATCGTGATTTGAGCGTGGAAACGTTCGTACGCAACATTTCTGTGCGTACGCACCGGTTATACATGAGGCACCAGGACATTAACATTGTTGTTTTGAAGCCATTCCTGTTTAGCTGTGGCTTTACGCTTGGAGTCTTTGTCTTGATGGAAAACAAATCTCCCGATGTATACAATTTTTTTTCAGACATCATCAAGTCTTTTACTCAGGACTTCCCTGAATTTTGTTGTATTCATTTTACCCTCAGAAGCCTTCCAGTGTCAGCTGCAAAAAACATGCCCATATCTGATGCTACCACCACTATGTGTCATGGTGGCAATGATATGTTTTTTAATAATTTACAGTGTTTAAACATGGAATTTATTCTGACGACCAAAAAGCTCAGTTTTGGTTTCATCTGATTATATAACATTCTAGTTGACTTCTGAGTCTCCCATGTGCCTTCTGCCAAGATGCCATATGTGTTTTCTTTTAGCAGTGGCTTTGTCTTTATTTCTGACTCATAAAGCTATGAATGGTGAAGCACCTGTTGTCTGTACAGACTCTACAATCTCACCCACTGTAGCTTGTAGCTCCTTCACAGTTATTATAGGTCTCTCTGTGGCCTACCTCAAACTTTTTCTTCTTGCATGATCACTCAGTGTTTGTGGGTAATCTGCTCTAGTCAGATTTTCCATACTCTTTCCATTTCTTAATGACAGATTCAACAGAATATTTAGTGACTTCAATATTTTCTTGCTTCCATCCTCTGACTTTTGCTTTTTAAAAACCTTTTTGCAGAGATCCTTGGAGTGTTCTTTTGTCTTCATTTGTAGATTAGATCACCATTCTGACTCCCCTCATATTGGACCTTCTTGATTTTGATACTTTTACAGTCACAGTTAGTTTTTACACCCCACCTCACTCATTGCAAATTTGGTTTCCTGTGAGGAAGACATTTCTCATGCGTGTGGTCAGAGACAGCTGTTTTCAAAGTATTTGTTGGCAGTGACAATTACAATAGCATAGTTAAATTCAAAATAGTAATTGCCCATTTTTGTGCAATGAAAACCAGAAATAATAAGAAAGAGTAGCATGTATTTTTTGCAATTATAATACATATACATTTGAATTGCATTATTTTGTTTATTGAGATCTGATTCAAGAACAAGTACTTTTTTTAGTTTTCTATCAGTGATCATTTCTCTGCTTCCCAGCTTACTAAAGTTAATTGTTATATGTTGGTGACATAAGGTGGCATGTTGACATTAAAAATTATTGAAAATTACTGTTAAATATTTCAAACTTAACAATGCACACTCCACATGTTTAAGAAATGATGTATGTGCTATACATACCTCACATTACACAATGACGGAGAACATCTTTTTAAAAATAATACTCCTTGTTGTACTAGCTTATCATTTTGCACATCTGGGTACATCTTCGTTCATGAGAAGAGGCGGTTATCAGAAAGTTTCTGTGGTATTCTTAAATGCAACTAACTGTGATGTTTTTTAAAATCATTTATTCTGTATTTTGAATGCCCCACAAAATTTAAATAAATTGACTTATTTCCATGTGTTTTTGTAAATTTTAGGAAGAGCTCTTGAATGCAGGTAACTGAACAGTTTACAGGGTACAGTTTAAACCACATAATGATACTGTTTTGTTTTATGTCCTTCAGCCTGAACACCTCTTCCAAATGTGACCAGTGATGTATACTAACATCTCTTTTTTATAAAGAGTGTTGCTGTTTCCACTACACCTGGAAGTTTTTGTTGCATCTTCCATTGTGTAGATACAGTATCTTTACATGCAACAACAACAACATTTATTTATATAGCACATTTTCATACAAAAGATGTAACTCAAAGTGTTTTACAGGATGAAGAAAGAGAAAAAAAAAACAAAATATAAAAATAAAATTAGGCAATACTAATTAACATAGAATAATAGTAAGGTCCGATGGCCAGGGAGGACAGAAAAAAACAAACAAAAAAAAAACTCTGCAGGGGTTCCAAGGCCACCTCTAGGCATTCTGACTAACATCAATGATCTCAATCAGTCCTCATGTTTTTCAGGCTTCACATGGAAGAATTTGTTGTTGATGGTCATGTGGACCTCTGGCCTTCAATCTACCAATGTAGGGACTGCATGGCGCTTTGATCAGGTGGTAGTGACGCAGATCTGCCACCACAGAAAACCGGAAAAAGAACAGCAGAGAAAGTTGCGGTTAGTATGGATTCCGGAGCAACCAAGAATGATAATGATAATAAAAGCATATACAAAATATCAGGGTTGAACTAAAATGAAACTATGAGAAAGCCATGTTAAAATAATGAGTTTTAGCAGTTTTTTAAAGTGCTCCACTGTATTAGCCTGGAGAATTCCTATTGGCAAGCTATTCCAGATTGTAGGTGCATAACAGCAGAAGGCTGCCTCACCGGTCCTGAGAGGAGTATGTTACAATAATCTAGCCGACTGAAAACAAAAGTGTGAACTAATTTCTCAGCATCTTACAATGTTATATGAGGTTTTAACTTTTGCTGTATTTCTAACGTGAAAAAATGCTGTCCTAGTAATCTGTGATTTATAATTCAGGTCAGAGTCAATAGTTACCCCTAAATTCTTTACCTCTATCTTCACTTTTAATCCAAATTAGCCGACGACCGCCATAGCATACGGCAGTGTAAGAATAGGAACGGAAAACGGTGAGAAAGGAATTCAGAAATCAAGAAGTTAAATAAATTCTTCTTGAAAGACGCAGTGTGCATGTAGAATTTCCGGCCAAGCAGGATTACATGTGAAAGTGATAAATAAATCAGGCTTTCCGAATTTACGTACTACGGCAATGGCATCCTGATAGTTTTGTTGCATGTATCTTGGACTTCCTGAATATGTGAACGGTAATATGATCATTTTGCCTACACGTACGTTGTTATTTTCAGCGTTTGCTTGCAGTGCATCTGGAAGTCCTTTGTATTGTTCCACGCGCAGATCTTGTTGATGTAATCTGAGATAGTTGAGACTCGCGCCCTCTCTTTTAACATACGCATCTACGACGTACTGTTGGAATAGTTTGCCACTACAGTGCAAAATACTAAATGTATTCCTCATTGCTAATCTGTACGCGTAAAACTGGCATTGAGTAAGCCTTATTCATTTGGCGGTTCTTTTATAGGGAACATGTTGTAAATCTTTGTGGAAGCCAATGTCTCCGTAAGGGAATAAAACTGGGTAAACCATAGGATCGCAATTCATATTGAGCGTGGAAATCTGTTTACAGGAGTTGCCTATGGGATAGGTGCAAATGTCACTTTCGGCAGGCGTTTCGCCGTCTTCTACGACGAAAATCGCTGCAACATCGGTGTGACATGTCGGGGCATTGTATCATCGTAAATACTGCCTAGGGGTTTCCTTGAAAACCATTCGTACAGATGCTGTTGGATTGGACTGAGCGATTTTATTTATGTGTTTGTATGATTTAGCGAAGGGGTTGATGGTTCTGAGCATGGAATCTAGCTGGAGAAGTACATTTTCGCTGCATGCAGAATTTGCTTTATTTTGTAAGCGTACTTCAGTAGCTTGCGCTGTGTCAAAAACATACAACTGTCCATATCCTGGAGAGGTAGAAGTGTTAGCGTATATTGGAGAGATTTGGTGATAAATTTGCCCGTGTATTTTAAAACAGTATGGTCCGTGGCCAGGAGGTTGAGTTATCTGTGCACCCATGGAAGCAAACGCTAGAGAAGGGTTGTATTCTCAAATGTGTTCACGATAATTTTTAGCTTCTGATGTTTGCTGTGTAAGAAGCAGTTGTAAAGACACAGGTGGCTCCCGCAAAGGTGGTAAAGCTATTTTACCGTTGTGGCAGCACCTCGAGTACTTGTTGGATGTATTACATTCAGCAGACCAGTATAGTGCATGACATGGAAGACGACGAATAGGAATCGAGAAATGCCGTGTTGGCTGCGTGTGGGCGGGACCGGTTTTGAAGTGGAAGCAGGACGAACCAGAAGAGAAATATATATAAGAGATGCATCTAGTTTATTTCTAATACCCTCATTATATCCATTTTTGCCAATCACTAAAATTTCTGTTTTCTCCTTATTTAGTTTGAGGAAATTACTATTCATCTATCCAGGTAGTGATAAATGTGCATTTACTTTTTCCACTTGCAAAAGTTTCATTTATATTTATTATGGCCATCGAACATTAGTTTTATTCTATGTTAATTAGTGTTCCCTAATTCTATTTTCCTATTTATTTTGTCTTTTTTCTCATTCTTCATTATGTTAAGCACTTTGAGCTACACCATTTGTATGAAAATGTGTTATATAAATACATGTTGTTGTTGCTGTCGTACCTCAAATACCTGTAGCATGTGGCCGGGGCTCTTACCAGGTTGGGACACCTCCATGCTGGGAGGAACGGGGGAGCAAGCGTGGCCAGAGTGTTATCTCCCCCGGGACGCTAGATGGGCAACCCCCCTCAGGGCTACCGCAGGGCTTCATGGGAATTGGAGTGTGGTGCAGCCCTGTTGGGATCCGCAGGTGCTGCCAGGGGGTGCTGCAGCAGGAGCTGCTGTGCCCTTATGGGCAGTTCTTCCACCACACCCAGAAGTGTTGTTGGAAATAAGTAATCAAGCACCTGGAGCACTTCCGGGTGCATTATAAAAGGAGCCAGCAGCCACTACTCAGGAAGCCAGAGTCGGGAGGAGGAGCGACGAAGCTTGACCCGAGGAGTGAAGGAGGAGAAGGAAAGAGTGAAGAAAGAGACTTATGGTATTGTGCTGTGCTTGTGCTTGGACTGTGCCATACTTGTGAGGCATGGGAAAGGCATTTCCCACAAGGGAAAAAGAAAAAATCAAGAGTGTATATTGAACTTGTGTCCCACACATGTCTGTGTCAGGTTCAGCTGACGGTGCCAGCCTGTTGAGCCACATACCTAAAATTAGTATCAGGCACACCAGATCAGGTACAAATGATTAGCAGATCATTAGAGAGGATCTTGTCTGATACTGTCTTCTTTAAACCTCAGATATTTAGTTTGGTTGGTTCTTTGATATTGAGGTGTGTGTTATCACCATGCCTAGATCAAAACAGCTCTCTGAAACATTTAGAAAGAAAGATATAAATGCCTATGAGTCTGGGAAAGGATTTAAAAGAATCTGTAAACAATTTGAAACCACCATTTTATTGTCCAGAAGATCATCTACATGTCGATTTCAAACAACTGACAACTTATCCAGGCCAGGTCATCCCAGCAAATTCAGCTCGTTAGCAGAATTCATGATGCTGTCCTGGAAAAATCAAAACCTGAATCTGAATCCCATTGAGAGCCAGCATGGGGCATTTGGAATAGGTAGCGCACACATGAAGTTGATTCTGCATGGAAGAGCAAGAAAAACTTTGTTCTGGTCGATGTTAAAGGCTGTTAGGTAGTTATAAAAATGCCTACTTGGGAATTTTTCTGCCAATGTGGCCAATACAAGTTATTAGTTCCAAGGGTACTTTTTCTACAGTGGAAATGGCATATCTGTTCATTTTTTTTTTTGAATAACTTACAGGTAGTCCCCAAGTTATGGACATCCGACATGCGACTTACGAATGGGGCTGCAGCTTCTTCTTCATCTGTCTGGGGGTCACGACACAGGCTCCTCAGTACCTGCCGCTCCATCATCTTTGGCATGGGGATGCTGCAAGTGGTGGTTGGAGGGGGCGATTTCGCTGCTTGCACATTGTAGTGTACCTCGGGCGGCTCTGGTTGATGAATAGGGCAGTGGGAGCAGCACCCCATTCATTCTCAGTGGGCGGCTGGGCGCGTGGCAAGCACTCGTGTGCAGGACGGAGGCTTGATGGGGCAGAAAGGGTGGTTCGCTGCCTGCCCACCATGCCGCCACAGCTACTGCTCCTGAGTGGATAGAGGCTGGATGGGGCAGAGTGGGGCGTTTCTCTGCCTGCCCCACAGTGGCCTACGAAAGGCTGCCCCATTCATTCTCGGTGGGCAGCTGGTGATGCTTCAAGCGGTGACCTGGTTGTGGCTGAACGGAGGCCATTGAGGGTGAATGGGGCAGCGGAGGGCAGCATTGAAGTGTGCCTTGGGTGGCTGCCTGTTGAATGAGGTGGTGGGCGATTCACTACCCGCCTTTGGCCGCACCCTATTTGTTCTCGGTGGGCAGACGCTGCAGGCAGTATACTGTATGCAAGTGGAGGTGACTGTGTGGTGGGCGGGTGGTGAATCACCCCTTGCTGCCCCCATTTATTCTCAATAGCAAGCCTGCCTGTGCTGTTACGTACATACACTAGATGTGCTAACGAGGGATGCCTTCCTGCTGTGATAGCGTGCACAATGCTATGCAGATGAGCTCATCTTAACCTTTTGTCTTCACCCTTCAATAATGTCTCTGAAACACAAATCTGATGCAAGTGCTGGTGATACAGTAAAGAAGGGAAAAACCATCACCATTGAAAATTAAGTAGAAATAATAAAAAGGTCAGAGAGACATGAAACTCCATCATTCATTGGCAGAGCACATGGTAACAGTCGGTCAACAACAGCATTTATTAAAATAATGTACCTGTTCCGAATTACATACAAATTCAACTTAAGAACAAACCTACAGTCCCTATCTCGTACATAACCCGGGGACTACCTGTACTGCAAACTCATTTTTTTCCCAATTACGTCACCATTGAAATTGAAATGTAGAGATGTCAGAGAATTGAAAAGATTCGTTTTGCCAACGTGCTTGCATCACTTATGCATTAGCAACTGGAGGAAAAGTAAAAGGGATGTAGTTCTGCTGATGTTAGCGGCTAAGTGACTTTGTCTTTCTTCGGAGGTATTGTTTTGTCAACGTGCTCGTCTCGCTTGTGTCATTAGCAGCTAAGCGAGTTTTCTGTTTCCTCGGAGGTGGAGCCCTTACCTCAACTCAACCTCTCACTTCCGGGCCTGACAGACACACACACTTCAACTTGCAGACGTTTATATATAAGATACCGTTTAAATGAAGTTGATTTTTTTATATATTCATATGTGTTAAAAAACAATAAGCATTGCATCATTGCACGGGCTATACATACTTTTACACGTCTTGTGTCTGTGCCACTGATGATCATTTCTCTGAGTGTGGAGTGAAAGAAACATGTATATACTTCATATCATTACAAAACTGCAGAGAAGGAGTTTTATGATTTGCTTGTGAAGGCAGAACATCTAGCTTAAGTTACATTATTGCAGTCATATGTGCGATTTTCAAAAAGTGGAGGAAGAGTGGAAGAAGGATTAGGGAGTTTAGACTCCAACGTTTTGGAAAAACGAGTGCTAGTAATCATATCCAATTTAAAAAAAATCATCTTAACTGATCGGCTGATTGGTTAGTGGTATTAGATCAGGGATGTCAAACACTGTTAAAATCCATTAGCTTGGGCATATGACTACCAGCGAGCCTCTGGAAGTATTAGATTGGCTTACTGAGTTATGAAATGTGAGTGCTAATTCTGTTAATTTTGAAAGGTGTAAGTTGGATCAGATGGCTTAAATGTGCAGTCAGGCAATGACACGGAGCAAATAAGGATGAGTGAAGTGTCATCTTAGTGAAGGACAATTATGGCAGCATTGGATGGGCACCAAAGAAGGAGATGATTTTGTCAGTGGAATAATCCTGAGAATGCAATATTCCTTGCTTTTAACCCCAAAAACTTAAAACAAAACACCAAACACCTGATGTTATTGAGTTTTGAGTTTCACAATTGCATAATCACATGTGAAATTACTTTATGAGACATTTTTATGAAATTTGTATGCAAAAAACTTCCTAAGGGCTACTGCAGCATGGAGAGCATAAAGAAGTCCTATGTGCCATTTTGGAGATGCGTGAAATTTTTATTTTGGCTGGAGTGCCAATCCTGCCACTAACCCCTAATTTTTTCCCTGCAAGTTGGAGGACCACTTATAGGACCAGATGAACTTTAACATCATACACAGGACATAGGAAGGCTGCTCGCATTATGAAGGGAATGGGAGAAAGCCCTTGAGAGCCTCAATCTCGGAATAGTTGAAACTGCCAGAGACCCAATGGGGTCAGGCCTATTGAGAATCAAAACTGGTGTGGTACTGAGGCATCGCCCGCTGTATGGCAGTACTCGTTTCCCAGTTGAAGGAAGCCCATTCGGGTAGGCATGTGGAATGTCTTGTCTTGCCAGCATGATGATCATCTTCCTTTGCTCTCAGGGGAGCTTCGTAAACTCTGCATTTCAGTGGCGGCACTCTGTTGGCTGTCATACTCGAGGACACTCCTTTTGATGATGTTCGATGTAACTCCCTTCAATGAGCGTATTATGAGACTCAGGTAAGGCACTCACTGAGTGCCTTGTCTGTTGTCTCGGTGTATGCTCCAACCGTGGTGAATGATGTCTCAGTGAGGGATACATTTTATTCGCAACTTTGCTCTGTGTTTAATGAGTGCCCGTGAGGTGACACTCCTCTGGTCATTGGTGACTTCAATGTGACCAATGGCACTGACAGGGCTGACTGTAAGGATTGTTTTGGTTGCCATGACACTGGTGATCATGGTGAAGCTGGCTCCATGTTCCTTGACTTTGCGAAAGGTCAGGGGTTAAGGATCACTTGGTCCTGGTTTCAGCACACTGAGCCGCATCATTGGACTTGGTACTCCAATATTGGTGGTGCAGTGAAGGAGATCGATCACATCATCAAGGGCAGATGCTGGAGGCTCCTACAGAACTGCAGGGTCTACAGAAGTACCCACTTTCCGATTTCTGATCACAGATAGAAAATTAGAACATTAGAACACTCTAAATGATAACAGGCCATTCAGCCCAATAAAGCTCTCCAGTTCTATCCACTTATTTCTTCCAAAAAAAAAACATTGAGTTTTGAAAGTCCCTAATGTCTTACTGTCTACCACACTACTTCGTAGCTTATTCCAAGTGTCTATCGTTCTTTGTGTAAAGAAAAACTTCCTAAAGTTTGTACAAAATTTACCCTTAACAATTTTCCAACTGTGTCCATGTGTTCTCGATGAGCTCATTTTAAAATAACAGTCTCGATCCACTGTACTGATTCCTTTCATAATTTTAAACACTTCATTCATGTCACCTCTTAATCTTCTTTTGCTTAACTTAATCTTCTTTTGCTTAAACTGTAAAGGCTCAGCTCTTTTAATCTTTCCTCATAATTCAAACCCTGTAGCCTTGGAATCAGCCTAGTCGCTGTTCTCTGGACTTTTTCTAGTGCTGCTATGTCCTTTTTGTAGCCTGGAGACTAAAACTGCACACAATACTCAAGATGAGGCCTCAACAGTGCCTTATAAAGGTTAAGCACCTCCTGTGACTTGTACTCAATACATCGTACTATATAACCTAACATTCTGTTAGCCTTAATGGCTTCTGAACACTGTCGGGAAGTCAATAAATTAGAGTCCACTATGATTCCTAAATCCTTCTCGATTTTCCGGCTGCCCATTGTATATTCAAACCTAACATTTTTACTTCCTATGTGTAATACTTTACATTTACTGACATTAAATTTCATCTGCCACAAATCTGCCCAAGCCTGTATGCTATCCAAGTCCTTCTGTAATGATATAACAGATTCCAAATTATCTGCTAATCCACCTATCTTGGTATCATCTGCAAACTTAACCAGCTTGTTACTTATATTCCTGTCTAAATCAGTTATATATATTAAATTAGCAGCGGCCCTAGCACTGACCTCTGTGGAACACCACTCTTAACATCGGCCAATTCTGATGAGGTTCCTCGCACCATCACCCTCTGCTTCCTGTGTCTGAGCCAATTCTGCACCCATCTAAAAACATCACTCTGAACTTTAAATTTGATGCCCAACCTCTCATGTAGCATTTTATCAAATACTTTCTGAAAGTCAAGATAAATAATATCATATGCTCCACTTTGATTGTATCCTTTTGTTGCCTCCTCATAGAATTCCTGCAGTTAGTAAAACACGACCCCCCTCTTCTGAACCCATGCTGACTGTTCCTAATAACTTCTGTACCCTTGCCAGGTGTTGCTCAATCTTATCCTTAATAATTCCTTCCATTAATTTTCCTGTGATGCATGTTAAGCTTACTGGCCTATATTGTAGTTGCTTGGATCTGCCCTGTCACCCTTTTTATATAGTGGGATGATATTTGTCATTTTCCAGTCTTTCGGAATCTCTCCAGTGTGCAGTGACTTCCTAAAAATATGTGTCAAGGGTTTAAATATGTACTCACTAGCCTCCTTAAGAACTCACGGATAAATATTATCTGGTCCTGGTGATTTGTTTGATTTCAGCTTATTTAATCTGAGCAGCACTTCTCCCTCTACAATTTCCATATCCCTTAGTACCTCCTTAGTAGTCCCTGTTACCTCTGGGAGGTTATCCACTTGCTCACTTGTAAACACCTCAGAAAAATGTAAGTTTAGGGCATCCATCATTCCATTGTCTGTATCTTTTAATTCCCCTTTACTATTTCTGATGCATTTCACCTCCTTCTTGACTATTCTTTAACTACTAAAATACTGAAAGAATCTCTTAGGGTCTTCTTTTGCCTTATCTGCTATTTTTCCTTTCCGACTGTCTTTTAGCCTCCTTGATATCCTTCATAATGGTTGCCCTCATGTTCTCATATGCTGTACGATTCACTTTGCAGTCATTAGTCTTATATGCCTTATAAAGCAGTTTATTCCTTTGCAACTTCTTTTTAAAATTTTTATTAATCCACCATAGAGTTTTTTTTAATTTCCTATTAATTCCAAATTTAGGTATGTATCTGTCCTGCATTACATGTAAAACATTTTTAAACCTGTTCCACTGCTCCTCAACTCTCTCCACACTTAAAAGCTTATCCCAGTGTATCCTACTTAGACATTGTCGCATCTGGTCAAAATTAGCCCTACCTAAGTTCAACTTAACAATTTTTGTCTTTGCATCTGCACTCTTACAAAATACTGAGAATTGTATTACATTATGGTCACTTGACCCTAGTGGTTCAATCACCTCTACACCCTCAATACTATCCTGATTATTACAAAATACTAAATCCAGACAGGCTTCACCCATTGTTGGTGCTTTAACATGCTGTGTTAACAAACAGTCACTGATTACTTCTAAAAACTCCTGCTCTTTTGCTCCTCCATCTCCAAGGTTATCCCAATTAATATTTGGATGATTAAATTCCCCCATGACTATAATATTTCCCTGTAAACCTGCCTTTTTGATATTACTAAAAAGATGTGTGTTGAAATTACTGTCTGAATTGGGTGGTCTATAGCACACTCCTAAAATAAGACCTCTTTCCCTAATATTTTCCAGGTGAAGCCACATGTCCTCACTAAGATGGGGCTCATCATCCAACTGAAGAGGACTTACATTTAAATTCTGTTTGGCATAAACAGCAACCCCACCTCCTTTTCTGTTCTGTCTATCCTTCCTAAAAAATGTGTATCCCTCTATGTTACACTCATCCCCATCTTTGTTATTTAACCAGGTTTCCATTATTGTTATAATATCATAATTATGCTCTGCTACATACAACTCCAACTCACTTACCTTATTTTTGATACTTCTAGCATTAAGGCAAGCTATTTTTATTGTGTTACTCCTTCTACATTTAAATGTTTGCCTAGAATTTACATTACCATGCATTTTTATTTCTACAACATTGTTTGTTCATCTATGTATAGATCTAAACCTGGTCTGTCCTAAACTCCCTGCCCCTCAATTCCCTAGTTTAAACAATTCTCGACTAGCCTACACATATGCCTCCACAATACAGTGGTGCCCCTCCAGTTCAGATGTAACCCCTCCAGTTCAGATTTGTTGTTGCTACACTGAAGATCCAGCTTAGGCCAAGTAGGCTACCACCTATTAGGAGATTGAAGCTAGACCTGGCCAGACTCCAAGATCAGGCTGTTTCTAATGAGTCTGCACGCAGTTTTTGTGAGGGACTTGGAGAGTTAGCTGTGACTGCCGATCCTAATGTGATATGGAAGACCTTCCATGACAAGACCCTGAAGGTTGCTGAGGGTTGTGGTGGTGTTGCCGGTGTTCCCAGAAGGAAGTGTTTCTTCTCATAGGGTACCCTGGATATCATCAAGAGGCATCACAGCGCACAGCTTGATGGCAACTTCGGTCTGTACCAGGAACTGAGAAGGATGGCTGCGAGGGCTCTGAGAGCAGATAAGGAGGTGTTTGCTAGAGAAATATGTGAGCAAGTGGGACACCATCTGTGGTCGTAGTGATGCATGCCCTTCTTAAAGAGGAATCAAAGCATTATGCACATCCGAATCTGTTCCTCAGAGAGTTGCAGTCAGGGCAGGTGATGGAATGGTCCATACAGTTGACACAGCAGTTGTGACCCACTGGGCTGGCTGCTTTGAACAGCTGTTCAAAGTCAATCCTCCAGCTAGGACATTGGACATCTGTGGTTGTTCAGGCTGATCCTCTAGTTAGCTGTGAACCACCCAATCTCACTGAGATTGCACGGGTGGTGAACCATCTGAGGGATCTGTGGTATCCGGGGGGGGAACTTCTCCAGGCCAGTGGTAAGCCTGTCCTCCTGGACGTGCAAGCAATCATTGCTTCCATTTAGGAGACTGACTTAAAAATGGGACTTGTTGTCCTGGGGGGTTGCCAGATGGGATCCTGAGCTGTTTCATCGTGTGGTGGGTACTGCAATGTGCTGTACCAGTGCATGCTCCCTAACCTGACCTGTATGCAAAATGAAACTCTAACGATTTTCTTATCACTACTTTCTAGGAAGTGTAAAATAAACAGATTTTGAAGCTTGTTGGCAAGTAAAACTCATACTAGTGTCTGCCAAAGCACCATACCCTTAGCTGTAATAGCATTAATCTCTAGAAACATAGTCAAGAGAGTGAAAATAATAGTGACATTCCAGGCAGAAACATGACAGCACAGTAAGCAGAAGTGATGTATGCAACATGGGGTTAGTTATAAGGGCTAATCAAGTTAATTCTCAACTTTGCAAAATTGTCTTTTAAACTTTTAAACTTCAACCAGTCAAGATTGAGCTGTAGTGCAATGTGCAGCCATACATCTATTTAGCTGCCCCAAGCAAAGTGCTGTTCTTGCCAATGCAAAAGGTAGGTGAAGAGTTAAAATGCATGTGTTATAGGCATACTTGCAAAAGAGATGTTAGAGTGTTGCATTGGAAATGCTTCCTGTCACAAAGAGGAACAGGAAGAATAGAATTTCTGCAAATCGCAAAAACTTAAAATAACAAGGGCAATAAGGAGAAGTTAATTTAACCAACACTAGTTTTCATCAAAACTTGTGGAAGCTAGCATCATTTCCTTGGGTTTTTTGCAAATCAAGCTTGATCCCAAGAATGCAATATTGACCACCTTCACCACACCCAAGGGACAACATTTTTCTGTGTAGAAATGATGAAGCAGAGCATGACAAAAACTTGAAGCTCTGTTCATCTCACTCCTGATCATCTTGCCTTCTGTCAGTCTTGCCATCTCACACTCCTGATCTGCTCTTCTTCCTTACAAACCCTTTCTTGACTTGTTTACCCCCAAATATCTCTCTCATTCTTTCTCATCCCTTCCCCATGTGAGATTAGCCCCACCACTATTGTATGCAAATTTAATAATTGTGTTTGTGATATGAGCAGGAATCTGCCAGGAATATTGTCATTTCCTTGTGGAATTCATATTTCATGCTTTAAGGAATTCAGGCTGTTATATTGGCAAAAGTTGTCCCGATCTTAATATTATACATACACACATCATTATATCTATGTATGGCTCACAGTTGACACTTTAGATTTCACAAATGTTAATCTTGCATCTTTCACCTATATTACCAAGAAGCATGTAGGATACAGTTAAACAATATCTGCAAATGAATGCATTAAATATGTAGTATGAGGGACGGCCAGAACTTTTACCCAATGTGGATGCTTTTAACTTGGAAAAACAGTGGGAGACAGCATGTGTTGCGAGTTGTTTCTCCTGGACTGCTAGATGACAGCCGCCTGAGTTGCGACAGGGAATCATGAAGACTAGAGTTCTTTAACTCAGCCCTGTTGATTCCGTGGGTGCTTTTATTGGCTGCTGCAGGGACTGAGGAGCCCTATTTTGGAACACCGGAAGTACTTCCAGGGATGATATTAAAGGAGCTGCCTGCTACAACTCCGGGAGCCAGTGTCAGGAAAAAGCTTGTGTGAGGAATCGAGGGGGGGGAGGAAGAGAAGACAGAGAGAGATACAGTGCTTTATATTGCAGAGTGCTCTGTAACTGTGGGTGTGGTTGGAAGCATTTGTTGGAAGGATTTCCCATGTAATAAATCCTATTGTTTGCTCTGTCTGTTTGTGTCGGGTGTTTGGGGAACAGGAACTCCCCTTGGTGGCCACAAGTGGTGTAGTTGGCAGGGTCTCTGGCTGTCTTGAGGCACGTGCCTTTTTATAAACAGTCTTGTGGCCAAACCCTGAGAGAGCAGCACTGCAGCATGTGCAGACACTGAAGCACCGCACCTACCTGCGATGGAAAGGAAGAGGAATAGGCAGTCCAGAAAGATTGTGAGGAGTCAGTCACATGCTGTCATCATCAATAAAGAAGCCAACATGAGGAACAACAAGGCCACCTGGGAGATGAGAACACTGGAGGACTGGGTCCATGCAGAGGTACACACCAGGCCCAGATGTGATATGCCCTGTGAATGTTTTTTTGCCTGCCATACACATACATCCTAGATGGAAAAGTTCACCTGCTGGTCACAATAGATAGTAATAAGCACACACCAGACATTTATACTAAACTATATTTATACTAAACTATACTAAAGCGATAAAATGTTCAGTGTCCAGTGTCTGTGCCTGGGAGTAATGTCTGGCATCCACAAGATGGTGCTAATGAGTGATTAACAGAGGACACAAGAAGCACAAAGAAAGAGGGATGTAAAGGATGGAATGTCTGATGAATAAAGGTAACAAAACACACAAAGAAAGAGCAATGTAAGGACTAGCTTTTCTAATGAAGTTCCTAAATGCACAAGGGACCTATTCTCCTCGCCTGCCAACCTGGGGCACCACCACTTCTGCTGAGCGGCTCCTTCTCCAGAGAGCCCATACTCTGTCCCAGATGTTCTTCTTTCCAAGCCTGGCTATAGTCTGTGGGCCCTTCGTCCACTTGCCCAGGGTCCTAGACTAAACCCTTGAGTCAAAGCACCCCTCAGGTTCCCCTTACCCACACCAAATGACTCTAAGCTGGCAATGCCGGAACAGTACTTTCCCACTTCAGTCCTTAATGGCCGGAGGTCTGAATGGTGTGTCGAGGCTTTTGTTCAGTTTTTCTCCTGTTTCCTTACGGAGGCAATCCTGCTGACTATGCCACTGTGAAATGATGAGCCTCGACACAAGACAAAGGTTTGGGGCAGCCACCCATGTACTTGATCTTGGCTGAGTACAGAAGAGAGTTCAAAACTGCACTGCCCAATAGAGGAAGTAAGGAAGTTAGGTTTTATAGGGAGGTTTAAGGAAGTGATTTCGTCCTTGGGGCCGGGACAGGAATTGATGTCATCCTCAGAGCCGAGGCGGAAGTGATTTCTTCATACTCAGGCAGAATTTCCTGTGTCTGGTCTGGATCCTTTCTTCAGCACCTAACCTTCCCCAGTAAGGCGCCAATTTATCCTAATACAGAAACATCCGACGCCCCCTTGGTGACATTTGCACCCAGTACACCACTTCGCCCATGTGCTCGACCACTTGGCAAGGGCCCACCCACACACTAACTTTTTTCATCGGGGGAATATACATCCATACTTGGTTGCCGGAGCAGTACAGGTATTTCCCTCGCTCTGATGTCATAATGCCAGTTTTGGATAAGGCCAGCCTTGTGCAGATGTTCCTTTGCAAACTTGTGAGCTCTGTCAATTCACCCCCAGTAAAACATCTGTTGGAGCTGCTTCAGCATCTTACTGACCCCAAAGTGGCCAGACCCCCACATGCCCAGGCACCAACTTAAGGACATCATCATGTTCCCCCTTTGGCACTATCACCTGCCAAGTCACCTCTCCAGTGGAAGGGGCTCACCATCTTCTCATCAGCACCCCATCCCAAATGGCCAAATCGTCCCACTAAGCCCAGAGACCCTTAACAGTCATATCATCTGGGGCTACCTCCTCCCAGCTAGGTTAGTGATTGTCTGGAACCCAAGTTCTAACTTTCTTTATCGTTGGCAAAGTCAAGATCAGTTAACTCTTTCTTCACCAACAGATGCCCACAGCCGCTGGACCCCACGATCCCGCAATGTCCCACAGGGCTGAGTCGACTGAGTCAACTTAGTCAAAAGCTTTACGAAAATTGACAAAGGCTGCAAAAAAACTCTGCTGATATTCGCATTTACACTCTGTGAGGACCCTCAGTGCCAGGATGTGGTCAATGCTAGGCTTCTTAAGCGTAAAACCAGACTGCTCCGGTAGCTGGTAGGTGAGCAAGTGATCACGGATCCTACTGAGGACAACCCTAGCGAAAGGATAGGGTTGACACAGAGAGCAGTGCTATCCCCCTGTACTTTCCGCAATCCAGGCGATCACCTTCCCTATCCAGATAGGGATGACAAGTCTTTTTTAACAGTCAATTGGGATGATGCCCGTCAAACATTGAAGCAAACATTGCTTGCAACGCCAGAAGGACAGCCTTACCACTAGCCTGGAGAAGTTCACCCTGGATATCACAGATCCCTGCAGCCTTCTCTACCCTCAGCTGGTTCACCACAGATGTGTGATCAGAACATCATGTGTGGGTGGGCATTTGGCTTGTCTGGGGGGGGGGCAAAAAATATCCATCCATCCATCCATCCATCCATCCATCCATCCATCCATCCATCCACCCCCATTTTTGTAGGGAGGCCAAATAATAATAACAACATAGTTTTATATAACATATAAAAGCAAAAACTGTGGCATAAATCTTAACCTATTGTTCAATAAAATTAACAGAGGCAATCAAACTTGTATTATTATTTTTTGTGAACAAATATAGAACTACATCTACAAGGTAAATATCAATAAAGTCAAATGTATACAACATATGAGAGCAAGAACAGAAATGTGGCTTATTGTAGTCATGGGAGGCTATAAGACATCAGTTTCCAGTGTTTAACCTGGATATTATCTACAGGACCAGTCTTGGCAAATTCTGAAATAAATTCATTCATGTCTAGATTTTTTGTGATGTTTTTCTCACGTGCCAGAATGACTAAATTTCTCTTCCTTGAATGCAGCATTGTTCGGCAGAGTGGAGTGAGAATGCGGTTCATAGTAGATAAAGAGCTTTCGCATGCAGCTGAAGACACACCAATGATGAGTGCTGTGATGAAGACATGGCTCTGACGTGTGGGATGCTAGAAGGGTGTTTGTGGAAATCACCACCGTCTTTTTCTAGAGCTTTTTTCTAATTAGTGTAGCCATGTTTGGTGAATATGTCCTCGCGGTCCGAAATGGAAACACTAAATTTGTGGCTATCCATATTTAAGTAAGGCAGACCGAACTGTATATTTTGTTGAAGGCAGAGGTTTGGAGTACCCGACACGGGCGCAGAGCTGGAGGATTGTGTAGGCTTATCTACATCTTTTGGAGTTTCAGTTCCCGACGTGGGTGTGCTGTGCTCCATGTTGGTAGCAGCGGTGCTGGTCTCAACCATGGAGCCAGCAGCTTGAGGAGGGACAGAGGTTGAAGATGTCTGCTTTTTAATAAGCCACCTATGCATAGCCTTTGGTGTTACCAACCAGAAAATAAAAGAAGAATGGAACGTATACGCTGTTTTAATTAAAGAATGCGGTCAACAGGTTCAAAGCGTGCTGCAAAATGTACGGCGAAGTGAACTGTGAGCAGCACAGTGCCTGTCTAGTGGAGGAGACACTGACGGATATGCCCCAAATTCAAACGGGCCGATTGGAAAGCAACTCAGTTTTGAAAATCAAATGTTATTCTTTCCTGGAGTTTTCATTGGACAGACAGAGCATTTCGCAGTGGGGGACACGGCTTGTCCCTGGGGGGGCAGTGCCCACCCCAGCCCCCCCTCTGGTCATGCCTCTGGTTCACCACCTGTGTAATCTCAGTGAGATTGGGTGGTTCACAACTAATTGGAGGATCAGCCTCAAGAATCATGGAGCCAGATATATTGAACATTCAAGCCAGAGAATCAGCTTTAAACAGCTGCTCAAAGTAGCCAACCCAGCGGGTCACAACTGCAGTGTCATCTGTAAGGACCGTTCCATCAGCCGCCCTAACTGCAACTCTCTGAGGAACAAATTCAGATGTGCATAATTCCTTTGATTCCTCTTTAAGCAGGATGTGGGACACTAGACCATAGATGGTGTGTCACTTGTTCACAGTTTCCTCAAACAAACGCCTCCTTATCTGCCCTCAGTGCCCTCGCAGCCGTCCTTCTCAGTTCCTGGTACAGACCAGAGTTGCCATCAAGCCGTTCTCTGCAACTCCTCTTAATGATATCCAAAGTGCCCTGTGAGATGAAACACCTCCTTCTGGGAACACTGGTAACACCACAACCCTCAGCAGCCTTTAGGGTCTTGTCATGGATAGTCTTCCACATCACATTTGGATCAGCAGTCACACCCTAATCCCTAAGTTCCTCACACAAACTGTGTGCAAACTCATCAGAAACAGCCTGATCTTTGAGTCTGGCCAGGCTTAAGCTAGATCTTCAGAATTTTAACAAGTCTGTGGTCAGAATTCACAAACTGGGCACTTCTGTAGATCTGGCAGTTTTGTAAGAGCCTCCAGCGTCTGCCTACAAGGATGTGATCGATCTCCTTCACCGCACCACCAGTATTGGAGTACCAAGTCCAACAATGTGGCTCAGGGTGCTGGAACCAGGATCCAGCAATTCCCAGCCCCTGACCTTTTGCAAAGTCAAGGAACATGGAGCCACTTTCACCATAGTCACCAGACCCATAGGAACCGAGAAAATCCTCATAGCCAGCCAAGTCAGTGCCAGTGGCTGCATTGAAATCATCCATGACCACAGGAGTGTCACCTCATGGACACCCATCAACCACTGAGCAAAGTTGTGAATAAAATGTCTCCCTCACTAAGACATCACTCACCACAGTCAGAGCATACACTGAGACAACAGACAAGGCACCCAGGGAGTGCCGTAATCTGAGTTTATAATACACTCATTGAAAGGAGTGACATTGGACACCATCAGAAGAAGCCGATCTGCTACAGCAACAGCTACTCCCTGAGTATGACAGCCATCAAAGCAACCAGACAAATAAAGGGTGTACCCACTTACAGAGATATGGCCAGTCCCAGGTTTGCACACCTCAAAGAGTGCCACCACTGAAATGCAGATTTTACACAGCTCCTCCGACAGCAGAGGAAGATGATCATCATGCCGGAGAGGTAAGATGTAACACGTGCCTACCTGCAAATTGGGACCCGAGTGCTGCCGTGCAGCAAGCAACGCCTCAGCACCACACCAGTTCTGATCCCCGACAGGCTTGATCCTATTGGCTCTCCAACGGTTTTGACTCTTCCGGGATGGGGCTCCTGAGGGCTTCCCCATCCCCTTCATAATGTGAGTAGCCTACGAATGGGAGAGCTTGTCCTGCGGAGACCAGAAAGGAGTTCTGTCTGTCGTCTCAGAGCTGTGTGAATTTTTTTTTACGGTGGATGGAGTGCCAATGATTTCCCTGCAAGTGAATGGTGTGCACCTATCTGATATTACACCTGTCTTTCAACAAATGGTAGGATGTGCTGTTTTTGCTTGTATATATGATGATACTGTCATCAAATCTGTTGACAAGACAACAAAGCTTGCCAGTCCTATCCACTTATTTCTTCCAAAAAAAATTCAAGTTGAGTTTTGAAAGTCCCCAATGTCTTACTGTCTACCACACTACTTGGTAGCTTATTCCAAGTGTCTATCGTTCTTTGTGTAAAGAAAAACTTCCTAATGTTTGTACGAAATTTACCCTTAACAAGTTTCCAACTATGTCCCCGTGCTCTTGATGAATTAATCTTAAAATAATAGTCTCGATCCACTGTACTAATTCCCTTCAAAATTTTAAACACTTAAATCATGTCACCTCTTAATCTTCTTTTGCTTAAACTGTATATGCTCAGCTCTTTTAATTTTTCCTCATAATTCAACCCCTGTATCCCTGGAATCAGCCTAGTCGTTCTTCTCTGGACCTTTTCTAGTGCTGCTATGTCCTTTTTGTAGCCTGTAGATCAAAGCTGCACACAGTACTTAAGATGAGGCCTCACCAGTGCATTATAAAGGTTGAGCATAACCTCCTTGGACTTGTACTCCACACATCAAGGCGCTATATAACCTGACATTCTGTTAGCCTTCTTAATGGCTTCTGAACACTGCCAAGAGGTTGATAGCTTAGAGTCCACTATGACTCCTAAATCCTTCTCATAAGGTGCATTCTCGATTTTCCAACCGCCCATTGTGTATTCAAACCTAACATTTTTACTTCCTATGTGTAATACTTACTGACATTAAATTTCTTCTGCCACAAATCTGCCCAAGCCTGCATGCTATTCAAGTCATTCTGTAATGATGTAACGGATTCCAGATTATCTGCTAATCCACCTATCTTGGAATCATCTGCAAACATGACCAGCTTGTTACTTATATTCCTATCTAAGTCAGCCCTAGCACTGACTCCTGTGCAGCATTAGCACTCTTAACATCGGCCAATTCTGATGAGGTTCCTCGCACCATTACCCTCTGCTTCCTGTGTCTGAGCCAAATGGCTGTGTTGGTGATATCTGTTGCTCCAAAAGCAGGCTTCAGGAATTCATTAAAGATTTTAGTTTCCATCAATCCTTCAGGATTACAGTTTAGATAGATAGATAGATAGATAGATAGATAGATAGATAGATAGATAGATAGATAGATAGATAGATAGATAGATAGATAGATAGATAGATAGATAGATAGATAGATAGATAGATAGATAGATAGAGTTAGGTCCATAAATACAGTATTTGGACAGAGACAACTTTTTTCTCATTTTGGTTCTGTACATTACCACAATGAATTTTAAATGAAACAACTCAGATGCAGTTGAAGTGCAGACTTTCAGCTTTAATTCAGAGGGGTGAACAAAGCGATTGCATAAAAATGTGAGGCAACTAAAGCATTTTTTTAACACAATCCCTTCATTTCAAAAGTAATTGGACAATTGACTCAAAGGCTATTTCATGGGCAGGTGTGGGCAAATCCGTCATTATGTCATTATCAATTAAGCAGATAAAAGGCCTGGAGTTGATTTGAGGTGTGGTGCTTGCATGTGGAAGATTTTGCTGTGAACAGACAACATGCGGTCAAAGGAGCTCTCCATGCAGGTGAAAGAAGCCATCCTTAAGCTGCGAAAACAGTAAAAACCCATCTGAGAAATTACTACAATATTACGAGTGGCAAAATCTACAGTTTGGTACATCCTGAGAAAGAAAGCAAGCACTGATGAACTCAGCAATGCAAAAAGACCTGGACGTCCACGGAAGACAACAGTGGTGGATAATCACAGAATCATTTCCATGGTGAAGAGAAACCCCTTCACAACAGCCAACCAAGTGAACAACACTCTCCAGGGGGTAGGCGTATTGATATCCAAGTCTACCATAAAGAGAAGACTGCATGAAAGTAAATACAGAGGGTGCACTGCAAGATGCAAGCCACTCAAAAGCCTCAAGAATAGAAAGGCTAGATTGGACTTTGCTAAAGAACGTCTAAAAAAGCCAGCACAGTTCTGGAAAAACATTCTTTGGAGAGATGAAACCAAGATCAACCTCTACCAGAATGATGGCAAGAAAAAAGTATGGAGAAGGCGTGGAACAGCTCATTATCCAAAGCATACCATATCATCTGTAAAACACGGTGGAGGCAGTGTGATGGCTTAGGCGTGCATGGCTGCCAGTGGCACTGGGACACTAGTGTTTATTGATGATGTGACACAGGACAGAAGTAGCCGAATGAATTCTGAGGTGTTCAGAGACATACTGTCTGCTCAAATCCAGTTAAATGCAGTCAAATTGATTGGGCGGCATTTCATGATACAGATGGACAATGACCCAAAACATACAGCCAAAGCAACCCAGGAGTTTATTAAAGCAGAGAAGTGGAAAATTCTTGAATGGCCAAGTTAGTCACCTGGGGCCTCATGTATAAACAGTGCGTACGCACATAAATGTTGCGTATGAACCTTTCCACGCTCAAATCGCGATGTATAAAACCTAAACTTGGCGTAAAGCCACGCACATTTCCACGGTAACTCATACCTTGGCATACGCAATTTCTCCGCTCGGTTTTGCAGACTGGCGGCACCCAGCGTCAAAGCAGTGCTACTGTTCCTGTGTGGTTACCCTTTCTTAGATCCACATCCACAGCGGCGGCTTTATCAAATACACTGAAATTAACCGCATATCGTTCATAAATTTAATGCATCTGATTGTAATTAACCTGTAACAATATAATGGTCCACAGAATGGTCAAACTACTGTTCCTGTGTGCTCATCCTTTCTTTCTTAGCTCCACATTCCTGACGCGGCTTTATAAATACACTGAAATTAACTGCATATTGTTTATTAGTGTAATGCATCTGATTGTAATTAACCTGTAGCAATATAATGGGCCAGGGAATAGCCATAGTATTCCAAATACCATAACTGCTTTAGCGTTGTTACGCTCACTGCTGCTCCCGTTAAGGGTTGCCACTGCGGATCATCTTTTTCCATATTACTCTCACTGCACCACTCGGAGTATTTATATCACTGTATCTGAGTGTGAATCACAGCAGCAGATGATCGGAAAGAGAATTATCGGTATACAGTTTCAAGTACACACTACCTCAACCACGGCAAAAAGCGTCAAAGCCTTTCCTGTACGGACCTCGCGTTTCAGAAACAGTTTCATCCCAAGAACTATAAACGCACTCAATCAGTCCATCAAGTGCTCCTTGTAGAACTGTTTGTACTTATAAGTACAATCACCTCACTGTAAACTTACACTACAGTTATAATATTGCACAACCTGTGCTACTTTATAAAGTGCGTATGATGACAATATCATTTTTAAGATGAAATGCAGCAAAATATGTTGCTTATAGTATACAGATAAAACTTTAACTTCATTTAAATAATCTGTATTGCTAATAATTAAACATGTGAGGACACGGTGCCGCAGCGTATAGCTAGTTCAAGGATAGCTCCTGTCTTGCGCTGTATTCTTGCTGGTGCTGACGCGACACTGGAAGGATAGACGAATAGAATAATTAAACATGTACTACGAAGATATTTCAATGTTCCTTAAAAGTTTTAAAGAATCTAAGCTTACAAATGGCTTGACGTCTATTACAGAGCTGATTGTGTGGCGATTGGAGAAAGAAAAGTATGGACAGGAATTGGAGGTTAGTACATTTGAAAGAGACAGTACTTCTGTAATAAATTATTTCATCGAAGGTCGCACATGGTGCAGCAAGCCTCTTGCGTGAGATATGAACAATCACTGTGCCACCGTGTTCCCATGTTTAATAACATGCTTTCATTCCTATCATCATGAAAATGATATCACGTATACATCTCAGTATTTTAATTATTCAGAGAGCTGTAATATCACGAATGTAATGCATTATGTGTCCTGTCGGAGAAAGAGAAAGAACGGAAGCACGTAGTGATTCACACACATAGAGCACATAGAAGATCAAACACAGAACAAAGCATTTAACATGCTACTTGAGAAATTAGTAAAATAAATGATTTTAAGATGAAGTTTATGATGTTCTACTTTAATGGCAAAATAAACTACGTGATTAAAGTGGAAATTTCGAGATTAAAGTTGATATTTCGTGCTTTTTACCCACTGTGTGCCTATGTTTTTTGTTTGTACCCTAATACGCTTTCATATGACACTCAGACGGTGGGCTACGACTCGCCTTTTCACAGCGACTTTGATATGTGATTTCTTTTTTATTTCGGGCACTGTGCGACTTTGTGAATTTGATCTTTCGAGTTTTTCTGACACTCTGTCACTTGATCAACTTTCTTTTGTTGATTATACCACTGCTTAAACCAACAAATAGTACGTTTTTCCTTTGCCTCCACTTGGTATTCGCTGAAATTCTTATATTTTCCCCTGTGCTTTTCCCATTGTCTTTTCACAGAAGGCTATTTATATTGATTTGTAGAGAAAAGCCAAGCAAAATGACACCTTTTATTGGCTAACTAAAAAGATTACAATATGCAAGCTTTAGAGGCAACTCAGGCCCCTTCTTCAGGCAAGAAGAAGAGGCCTGAGTTGCCTCGAAAGCTTGCATATTGTAATCTTTTTAGTTAGCCAATAAAAGGTGTCATTTTGCTTGGCTTTTCTCTACATTCATAATGGCTAACACGGTACAACACCCTAGTACTATATTGATTTGCATATTCAAAGAGGCGTAATTCTGGGAGGAGTTGGGGCGGGACAGAAGGCGCATGCACGTACGTTACTTTTCACGCTGATCGGGATTTATGTAGTGGAAGAACGTGAAAGTATGCGTGCGCACATATTCCTGCATCTGGATTTTTCTGTGCGTACACACAATCCCGCTTTTGTGCTTACGCCATGTTATAGTGTGAGTTCTACGCACGGCGT
Source organism: Erpetoichthys calabaricus (assembly GCF_900747795.2). NCBI lineage: Eukaryota > Metazoa > Chordata > Cladistia > Polypteriformes > Polypteridae > Erpetoichthys > Erpetoichthys calabaricus. The sequence goes on along the minus strand of NC_041396.2, from coordinate 285,021,129 downwards.
TATACATGAGGCCCCTGATCTTAACCCAATTGAGCATGCATTTCACTTGTTGAAGACTAAACTTCAGACAGAAAGGCCCACAAACAAACAGCAACTGAAAGCCGCTGCAGTAAAGGCCTGGCAGAGCATTAAAAAGGAGCAAACCCAGAATCTGGTGATGTCCATGATTTCAAGATTTTAGGCTGTCATTGCCAGCAAAGGGTTTTCAGCCAAGTATTAGAAATGAACATTTTATTTCCAGTTATTTAATTTGTCCAACTTTTGAGCCCCTGAAATGAAGGGATTGTGTTAAAAAAATGCTTTAGTTGCCTCACATTTTTATGCAATCGTTTTGTTCACCCCACTGAATTAAAGCTGAAAATCTGCACTTCAACTGCATCTGAGTTGTTTCATTTAAAATTCATTGTGGTAATGTACAGAACTGAATTTAGAAAAAAGTTGTCTCTGTCCAAATATTTATGGACCTAACTGTAGATAGATAGATAAAACAAACAATCCACTTAGTTCCATCTTTATCTTCTGCCTACAGAAAAAGGAAGCATTATTATGAAAGATTTTTCTGCTTACTCATATCTGACAAGGAAATGTTTCTAAGCAAAGTGGGTTACTGCCTCCACCATTCTGTCCATTTTATCCATTTTCTTGCACTTTCGCTTTTTCTCTAACAGCCTTTGTAGATCTGTTTTCATTTTTACAATAACATTTAGTCTTTACGCTTCACCATATTCACTGTAACTCTGGTTTCCTGTTAGTAAGATTTTTCTCATGCGTGTGGCTGTCGGGAGTTGTATTCAAGGGGTTTACAGACAGTGACAATTGTGATATTTCCACATTAAGAATATTAACTGGGAGGTGCTTTATCAGTGGCCACAAGCCTGAGCGGAGGGGATCATCGGAGTACATGAAAGTAGAAATGAGAGGAGTCGTTCTTGTATGTGGATTGTTTTACAGTAAGTAAATATTTTCTGCTGTATTGTGTAGTATAATTGTGTAGGCACTTCAGTCAAAGGGCTGCTGGCTCAATGCCCAGTACTGACTGACAATAAAAATAGTTAAACACTAGCTTTGCATTTAAATTCTTGGAATAGATAGATAGATAGATAGATAGATAGATAGATAGATAGATAGATAGATAGATAGATAGATAGATAGATAGATAGATAGATAGATAGATAGATAGATAGATAGATAGATAGATAGATAGATAGATAGATAGATAGATAGATAGATAGATAGATTCATTTTATTAGATTCTGTAGTAGAATAAACATATTTTGACAAAGAATGAATGAAAGAATTTGTTATAATGTACTGTAGATTGTTCCTTGAATAATGCTACATATGACTCAGTATTGACAGTAGTATCCATTCTGTATATTTATTTGTTTCTTTTAATGTCTGGCATGTCTGTTATACATTGCTCTTAGCTGCATGTTGACTTACAACTTCTTCTGTAAAGTGCTTTGCTGTAGTGCTCACTGTGAAAAGCACCATATTAAATATAGCAGGACTGAAGATATCTCATTAGATACTTTCAGTATGACTTTCCACACTGGTCCTTGACTAACTATGATAGCGTATATCACCCCATGTGCCATTTCGTTTTGCTGGTAATGCAGTTCTTTCTTGAATCTGACTTTTTTTCTGTCCACTATGGATCTCAGGTCTTTATTCAGTATTTAATTATATTTATTACACCACATATTCCATACTTACAGTATATGTTGCATTCTTTCATCCTAACACTTTAACAAACATTTAGATGAGACTGCTTAAAGGAAAGAAAATTTTCTAACTTGGAATCAGACTGTTTAAGTCTATATGAATTTTATGTGTGTAAACTAAGATAAACCGTGACACCCGCAATGATTTGTGCTGAACGTGACTTTTCACATCCCTTAATTTAGGTTTGGATCCTCCTAACATAACTCTTTGGTTTCACTAACCACACAATTCATTATATTTATCAAAATTCTTCTGAAAGTGTAACTGAAGAGTTTTGCCTGCATTGAAATGATCAAATGCATGCATTTACTCTTTGTAAAACAGCTAAGAGCTGTAATGTTCAATGCTGGTTACATGTAGTATTAGAAAATTAACAAAGACAGTGTAGTCTGTCAAAACGTAGGATTTTACTAACAGGACAGTTGGTTCTTCACATGGCCTCCCATTCCCTAGCCTGTTTATCCCATTCAGATCCAGAGGGTCAGCAGTGAGCAAGGCAGGATCAGGCCCTAGAATTTGGTCCATGACTGATCACAATCACACTCACCCACGCAGGGGTTAGTCCCAGTCCTAGGAAGCATCACTAATCATTGCATCATCACACTGCTCCCTTTATGGCATATGATTAATGGAAACGGCAGTTACTCATTCATCTCACTGAAAAGATAATGCTTTATATGGGCATTCTGTAGCACAGGGGCTTCAACACAATGGTATTAGCATTCTAAGGATTTAAATCCTTTCAATATCTTTACTCGATTAGAAAGTCTGATATTTTGAGAAAGCACAGAACTTACCCCAAATAAATCCATATACACATTATGGTGAAAATGAACTCTAGGCCTTCACATTGCAAGGGAGCATAGTGATGAATCACCTTAAGTCATGTCACCTCACCTATAAGATATTAACAGGATTTACAGTTAAAATTGATTACATTATTGTACAGTGCCTATCTAAATGATTCATCTTTCTTGGAAGTTATCAGCTTTTATTATTTTTAAGTCAATGTTTAAATGTTAAATTCACATAAGTGTCTGTTAATTAAATAGTTTCACATAGTAACTTAGATTATGGTATCATCTTTTATCCCCTGTAAATTAGTATGTAATAGAACTTTAATGGCTATTCCTGTAAAAAACAGAGAGTTAATTAAGCCTGTTAGGAAGCAGTCTCACAGCTGGAAGCATAGACTGTTAGTTTAGTTTACAAATAGAACACTGATGTGCAGTTTTCTGTCTCCTAATTGTTTTATACATTTTTAAAGAACATGGTGCAGTGGTTGTGCTGCTGCTTTGCAATAAGGAGATTGTGGGTTCGCTTCCCGGGTCCTCCCTGCGTGGAGTTTGCATGTTCTCCCCGTGTCTGCGTGGGTTTCCTCCGGGCGCTCCAGTTTCCTCCCACAGTCCAAAGACATGCTGGTTAGGTGGATTGGTGATTCTAAATTGGCCCTAGTGTGTGGGTGTGTTTGTGTGTGTCCTGCGGTGGGTTGGCACCCTGCCCGGGATTGGTTCCTGCCTTGCGCCCTGTGTTGGCTGGGATTGGCTCCAGCAGACCCCTGTGACCCTGTGTTCGGATTCAGCAGGTTGGAAAATGGATGGATGGATGGAAAAGCGCCATATAAATGTAAAGAATTATCCCAGTGGATTTAATTTAGCTTTTTTTTGCTATTGATTGACAGAAAAAGACCCTGGAGACTCTGCATTGTACATGCAGTTAATAACAAGTTTGGACATTCAGTTACATAATGATTCATGGTGGAAGTGAATCTGGAGTTTGTTTCCCAAAAATGATCGATCTTATTGAATAACGAATGAGACAATGAGCAACGCAGATTAGGTTAACAATCAGTGAGTTTTTGAAGTGTTTTCCAAAGCTCATCTTATCCGCCATTTTGCGAACAAGTTAAAGTACTACTTTATTGGCTTTTTCCCGGTGCTCACATCAGAAAAGCAGACTGTCGATAATAGAAACATAGACTGTATTTATTTTAGTTGTCAAATATATATATATATATATATATTATGTCCAAATGTAAAAAAAATTGCACCTTATAAAGAAATTAAAAATTAAACTACTAAGTTAACGTAATTTAAGTAAACATTTCTGTTTTCCGAGGCTCAACTTCCACATGTCCAGATCATATTCTGAAATGGTGTATGTGCTTTGGTGTGTAGTGTTCTACCTCTTCTCAACTATGGTTCAGGGATTCAACACTGGAGTTGGCAGGTATTGTCTCACAGTAACCAGCCACAGGCAAATGCACCATCCTTTGTCTAATGACACGCTCCAGAGTTGGACCAGATATATGCATCATGTGTAATTCCATGCCAAGTCTGTGTAAAAAGACCCTGATGTTCGGTCGAGTATCACCTAGACATTTAGCACTGAGAACACTTATTGGCAAGTATGGATGGGATTGAAGAGGCTGGGAAATGAATAGGGATGAGCATTCCATCCACTAAACCTACAATGCCAGGTATGCCGGCAATAGCATGAGAACCTAGTTTAGTGTCATTGAAAGCATTGTATAATATTATCATTACTTACTTATTTCGCTCATACCATTATCCAAGGCAACTTACATCATTTGAGAAACAATTGCTTGCATTTCTTTTGTTTTTCCAATTGGAGCAGAGGCAATAGTCACAAAGCATCAGTAGCAGAATTTCAATGCACAACCTCAGGAGTTTCCACAATAATAACGTACTCACTGTGCACTCATAATAATAATAATAATTCATTACATTTATATAGCGCTTTTCTCATATTTGGACACAGCAGTCTTGTGGAGGCCATGCATGTCACCAACAATTTGCAAGAATCCAGTGATGGTATAGAAACAGAGAGCTGTCAGACACTGCACGGTGGGATTGCAGGCACAATTCTAAAGTGCTCTTCTTTCCAATTCATCCTGTACCGGATCAAGGAGGGTTGTTATTGCAACCCCTGCCGACCATCTTGCATTTCTCTATTAGTTGTTGATTGCTGTGATGATCAAAGGGGTTCATGTCATGACCAAGAGTTCATTTAGGCTTCTTGAATGGTGCTGTCTCAATTGATATCCTTGGTTGAGCTGCATAATTCTCTGGACTGCTGCCGTTGTCATTGCTGGTACTAAGGGGTGGTTCACATTATAGGACTTTATAGGATGTGACTAATTGCATAGTCAGTTTTGATTAGTTTGATTGTCTAAAGATATTAAAGATACAAAAAGATACAAAAATATCTTATGCTATTTTTTGCATAATCATCCTATTATTATCATCATTATTGGTATTTTTGATTATTATTGCTGTTGTTATTGGTATTATGTTGTCCACATAAGAGTGTGAGCGTGTTTGACATTATCTGCTTAAGGCATCTATTTGGCAGATTCTCTTGGAAAAGTCCAAATAATGATTGTAAAAATGATGAGTGGGTTCTCATTAATTTATGTACAAGATTAAGTACTACTTTAGTTATGAATGGTTTGGGAAACACTTGCTAATTAATGAACAATCTTAAGTACAAGATAACTGTTGTTTTTCCACCAGGTCCCAAACCCTGGCTAGGTATCAAATGTCTCATTTTGGTTGATTTTGTTAATTTTTTCTTTAATATCAGTGTGGATTAGTTTTCATGTGTCAAAGTGTGTTCTGCAATGTTCTATGTATTTTGTGGGTGGTTCCCCACATGTACCCACCTACCCATCACAGATAGGGACTGCCCTCGGCCCTATAAAGGCTAAGGAAAACCCAGAGTCTCTTGCGGTTCATTGAATGTGCTCATGGTAGTGGTGAGTTCTTCTGTGTATATTTCTATATTATTTTATGGATTTACTAGATTTTTGACCTTAGGCTCTGTTTTTTACTTTTTCTGGACTTGTGATTGGGCCTTTATGTCTTGGATTGCCTATTCAGACATTTCTTGCTACACCATTTGTGTTCTTCAGAACCTCACAGTTAACAGAATTTTCTTTTTTGAAAATGAACCATTTATTTATAACATTCTTCACTATTGCCCTATTTGAGTGACTAGCTAGGGTTAGTGGTTTCCATCTCTAGTGAGCATTTTGAGTAACTGGAACTTCATGCTTTTGAACTCTCTAATTCACAACAATAATGAAGTACTAAGGGTTATGAAGTCTTCAGGAAACACACCCTGATCATTTAGTGTTAGTTTTGGCTGTCTGCTTCAGTAATGGAAATATGAATAGGAAATAAGGTAACACGTTTTTTTGATATTACTGTTCCTTTCTATTAGTTCTTTGTATTTGACTTATTCTGCCTGTGGCTATAGCAATGGTTAATGTGTCTGTCTTACAGACCTAGAAGCCTCAGTTTACAATGCAGATGTTTCTCTCACATTGAGGGGTTTCTGTCTGTAGTTGTTTTTCTGTCTTACAACACCCCAAACACACATAGCTGTGTGTGTGAGCAAGTGTGTACATGAGTGACTAGTACTCCTTCCACAACTGACTTCTGCCTTATAACTCATGCTATCAGGATAAGCACCAGCCCCCATGACCCTGAAGAGGATGAGCAGCTGCAGAAAAATGATAAATGGATTTTTGTGAATCTGTTCTTCTTCACATTAATAGCTCCCCAAAACTAAATTGTTGCTGTTATTATCATTATTTATTTGCCCAAAATGTAATTATTTATTGTGGATTTGTTTTTATTTTCCATAGCTTTTAACAAAATAATATAGGTACTGGTTGGAACTTAAGAAAACAGAGTACTGTGTTTAATGTTTGATAGTGCATTTTTTAAATCTGTTTCTTTTGCATAAATAATTAAAAATGATTTACAACCTCCTTTCATCTTATCTTACTATTAAAACATAATTTTACATTTTAAGTCTGACTCATGTATTTTCATACACAAAGGTAAAGAGCTTTGGAGTAGAAACCAAAACGCTATTGAACTTTTACTGCACTATTGAGAGCATCCTGACCAGATACATAATGGTGAGGTTTAATAACCTGACTTTCGAGGATTGCAAACTCCTCCAAAAGACTGCCCATAAAGTTTTCAAAATTATTGTGACAGTCCTTCCTCAGCTTCACACCATTTCCTGAATCACATGTCTGAGGAGAGTTGAATCCATCATCTCTAATGACAGCCATCTAGCTCATCCCGTTTTCACTTGTGCCTCCTGAGAAGCGCTTCCAGAGCCTCACCACTCACTACACCTGCCTCATGGAAAAGCTCATTCTCCCAGTCCATAAGGTCACTGAACACCCTGTAACCTGATCCTACCTGGACTGCACTGTGTACTGTACCCTCCTGCTGGTTTATGTATAATTATTCTGTATGCTTATTTTTTCACTCTTATTTACTGTTTTCATTTTTTATTTTAATTTATTAACGCTCTTTATTTGATTTTGACCACTCTTCGTTATTTAATGTGTTTATTTATACATCACTGCTACTGTGGCCAAAGAATTTCACTAGGTTCTTGCAGTATATGTGACAATAAAGATCTCTAATCTAATCTAATCTAATCTAATATAATCTAATCTAATCTAATCTTATTTTCTGCAAGAACAGTTTGTTTTTCCTTGGGCACAGCTTTTTTGTGATGCCATTTTCAAGACATAATAATTGGTTGTCAAGGACATGGTCTCTGAAGTTGCACAATGATTCATCATTCATGTGAAAGTATAAAAGCCGGCATAACATACATTGTTATGACATCCTTGTTATCAAATTCTCGTATTTCTGATCTCTTGGTTACTTTTTGACCTCGTCTCGAGTTTAGTAGTTTTTTCTTGTGTGTTGCCAGTGTGTTTTGACTTCCCGTATTGACTTTTGACCACATTATTCTCCTGGTCCTTTTTAAAATACAGATGCTCATCTGGCCTGGTATGCTTTGCAGTTGTGGCAAAACAATTTAGTGCCGCATTTACTAAAACAGACCATCATTCTTCATTATTGGGGTTTTAGAATTACGATGGAATAACAGGCACCAATTCTGTTTGGTTTGCATTAAATATTATCTATTTTAAGCAAAAATCAAAATGTCTTTTTATTTTTATGGTAAATAAAATTTGAAGTTTTATATAGTTCCAGAAATTATATTACTTTCTAAGATTATATAATTTATATTATATAAGATTATAGCTGTCAGTAATTTAAAATAACATTTTTAAATTTAATTTTAAACATTTTTAAAACAGCAGAATCTATCCTGGCAGCACGTGGCACTAGGCAGTAAACACCCCTGGACACAGTACCAGTGATTGTAGGATTCTTGTAGGATACAACTTGGCCTCCCAGATGCCGGAATAAAGATGCCCTCCAGGAAAGCTGCACTATGGGGGGGCCATAATAGTTTATCCACCAGATGCTGAAAGTGGCTGATGCCCCATGCAAACTGAATAAGAGTACACAGTATTGCCAGTGTCCACTGGGGTGATTTTATGGCACATTTCTTGTTTCATATATTCATTGTAATCCACCATAAACATCACTGACTAAGCATATATGTGCATACAGATGGTCCAACAATGTAAAATACAAAAGAAGAGAAGACACATATTCACTGAAGTGAAACATTACTGTACTGGGCCTTATACGTGTACAGTTAAACTCAAACACAAACATGATCATGAGCAAGAAATCAAACATGAAACACTGTATATATGACTCAGGGTTCAACTTGGGAATCAAATGCTCTTTGCTTGAGAATCAGAATCGAAATTATAGATAGATAGATAGATCTTTATTGTCATTGTCACTTTTACAAAGGAATAACGAAATTGAAGGTGCAGTCGACTCAGTGTGAGGAATAAGAGTTAAAAAGACAAAAAGACAAGAAGAGAGAAAATAATAACAAACCGAATAGTAATAAATATACAAATTGCACTTGTTGACTTAAGGTCTATATTGCACATTGGTAGAATAATATGGAGCAATTTTATTCTGAGTTCAGAGCCATGATTGCTTTCGGATAAAAGCTGTTTTTAAGGCGGTTTGTCCTAGTTTTCATAGCTCTGTATCTCTTGCCCGATGGCAAAAGCTGGAAGAGGCAATGACTGGGATGTGATGAATCCTGTGAAATGTCTATTGCTTTTTTGCGGCATCGGGAGGTGTAGATTTGTTCCAGAGTGGGGAGGGTACAACCAATTGTTCTCTCCACTGTCCTGACGACCCTGTGGAGCGCTTTCTTTTCTGAGGAAGTGCAGCTGCCGTACCACACACACAGTCCGTACGTGAGCACACTCTCAATGGAACAGTGATAAAAAGCAAGGAGCAGATTTTTTGGGAGATGGTTCTTTCTGAGAATTCTCAGAAAATACAGTCTCTGCTGCGCCTTCTTCAGCAGCTCCTTGGTGTTGGCGCTGCAGGTCAGGTCATCCTCCAACTCAATACCTAGAAACCTGAACACCGGGACCCTCTCCACACAGGCCCCGCCAATGATGAGTGGCTGGATGTCAGTTTTGTTTTTCCTAAAGTCAATAACAAGCTCCTTCATTTTTTTGGTGTTGAGGAGCAGGTTATTGACTGTGCACCACTCTGACAGTCACTCCACCTCGTCCCTGTATGCCAGCTCACCCTTCTTGCCCGAGATGAGTCCAACCACCGTCGTGTCATCCGCGAACTTTATAATCTTGTTGCTATGGTGAGTGGGGACACAGTCATATGTGTAGAGGGTGTAGAGGAGCGGGCTGAGCACACAACCCTGCGGCGTCCCGGTGTTGAGGCTGAGAGCAGTGGATGTGTGGAGACCCAGCCTGACCCTCTGGGAGCGACCAGACAGGAAGTCCAGTATCCAATTGCAGGTGAGTGATGGAAGTCCCTGATCTCCCAGTTTGGACACCAGTCGTTGTGGGAGGATGGTGTTAAACGCTGAGCTGAAGTCTACAAAGAGCAGTCTGGCGTAACTCCCCTGCTGCTCCAGGTGGGTCAGGGCAGCATGAAGGGCTGTGGCCACAGCATCCTCCGTGGATCTCTTTGCTTTGTAAGCAAATTGAAATGGGTCCAGGTCTGCTGGCAGGCAGGCGATGATATGATTCCACACCAGTTTCTCAAAGCACTTCATGATGACAGATGTGAGTGCCACTGGGCAGAAATCATTCAGACTGTTCGTGATGGATTTTTTCAGCAGCGATACAATGATTGAGGACTTGAGACAGGATGGGACGGTGGCCTGGGACAGGGACTGGTTGAAAATCCTAGTGAAGATTCCGGCCATTTGATCTGCACAGTCTTTCAGCACCCGTCCAGCCACACCGTCGGGTCCTGCAGCCTTCCTCGGGTTCACCTTCCTCATCACCCGCCTCACCTCACACTCTTCCACTGTGAGTATATTGCTGTTGTGAACAGGCTGCTGTGATGGAGCTGCTGTTGGTGTCGCCTCAAAACGGGCAAAGAAGATGTTCAGCTCCTCTGCCAGAGAAGCGTCTCCCTCAGCAGCCAAGGAGTTGCTGGATTTGTAGCCGGTGATGTGCTGGACACCCTGCCACACCTGCCTGGTGTTGTTGCTCCTCAGATGGTCTTCTATCCTCCTTCTGTATGCTGCCTTGGCCTCTCGGATGCCTCTCTTCAGGTTCGCTCTGGCTACACTGTAAAGAGCCCCATCCCCAGACCTGAAAGCAGTATTCCTAGCTTTCAGCAGACTCTGGACATCCCTCGTCATCCAGGGCTTCCTGTTAGAATAAATCCTTATGCGTCTGTCCCTGGTGACATTGTCCAATCAATCCCACCCTGGATGTTGGGCCACATGCTTTCATCAATGTCCCATAAAATATTTTCCTTGGTAATGCAATGTGGGAAATACCTGTGGAACATTCCTGATCCAGCCATGGCACTTGGATGCTGTGACTGTCCTACAAGCCTCGGCCATAGCATCCATCAGTGGCATTCCATTGTAGGGAGAGTGGTCATAAACATTCCATTTCCACTCAGAAAAAGAAACTCCTCAATAGGATTGAGGATCGGCAAATATGGAGGAAAGAATTCAATGGACTGTGATGGGTTGGCACCCTGCCCGGGATTGTTTCCTGCCTTGTGCCCTGTGTTGGCTGGGATTTGCTCCAGCAGACCCCCTTGACCCTGTGTTCGGATTCAGCAGGTTGGAAAATGTATGGATGGATGGAATTGAATGGATGAGCCCTACACCATTCCATCACTGCAGATGAGCAATGAAATAGGACATTGTCCCATATGATTACATAATCTGGGCTATTGACCCAAGCCTTCTGTTTCCCTTCAGCAACCAATCTAAGTCTGTAAAGTTCATCAAGAAAAGAACAGAATTACATAGACCAACCATTGGGATGTTTGATACAGGATCATTGTCTTATATGTCTGAACAAAGGGTAATGTGTAAACCTCTTTGCCCTGGTATCTGTACTGTTGCTCTTATTTTTCTTCTTTCGGCAGCTCCCATTTAGGGTTCACCACAGTAGATCATCCGTCTCCATCTATCCCTGTCTTTTACATTATTTTCTGTCACACCGACTGCCTTCATGTCCTTCCTCACCACATCCATAAACCTCCTCTTTGGCCTTCCTCTTAACTGGTGGTTCCATCATCAGCATTCTTTTCCCAATTTATCCCTCATTTTTCCTCTGCATGTGACTAAAACATTTCAATCTAGCCTCACCCACTTTGTCACTAAACTGATGTGCCTGTCTTGCCCCTCTAATATATTCATTCCTAATCCTGTCACCCTTATTACTCAAAGCGAAAATCATAGCATCTACCACTTCCAGCTCTGCCTCCAGTCTTTTCATCAGTGCCACCATCTCCAAACCATCTAACATAGCTGGTCTAGACCTTCCCTTTCACTCTTGCAAGTACACTTCTATCAGAAGTCACTCCTGTCACTCTTATCCACCCAGTCCACTCTGCCTGCACTCTCTTCTTCACCTCTCTGCTGCACTCTTGCTTTTGACTGTTGAACCCAAATATTTAAATTTGTCTACTTTCACCATCTCTGCGCCTTTCAGTCACTCACTTTCACTACCTTCCCTCTTATTCATTCACATGTACAATGTTTTACTTGTATTGACTTTTATTCCCCTTCTCTCCAGTGTGTACCTTCATCTCTCCAGGTTTGTCTCAACCTGCTGTCTACTTTCACTACAGATCACAATGTCATCTGCAAACATCATAGTTCACAGAGACTCCTGTTTGATCTCGTCTGTCAACTTGTCCATCACCATTGCAAACAGGAAAGGACTCATAGCTGATCCTTGGTGTAATCCTGCTCTCACCTTAGACCAGGATGTCATTCCTACCACACACCTCACCTCAGTCACACTGTCCTTAGACATCTTCTGCTCTACTCATGCATACTTTATTGCTACTCCCAACTTCCTCATACAGGACCATAACTCCACTCTTGGCACCCTGTCATATGCTTTCTCTACATCATCAAACATGCAATGCAGTTCACTCTGACCTTCTCTGTACTTCTCCATCTTTCCTGGCATGAAACCATATTGCTGCTCACAGATCACTATCTCTCTTTTCACCCTAGCATCCATCACTCTTTCCCATATCTTCATGGTGTGACTCATCAACTTTATACGCCTGTAGTTACTGTGGCTCTGCACATTTCCCTTATTCTTGAAAATCGGTACTAATATATTTCTTCTTCACTCATCAGGAATCTTCTCACTTTTCAAGATTTTTGTTAAACAATCCAGTTAGAAACTCCACTGCCATCTCACCTAAACATCTCCATGCCTCAGCATAAAAAGATCTGTAATATACAGCACTTGACTCCAGTTTCATGATCCTCTGTAATTACAACAGACAGAAAAAAGTGAAACATATGAGACAACCAAACATCTATAAGGAGTACAACATGCAGTGAATGTATAACATTGCCACATTACCTGAACGTATTGATGTCTCCTTTGCCTACTCACTGTTCCTATTAAAGGACACCCTGTAGATTTGTTTCATGCCATTGTTATAGTGTTTCAAGACCTAATCAATGGTGGATATACTGACAGTATCAATATTGTTGATGTATGCTTTGCATTTATAGCCATCTGTATTTCCCTTAAATATATGTCATTGTTCATCTGCACCAGCTGAACAATCTCCTTTTCTTGTATAAACAGGAGTTTTACTGAACAGTCAGCAAGGATTCAGAAGAAGAAGGTCATGTTTCACCAACATGCTGGACTTCTTTGAGAAAGCAACAAAAGGATATGCTCAAAGTGGAGCATATGATCTTATTTATCTTGACTTTTAGAAAGCATTTGATAAGGTGCCAAATGAGCCAGAGGGAGCTCAGGGTGTTATTTGTAATTTGGATGCTAAATTTGTTCTTACACAAGAAGCAGAGGGTGATGGTGTGAGGAACCTTACCAGAACTGGCTGATATTAAGAGTGATGTCCTTCAGGGGTTAGTGCTAGGGCCTCTGCTATTTTCAATATATGTGAATGATTTGGATAGGAATATAAGTAACAAGCTGATAAAGTTTGAAGATGATTCCAAGCTACTGTAAGTGGAATGGATGATAATATTGAATCTGTTAAATCATTACAAAGGAACTTGGACAGCACACGGGCTTGGGGAGATTTGTGGCAGATGAAATTTAATGTAAGTAAATGTAAGTATTACATGTAGGAAGTAATAATGTTAGGATTGAATACAAAATGAGAGGTCTGAAAATTGAAAGTACACCTTATGAGAAGGATTTAAGAGTCGTAGTGGACTTTGACATTATCAGCTTCCAGACAGTGTTCAGGAGACATTAGGAAGGCTAACAGAATGTCAGGTTATATAGCACGATGTGTAGAATACAAGTCCAAGGAGGTTCTGCTCAAGCTTTAGAACTAACTGGTGAGACCTCGTCTGGAGTACTGTGGGCAGTTTTGGTCTCCAGGTTACAAAAGGACATAGCAGCACTAGAAAAGGTCCAGAGAAGAACAACTAGGCTGATGCTAGAGCTACAGGGGAAGAATTATGAGGAAAGATTTAAAGAGCTGAGCCTTTAGCAAAAGGAGATTAAGAGGAGATATGATTGAAATGTTTTAAATTATGAAGGAACTTATACAGTGGATCAAGACAGTTATTTTAAAATGAGTTCATTAAGAACACAGGGACACAGCTGGAAACTTGTTTTGAGTAAATGTCACACAAACATTAAGAAGTTTTTCTTCATACAGAGAACTATAGACACATGGAATAAGCTACCAAGTAGTGTGGAAGACAGTAGGACTTTAGGACTTTTGTGGACGCTGAAGTCAAAAACAACGGGATACAAACACCAATTTAAAATAAAAAGCAATTTCTTTATTCTTGGTGAGTTACAGACTGGTGCTGTATCAATCCATTTGTCATGTATTTATCTTGTAAGGACTGCATGCTTTGAATTTTAATATTATGAGTAGCAGTGAAAAGAGACATTTTATACAAATGAATTACACTGAATTGTTGTGAAAGTGGTTTGTGTGATGATTATGATTATTGGCTTGTAGCTCCTGGGTTCAAATCACAACATGAATATTCTATCAATTTCAAAAACTCTGTTGGGTGTTCATTTGTTTCAAGAGCTCTCAGTCTGCTAAATGGGAAAGAAAGGGGACTGCTCAAAATTAATAATAACAACACTACCCGTGTGCCGTCTGCCTCTTGAATACAAATTCCTGTTTTTGACTCTCAGTCTGATTGACAGCCTGTATGTTCTTCCTTTGAATGTAGAAGCTTTCTCTTAATATTTCAAAGAGTGTTAAGTTATTTGATGATTCTGCATTAGCTATGTGTGATTGATTGTGAATACAATGCAATACAATACAATTTATTTTTGTATATCCCAAAATCACACAAGGAGTGCCACAATGGGCTTTAACAGGCCCTGCCTCTTGACAGCCCCCCAGCCTTGACTCTTTAAGAAGACATGGAAAAACTCCCCAAAAAAAAACCCTTGTAGGGAAAAAATGGAAGAAACCTTGGGAAAGGCAGTTCAAAAAGAGACCCCTTTCCAGGTAGGTTGGGCGTGTAGTGGGTGTCAAAAATAAGGGAGTCGATACAATACAACACACAAAATGTGCCCTGCATTGGACTAGTATCCTATCCAGGCCTGGATCTGCTTTATACTCACTGCTGCTTTGACTTCCTGTACCCTTAACCTGGATGAGCAGATTAACAAATGAATGGAAGACTGGAAAGTGCCCCAGTGGCTTAGCAAAAGGACTTAATGTCACATGCATACCAGAAGATAGGCACATGGCTTTCAAATGTCTGACATTGTACATCATGAGTACTGTAGGTCAGGGTAGAGTGCAAAAAAAGGAAGTACATAAAATTTAAATTATAACAAAATTCATCTGACTGGACAGAAGTTCTCTAAAAAATGAAAATGTTGGAATCCCACTAAATCCAATTGAGGGTTATAGGATGGGCTGTGGATGTGAACAGCCCATCCTTCTGGCACTAGTTAAAAGGAATAAACTAGATAAAGGAACTACAGTAATCCCTCGCTATATCGCGCTTCGCCTTTCGCGGCTTCACTCCATCGCGGATTTTATATGTAAGCATATTTAAATATATAATCGCGGATTTTTTGCTGGTTCGCGGATTTCTGCGGACAATGGATCCTTTAAATTCTGGTACACACTTCCTCAGTTGGTTTGCCCAGTTGATTTCATACAAGGGACGCTATTGGCAGATGGCTGAGAAGCTACCCAACTTACTTTCTCTCTCTCTCTCTTGCGCTGACGTAGGGGGGTGTGAGCAGGGGGGCTGTTCGCACACCTAGACGATAGGGACGCTCGTCTAAAAATGCTGAAAGATTATCTTCACGTTGCTACCTTCTGTGTGCAGCTGCTTCCTGAAGCGACATGCTGCACGATGCTTCGCATACTTAAAAGCTCAAAGGGCACGTATTGATTTTTGACTTTGTTTTTATCTGTCTCTCTCTCTCTCTTTCTCTGCTCCTGATGGAGAGGGTGTGAGCTGCCGCCTTCAACAGCTTTGTACCGGCGGTGCTTCGCATACTTAAAAGCCAAACAGCCCTATTGATTTTTGACTGCTTGCTTTGTTCTCTCTCTCTCTCTCTCTCTCCTAACACGCACTCCTTTGAAGAGTAAGATATGTTTGCATTCTTTTAATTGTGAGACAGAACTGTCATCTCTGTCTTGTCATGGAGCACAGTTTAAACTTTTGAAAAAGAGACAAATGTTTGTTTGCAGTGTTTGAATAACGTTCCTGTCTCTCTACAACCTCCTGTGTTTCTGCGCAAATCTGTGACCCAAGCATGACAATATAAAAATAACCATATAAACATATGGTTTCTACTTCGTGGATTTTCTTATTTCGCGGGTGGCTCTGGAACGCAACCCCCGCGATGGAGGAGGGATTACTGTAATTTGAATTTGGCAACTAACTTAACATGTTTTGATGACATGATAAGAAAATCCATGCACACAAATGAAAAATATTCAAACAGCATATAGATGATGTCCAGGTGCAGGGTTTGAATTCAGGATGCTGGGTTCATGTGGTCATATAGCTAACCATTGTGTCAATGCATGAATATAAATCTTTATTTAGCAGGAGCCAATCTTAGTCCCATTGGATGTGTCCTTTCGTGATGCAGGACAGACTAGAACCAATACCAATCCCTTATGTAACCATGGCAGAAAAATAATCAGACAAGAGAAACATGTTTCAAAAAGATATATGTATTTAACTTGCTTTAAAAATGACTTCCATTCCCATAATATAGTGTATAACCCATTTATATGTACATATTCAGGCTGCAGAGAAGCCAAGGGACAGTAAAGTCATCAGAGCCAGTCCTTCAAGTGGGGAAATGCTGACGAGCATACGCCCTATCCGGCGGAATGTTCGATAGCATGGAGGTGCTTCTGACTTTGTGCTGGATTCTCGTCATTATACAGTAACTACTCACATATTTACATATTCATAGAATTCTTGTCAGATATGGTCAACTGCCAGACGGGCTGTCTGGTTATTAATGCCTTCACCTGTGCTCATCATTTATGACAAACTGTGTTTTTTAACTATATTGTTCAAGCAGACATTAGCACTTTTAAAATAGCCTACTTGTGTGTCCTTCACATGCTTTCTGTCCATCTCTGTAATCTGCCGCACAGTTGTCATTTGTCCATCTCTTTGGTAGTTTGTTTCTCTCTCAGGTGAACGGCATGGCTCTGAAATAAACTTCAAGGCAATGAGTCAAGCCTGCTTTAATCAATTCAAATCCCTGCCCCATGTAATTCCTACTTACAGTAAATTGGCCACGCACCAAATAGGGCAACTATCCTGCCGTGCCGTCTTCCAGTTGTTTGTCTCATGAATCTCCCACCATACATCAGCCAGCAGTCTCACACCTCTTTTCTGCCAGCTGGCTTACCTAAATGTGTTTGGTTTTTGCTCTCTCTGATTTCAGTTCATATGAGTAAAATCAGATACAATGAAATAAACTTTACAGATCATAGTGACATACTACCTAATCAATGACTTTGTTAAATGGTGCGACTCAAACCACCTACACCTGAACACCAGCAAAACCAAAGAGCTGGTGGTGGATTTTAGGATGCCCAGACCCCTCATAGACCCTGTGATCATCAAAGGTGACTGTGTGCAGAGGGTGCAGACCTATAAATATCTGGGAGTGCAGCTGGATGATAAATTAGACTGGACTGCCAATACTGATGCGCTGTGCAAGAAAGGACAAAGCCGGTTATACTACCTTAGAAGGCTGGCGTCCTTCAACATCTGCAATAAGATGCTGCAGATGTTCTATCAGACAGTTGTGGCGAGCGCCCTCTTCTATGCAGTGGTGTGCTGGGGAGGCAGCATTAAGAAGAAAGACACCTCACGCCTGGACAAACTGGTGAGGAAGGCAAGCTCTATTGTTGGCATGGAGCTGGACAGTTTAACATCTGTGGCAGAGCGAAGGGCACTCAGCAGGCTCCTATCAATTATGGAGAATCCACTGCATCCACTAAACAGTATCATCTCCAGACAGAAGAGCAGCTTCAGCGGCATACTGCTGTCACTGTCCTGCTCCACTGACAGACTGAGGAGATCGCTCCTCCTCCACACTATGCGACTCTTCAATTCCACCCGGGGGGGTAAACGTTAACATTGTACAATATTATTGTCTGTTGCACCTGCATTTTTTATCACTCTTTAATTTATTGTTTTTTATCAGTATGCTGCTGCTGGATTATCTATCTATCTATCTATCTATCTATCTATCTATCTATCTATCTATCTATCTATCTATCTATCTATCTATCTAATCTATCTATCTATCTATCTATCTATCTATCTATCTATCTATCTATCTATCTATCTATCTATCTATCTATCTATCTATCTATCTATCTATCTATCTATCTACAAATGTTGACTACAAAAAGCAATGAATTGTTGCTGTTCAAGTTCAGTTTTGCTCCTAGTAAGTAAGCTCAGGCTTCTCCATAAATCAGGGAAATTGATACAAACAAGAAACCCAATTAGGATTGCATGTCTAGGCACTCATGAACACACTCACAGCAAGCAAATCTTAGCTTTGAGATGCATTTTTTCCTAATTATGTGCCAAATTTGTCACCTGACATCATGTAATTTTTATGTGTTCCAGCCACCCTGTTGTCCAACTCCTTCAACATTGATGAAGAAAATCCAACTCTTTTTACAGACATACCTGGGGGGCAGTTTGGTCACAAAGTTGTACAGTTTGGGACTGAAGCAAGCAAGAGGTGAGTTATGGCACTTTGTTCATCCGGATAAGCAAGAAGCTAATCTTACTTTTCTTAACAGATTGTCCAGAAATTTACACCTTGACTCTATAACAATTAGGGAATCCATTCCCGGACAGGTTTATCCATTCCCGGGAATTTGGGAATACCACATTTCATTCCTGGGAATCCCGGGCTCCCAGGGATAACAAAGTGCACGAGCATCTTACATGTGAACGGTTTTAGAACATCCATCCATCCATCCATTTTCCAACCCGCTGAATCCGAACACAGGGTCACGGGTTTTAGAACAACCAACATTTATTTTTAATAAAACTACTGCAATATGTTGACACAAATAAAAGACTAGCCTTATCTACAAGCATTTCATGCTGTCATAGAAGTACATGTATCTTTAGTTGCGGTAAAAAGAGCGTAGAAAGCTCGACATCCTCACAGGTGGTGCAGTGATAGCGCTGCTGCTTTGCAGTAAGGAGACTATGGGAGATTATGGGTTCGGTTACCTCCTTTGTGTGGATAGTGCTTTGAGTACTGAGAAAAGTGCTATAGAAATGTAATGAATTATTATTATTATTATTAACGTGTCCAGCATGCGGTTGTCCATGCGAGAACGCACCTTCGTGCAGAAGTACACCAGCCGCTGAGAAAGCACGCTCTGCCGCCACTAGGCGGCACAGTCATCAGATACTGATACACTTGTTCTAAACAACGCCCGCGCTTGCCGTTGTGCTGAAACACCGCCATTTCAGCTTTTACTGATGCATCCAGTTTCTTGTCATCATTCTGTGATGGCAAGTTTCTTAGCACAGATAATGTGGATGCAACAGACTGACGCATTGCAATTTCAAGCTGCTGTTCAAAGCTGTTGTCTGATGAAGTGCAAGCTGCAGCAATGGCGCCACCTTAATTATTTTCAACTATAATTCTGTTATTTCTTGATCGATTTTTACACTTTTACACGCTATATATGCAAGCTTGGCTGTTCCCGTTTTTCCGGGAATTCCAGCAGTTTCATTCTCGGGAATGCGGGAATGAAAAATGTCCGGGAATCCCGGGCTCCCGATTACTGGATTCCCTAAAAACAATGTGGCCTACGGGCTAAGGTATGAGACTACAAACTAAAAGAATGACAATTCAGTCTTCTACTTTGTGAAGCCTTGAGAAATTCACATACAGTAGCATGCAAACCTTTGGCACCCTTGCTTAAAATGTCTATTACTGTGAATAGTTAAGTGAGCAGAAATTGAATTGATCACCAAAAGGCATAAAGTTAAAGATGACACATTTCTTTAATATTTTAAGCAAAATTACATTTTTATTGCCATCATTCGCAAGTACAAAATACCAAAAAATGAAAAGGGTCTGAAGCAAAAGTTTGGGCACCCGATATGGTCAGTACTTAGTAAGACCCCCTTTGGCAAGTATCACAGTTTGAAAACGCTTTTTTGTAGCTAATTCCTTCTTGGGGTATTTTCACCCATTCATCCTTGCAAAAGGCTTCTAATTCTGCAAGATTCTTGGGCTGTCTTGCATGTACAGCTCTTTTGAGATCTCTCACAGATTTTCAATGATAGTTACGTCAAGGGACTATGAGAGCCGTGGCAAAACTGTCAGCTTGCATTTCTTGAGGTATTCCATTATAGATTTTGATGTGCATTTTGGATTATTGTCTTGTTGTGGGACCCATCCTCATTTTAACTTAAGCTTTAATAAAGATGGTGTGATGTTTGCTTTAATCAATTCTTCCCTCTACCAATGACATGTTCCCTGTACCACTAGCTACAACGCAAACCCAAAGCCTGATCGATCCACCACCATGCTTAATAGTTGGAGATGTGTTCTTTTCCCAGAATTCAGCACTACTTTTTCTCTAAATATATCTGCATATTGTGACCAAAAAAATTCTATTTTGAATTCATCAATCCACAGGACTTCTTTCCAAAATGCATCAGGCCTGTTTAGATGTTCATTTGCAAACTTCAGGTGCTGAATTTTGTTTGCTAGGACACAGGAAACGTTTTCTTCTGCTGCCCCTACCATGAAGGTCATATTTGTTCAGGTGTTGCTGCATAGTAGAACAGTGCGCCACCACTCCAGAATCTGCATAACTCTTCCTGAAGTTCTTTTGCAGTCAAACGAGTGTTTTTATTTGCCTTTTTAGCAATCCAATGAGCAGTTCTTTCAGAAAGTTTTCTTGGTCTTCCAGACCTCAACTTGACCTCTACCATTCCTGTTAGCTGCCATTTCTTGCTAACATTACAAACTGTGGAAACAGCTACCTGAAAACGCTTTGCTATCTTCTTGTAGCCTTCTCCTGCTTTATGAGCATCAGTTCTTTCATTTTCCAGAGTGCTAGGTAGCTGCTTAGAAGAACCCATGGCTACTGATTGTTGTTACAAAGTTTGAGGAGTCACAGAATTTAAACAGCTTTTCAATTTGCATAACCTGTGGTTTCCCAAGCCACAGCCCTAACCAGCTAATTAAAGTCTGAGACCTTGGGAAAAGTTATCTGAGACCACAAATATCTTGGGTGCCCAAACATTTGCATGGTGCTCCTTTCCTTTTTACACTATACAATTGTATAAAATAAAAACAATACACTAATCCTGTCTGAAATGCTGAAAAGAAATGTGTCATCTTTGACTTTATGCCTTTGGTGATCAGTTCTTCTTCTGCTTACCTAAATATTCACAGTAACAGAAGTTTTAAGCAAGGGTGCCCACAACTTTTGTATGCCACTGTATGCAAAATAAATACAAATGTAATAATACATTTTATTTACACACATGCATTTCCATGCCCATGTTCTTCAGCTGTAAAACAGTTGTGCTGCACACCAGTACTTGTGAAGTGCCTTGGCACGGCTTTTACTATAGAAAAGGTGCTATATAAAATAAGAATTTTCTGTTTATCTGGGTCAAATCATAGTAGTTGAAATGTGAACCTTTGACATTGGACATCTTTTACTTTTGTTTCTCAACTTTGATCTACCCAGTGTTTTATATCACCTTACAATATCTGTCCCATGTCATTCTAAACATTGCATACTTCTTCTTCTTTTCTTTTCCCACTCCTACGTGATCATCCTTTGCCAAACAACTCGGCCCTGAACCCCCTCCATAGTCAGATTGCTTGTTTGATATGTTCTTTTACTTTTTCCATCCACCTCCACTTTGTTCTCATTCAGCTTCTTTTCTCCCTGTACTTCGATTCCATTCATCTTTTGCCCATGTATTCATCATCTCTCCTCATCACATGTCAACACCACTTCAACCTACTTTTTTGTACTTTCTTAGATATCTCTCCCTCTTTTGTTGTACTGCTGATTGTCTCATTTCTTATTCTGCCCTTTAGTCAGTGTAAGGCAGGAACAAACTTTGGATGGACTTCCACCTCATTGCTTTGCAGATCCAACGTACTTACTGACTTTTGCCAGGGCATTTCAAAAAACCTAAATTTCATTTGTGTCTGGGTAGAAATGGTTCTACCCAGAAACTAGGGAGAACCACCGAACTACAGGTGTCTCACAAAGTGGTGTCTCACATTATATATACTCTGTGTCTTTCATGTAGAACATTGTTTGTGCAAATGTGAGCTACATAATGAAATATACAGTATGCATTGCTACAATGACGGCATGGTTCATTATAAGAATTGATGAGTGAAATGATTTGTAAAAAAATGAATTTGCAGGAAAATATACTATTTTGTCTCACATAAAAATCTGCAAATTCAAATTAATTTTGTTTATGGAGAATTAGTTTTTTTGATACAAGAAGGAAGGCATTTTGTTCCTATCAGCAGGTGTTTCCATGCATTAATTCCACATGTGTGTGCCTATCATTTACTATTTAAATAAAGATCTCTAGTATGTGCAGTATACCCTCAACTAGCTGCAAAGCAATGGTTGGGACAAGTTGCAGCAAACTTCAGTTTAGTGAAATTTTCCAGTGGAGAGGCCATAGTAATGTACAAGATGGTGTGTTTTAGCATTCCTCCATGTGGAAATTATACAGCATGTTACATTTATAATAAATGTACTGCACTCCTCAACGTTGATGTGAATGAGAAGCATAATAACAACTGATTATACTGGTGTGGTTTGGATTACATGCTTTACACAGCTGCAGAAAACAAACCATGGAAGTGTGAAAAAATAATTAGGGAGCAGGATTCCTTGTTTTCCACACAAAAACCTTCCCCAGTCCAAAAAAAAAAAAAAGCAAACTTATTTTACTGAGTTTTGTGTTTTACATGTGTGAAAATACATGCTAAATAAATTTCATTGTCAGCTTCTCAAAACTTTAAATGAAATAAAACGTGCCTGTTTATCATATCTCTAATTTTAAGAATCCCTCCTTCCATACTAAAAAAAAATTCTAAAAGACAGAAACTTGTGAATTCATTGTCTGAGTTGCTTCCTCTAGTTCTGGGTTATGGGTTGTTGAAGACTGTACTGTCATGTAGCCCCAGCCAGCTGTGATATCAATAGAATTAAAACTACAGCCCATAGTGGCCTAAATGGGGAACTCCAGCTCCACAAACCCGACACAAACAGACAAAGGCACAAGTCCAGCAACACACAGGCTTTTATTTTGTTGTGGGAAACTCTTCCCTTAAGGGTTTCTCACCAAAGCACAGTACAAAGACAAGAACAAAGCACACAGCATTTTGTCTTCTTTTCTTTCTTCCTTTCTCTCACTCTGCCTCCTCCATCCTTCAGCTTTGTCTTCTTCCTCCCAACTCTGTCTCTCAGAGCTGAGGCAGCTGGCTCCTTTTATGCAGCATCCAGCAGTACTTCCAGTGGCAGGAGTCTGACCAAGTAGTGCTCCTCAGTCCCTGTCTTACCCTTTAGCAGCACCTCCAGAACCCAACATGGCTGATCCCATAAACTCTAAGTGTCCTGTGGGAATCTGGGGTGCTGTAGCAACCCAAGGGGGCTGCCACCTAGTGATGCTGGGGAGATAATGTCCTATGCACATTCTCTCCCCTTGTCCATCCACTATGAAAGTGTCCCACCCTGGCAAGAGCAGCAGTCATCTGCCACACCTCAAGTATGCATAAAGATAATACAGGCTCTGATTAAATTGGGATTCAAGTTCAGGACTGACTAACTGAATCTATCCATCAATCTCTTGAACCTGATTCATTTACTTAAGAGTTGTTGGATGTCAGTGACTAGATACATACATAGTTCCACCCAGTTCTTACAGTCACAGTACCAACCTCTCTTGAGACAACTACCAAATTCTTTTATCCAATCACATGTCCATTTGCCAAATCTTCCTAATCCAGTGAGGGTCATGAGAAACCAGAGTCTATCTCAGGAATTCAAATGACCTTGCTGTACTATGTATAGTATAATTTACCCTGACTTGGGCCAAGATAATCCTGATTTCTATGAGAATCTCCCAATAAACATAACATTCTTAAACTCCCTTAATCCAGTTCAGGGTAATGGAAGCCAGAGCCCTTCCTGGCATGAACTAACCCTGGACAAGATGCTTGCCAGTCTATTCCAGGGCCCACTCGTGAAGACACCCACACTGGGCCAGTTTTGATAAGCTGCACATCTTGAGGGGATGTGGAATGAAAACCAGCATTTCCAGTTGAAAATCCTTGCAGACACAGGGACAACTCCACATGGACATTATTCAAGCATTAAAATATGCGAACATCAGAGTAGTTTTCATGAGAACAGGACAATCTGCCCAACAAGCTCTCCATCCTATTCACTTAGGTTGTCCAAAATAACATCAGGTCAAGATCTGAAGGCATAAAATTCTACTCTTCAACTCACTACTTGTAGTACTAAGGTGTTGTACCATGTTAGACATTACAAATGTAGTGAGAAGTCAAACAAAATGACTCCTTCTATTGGCTATATAAAGATTACAATATGCAAGCTTTCGAGGCAACTCAGGCCCCTGCTTCAGGCGAGATGTAATACAGAAAATGGAGTTTCCTGTGTTTATATACACACTAGGACAAATAACAACATTGGAAAACCTTTACGTGAGGCATCTTAAATGTAAAAAAATTAATAGACCTCTTCAGGCTAAGATTCATTTAGCAAGAGAGGAGAACAATGTACATAGTCAAGATCTTTGGATAAGATAACTGTCCAACAGTCTTTAGAAGTTTCTGATGAGTTTTTCAATACAATGTGAGTCTTCCATAAAAAAAGAATTTGCTACATCACTATCACTGTATCTGGTATGAACCCAGGATGCTGGAATCATGAGACAACAGCACTAACCACAGTGTATCAGAGTCATCCACCAACCTCCCAAGTATGATCCAAATCATTTAGGTCTTTCACAAGTCTCATACTACACCATTTCCTACTCCGATTTATTTCTTACACATTTATTTAAAATTATCGAAAGTATGTCAGGTATTGAATCCGAATTGTAGAGAGTGTCCTGTAGATCTGGCCTCGCTAGGGCATATATTTTGGCATGGTCCTATATTAAATCTTTTGGAGTGAAGATATTTTAATGTTCCAGCCAGGGAGTAACTGGGAGCCTTGGGAGTAACAGTTGGGCTCGATTGAGGGAGGGCAGAGTACAGACAGCGGAGGTATGCTTGACTCTGAAAGACGGCAGGACCCGTAACGAAGGGGATGGAGGAAGAGTTTTTTTTTTGGAGGGAGGTCTAATAGGAGAGGGTTTGAGAGGGTGTTGTTGCCTTACGAAGTCTGCATTTTTTTTTGGTACTGATAAATGGTATCTATCAGGGGCAGAACAATGAGAGATTTATAGGCAATGAGAGATTTATAGGCAATTATAAATAGTTCAAGTTCAAAAATGTTAGTTTTTTTTGCTGCTACAATCCTGTTTTTCTTCTGTTGTTCCAGTAAACTGTTCTCTGATCCCTACTTCATCCTTCTGTATTTCTTCCTTTTCGAACCTAACGTGGAGGTCGCTACAATATTCTCTTCAGATAGCAATGGAATTCTAGTCATCCCAATTCATTTTACAGCAGTGTTTCAAGTAATATTGTTTAGGATTAGAGATAAACGTTCAGTAATTTAATATTCTGCATAAGTAGTGTGTCGACTAACCCTGATGAAATTGAAGTATCCTAATACAGCCTCTATAACTCAATGGAAGGACAATGTATAATATAACCAAAACTGGAAAAAAATCTAACTTTTTTGTGTGAAAATGTGCAAAGTTTCTTTGATTCTGAAATGAATTAATATTGGTATGATGTCAATGCATACTTCTTCTTCTTTCGGCTGCTCCCGTTAGGGGTTGCCACAGTGGATCATCTTCTTCCATATCTTTCTGTCCTCTGCATCTCTGTTACACCCATCACCTGCATGTCCTCTCTCACCACATTCATAAACCTTCGTTTAGGCCTTCCTCTTTTCCTGTTCCCTGGTAGCTCTATCCTTAGCATCCTTCTCCCAATTTACTCAGCATCTCTCCTCTGCACATGTCCAAACCAATGCAATCTCACCGCTCTGATTTTGTCTCCCAATCGCCCAACTTGAGCTGACCCTCTAATGTACCCATTTATAATCCCATCCATCCTCGTCACACCCAGTGCAAATCTTAGCATCTTTAACTCTGCCACCTCCAGCTCTGTCTCCTGCTTTCTGGTCAGTGCCACCGTCTCCAACCCATATAATATAGCTGGTGTGATGGACGACCGGCTACAGACTCCGGTCACCACCCCCAGGCCGCTAGGAGGAGCCCTCCGGACAGCATGATGGTGCCCCGAGTTCCAGCAGGGCCTCATGGACTTTGTAGTTTATATACACAGCCCTGCTGGATACCTTGGGGGCCACCGGGAGTCGCTGTAGGGGGGCTAGTGGGCTCTTGCGTGCCCTATAACCCGGGAGTGCGTCACAGTCACGTGACCGGAAGAAACAACGTATTCCCGGGGTGAAGAAGAGGACTGTTTACCCTGACCTGGAAGGAAACGGACTTGTGGGTTTTGCCAGGAACCATTTCCGGGTCAGGGGATATAAAAGGACTGTGGGAAGCCCAGTACACTGAGCTGAGCTGGGAGGTAGGGTGGCAAAGTGTCTGGGCGAGGAGGATTGGTTTGTTATAGAGAGAGAATAGTGGTTTATGAGTGTAGTGTGGAGAGTGATTTGTGCACCGTATAATTATAAAATAAAGAATATTTATACTTTCACCTGGTCATCAGAGTGGTACCTGAGGGTTCAAGAGGTGGACAAAGGGCTTATCTGTTACACTGCTCTCACTACCGTCCTGTAGACCTTCCCTTTCACTCTTGCTGATAACCGTCTGTCACAAATTACTCCTGACACTCTTCTCCACCCATTCCACCCTGCCTGCACTCTCTTTTTCACCTGTCTTCCACAATCCCCATTATTCTGTACTGTTGATCCCAAGTATTTAAACTCATCCACCTTCGTCAACTCTACTTCCTGCATCCTCACCATTCCACTGACCTCCCTCTCATTTACAAACATGTATTCTGTCTTGTTCCTACTGACCTTCATTCCTCTCCTCTCTAGAGCATATCTCCACCTCTCCTCAACCTGCTCCCTACTATCGCTACAGATCACAATATCATCAGCAAACATCATAGTCCACGGGGACTCCTGTCTAATCTCGTCTGTCAACCTGTCCATCATCATTGCAAATAAGAAAGGGCTCAGAGACGATCCCTGATGTAATCCCACATCCACGTGGAATGCATCCATCGCTCCTACCGCAGACCTCACCACTGTCACACTTCCCTCGTACATATCCTGTACAACTCTTACGTTCTTCTCTCCCACTCCTGACTTCCTCATACAATACCACATCTCCTCCCGAGGCACCCTGTCAAATGCTTTCTCCAGATCCACAATGATGCAATGCAACTCCTTCTGGCCTTCCCTAAACTTCTTCATCAAAATCATCACAACATTGCATCTGTGATGCTCTTTTTTAGCATGAAACCATACTGCTGCTTACTAATCATCACCTCACTTCTTAACCTAGCTTCCACTGCTCTTTCCAATAACTTCATGCTGGTGGCTCATCAATTTTATTCCCCTATAGTTACTGCAGTCCTGCACATCCCCCTTATTCTTAAATATCGGCACCAGTACACTTCTTCTCCCCTCCTCAGGCATCCTCCCACTTTCCAAGATTCCATTAAACAATCAGGTTAAAAACTCCACTGCCATCTCTCTTAAACAACTCCATGTTAGGTATGTCATCTGGACCAACGGCCTTCCCATTTTTCATCCTCTTCATAGTTGTCCTTACTTCCTCCTTGCTAATCTGTTGCACTTCCTGATACACTATCTCCACATCATCCAACCTCTTCTCTCTCTTGTTCTCTTCATTCATCAGCCTCTTAAAGTACTCTTTCCAACTGCTTAACACATTCTCCTTGCTTGTGAGTATGTTTCCATCTTTATCCTTTATCACCCTAACCTGCTGCACATCTTTCCAAGCTCGGTCCCTCTGTCTAGCCAATCAGTACAGGTCCTTTTCTCCCTCCTTAGTGTCCAACCTCTCATACAACTCATCATACACCTTTTCTTTAGCCTTCACCACCTCTCTCTTCACCTTGCGCCTTATCTCCTTGTACTCTTGTCTACTTTCTGCATCTCTCTGACTATCCCACTTCTTCTTTGCCATCCTCTTCCTCTGTATACTCTCCTGTATTTCCTCATTCCACCACCAGGTTTCCTTTTCCTCCTTCCTCTTTCCAGATGTCACACCAAGCACCCTTCTTGCTGTCACCCTTAGTACATCTGCTGTAGTTTCCCAGCTGTCTGGTAACTCTTCACTGCCACCCAGTGCCTGTCTCACCTCCTCCCTAAACTCAACCTTGCATTCTTCCTTTTTCAACTTCCACCATTTGATCCTTGGTTTTGCCCTCACTCTCTTCCTCTTCTTGCTCTCCAACGACATCCTACAGACCACCATCCTATGCTGCTTAACTATACTTTCCCCTGCCACCACTTTGCAGTCTTCAATCTCCTTCAGATCAAGTCTTCTGCATAGGATGTAATCTACCTGTGTGCATCTTCCTCCACTCTTGTACATAACCCTATGTTCCTCCCTCTTCTTAAAATACATATTCACCACAGCCATGTCCATCCTTTTGGCAAAATCCACTATCTTCTGACCCTCTTCATTCCTTTCCTTGACACCATACCTACCCATCATCTCCTCGTCTCCTCTAGTCCCCTCACCAACCTGCCCATTGAAATCCGCTCCAATCATCACTTTCTGTCCCTTGGGTACACTGTTCATCACTTCATCCAACTCACTCCAAAAATCTTCTTTCTCACCCATTGCACACCCAACTTGCGGTACATATGTACTGACAACATTCATCATCACACCTCCAATTTCCAGCTTCATAATCATTACTCTGCCTGACACTGTTTTCACCTCCAAAACACTCTTGACATACTATTTCTTCAGAATAACTCCTACCCCATTTCTCCTCCCATCCACACCATGATAGAACAATTTGAATCCACCTCCAATCCACCTGCCTTTACTCCCCTTCCATTTAGTCTCTTGCACGCACAATATATCAACCTTCCTTCTCTCCATCATATCTGCTAACTCTCTCCCCTTACCAGTTATACTGCCAACATTCAAAGTTCCTACCCTCAGTTCCACTCTCTTTACTTTCCTCCTCTCCTCCTGCGGACATGTCTCCCCCCTCTTTTTCTCCTCCTTCTTCTTCGGCTAACAGTAGCCCATTTTCTGCCAGAACCCTGTTGGCTAACAGTACTAGTGACAGTTGTTGTTAACGTGGAGCTCGACCGATCCGGTATTGAAATTTGTATTGTTGTCCGCATATTGATTTGGCAAAATTTTACACTGGATGCCCTTCCTGATGTAACCTTCTCCATTTATCCGGGCTTGGGACCGGCACGAAGAAACACACTAGTTTGTGCATCCCCTGTGGCTGGGTTGTCAATGCTTATGCATATCTGTTGTTTTAATCAGAAAGTACTGCATAATGGGCTTTTCTTTATTAGTTAGATATCTGTATTAAGTTAGGGAGGGGATTTTAGTGCTGTTTGATACTAACAAATCATAAACTCTTCTGCAATTTACTGGATTGACTGT
The DNA here is from genome assembly GCF_900747795.2 of Erpetoichthys calabaricus. NCBI lineage: Eukaryota > Metazoa > Chordata > Cladistia > Polypteriformes > Polypteridae > Erpetoichthys > Erpetoichthys calabaricus. The sequence continues at coordinate 284,991,645 of NC_041396.2, read as the reverse complement.
ATTTTTAATTAGACTGACTTTTTGTGTTTTGTTTATAGCAATGCATGCCTATTGCATTGTAACTCTTATATAAATAAAATGCCATTAAAAAAGCAGTTACTCCAAACTTTCTAAAATATTTTTCAGAATTATTAAAAAATACCTTTTAGTTTCAAAAGGGAAAAGAGAAAAAGAAGTTGCTTGTGTTCTCAGAAGGTATTTAACTTTTTTTTAAGATTTCCCAAATAAAGAAGAAGTTTGTACGTCTTGCAAAAAGTACAATAATGAGTATAAGAACATTATGTATATTTTGGTAGGAAGGGGCCTCTCAAGCCACCCTGACAAACCAATCTCTCTTCCCCTAACTCTTTAACAGGTCGAGATGTGAAGGCCCCATAGCTTTACCACACTGTTCAACGTTCACACAGTAGTGTGAAATTTATTCTTTACCAAATTTCTAAATGCTTCGTTTAGAAACAGTTGTCATCTTCTGTATTAACTTTCTTCATAATTAAAACAAGTTCCATTATAGCATAGCATATTATACTCAGATAACCAAGTACAGGATCACCAGGGACAGAGGCTATCCTGATAGTACATGGTGCAAGGCTGGAACCTGAGATTCTAGTCAATCACAAAGCTCACTTGTGCATGCCAGCATGCACATGTGGCTATTTAGAATTGTCATTCAGTATAACAAGCATGTCTTTGGAGATTTGGGAGAATAAATAGAATACCTAAGGTAATATGAAGAAGATATGAAAGCTCTGACAACTGATCACAGGATGTGAAAGCAGGATGCTGGTTCAATGAGGCAGTAATGCTTCCAAATGTACCATCATGCTTCCCCATTTCTGTCATTTGACCTCATGATCTACATTTTGTTAAATTAAAAATATTTTGCAATATTTAGCATCCTGTTTTGTTTTTTTACACTCCTGGAATACAGTCCTTTTGTGCAGTCCTGGAATAAGTCTAGTTTCTGTTCTTTGTAGTTTTTCTAACATTGTTATGTCCTTGTGATTATATAAAAAACAGACTTATAAATAGTGTTTCAGAGGAGGCCTCACAACGCTCTTACTACTCCTACTACTACTTCTTGACTAAATAGTTATAAATCTATCAAGTCACCAGGACCAGATAGTATTTATCCTTGAGTGCTTAAAGAAGTTAGTGAGTTCATATGTAAAACCTTTGCCATATATTTTTAGGAAGTCACTACACACTGGGGAAATTCTGAAGGACTGGTAAATGGTTAAAATGTTATCTTGTTGAGGATAATCAGGTTGATCAAAGTAACTTTAGGCCACTAAAGTGGAATGTATATCACAGTTATTAAATTAATTAATAGACAAAATTATTAAGGAAAAGATCATGCAGTGCATTTCTGAACCAGTACAAGTAGCAAATACTTAAAATGGTGTGGCCTGCAGAGAGCACTCCTGATGCCCAAAAGCAACACAGACAGACGCAGAACACAAGTTCAAAACACATGCTTTTAATTTTTTCCTCATGAGAAATGCCTACCCCCATTCCCCCCCTATACAGCACAGTTCTCATCATCCAAACAACAGCACAAACATTCTTTTCTTCTTTCATTTTCTTCTCTGTCTTCACCTCCACTCCTCCTCCAGCAAGCTTTGTCCACCTCCTCCTGATTCTGGCTCCTGGAGTAGTGGCGGCTGGCTCCTCTTATAGGGCACCCAGGAGTGCTCCAGGTACTCAATGACCTTCTCCGGCAGCACTTCTGGGTATGGTGGAAGTGCTGCAACAAAGGACTCAGCAGTTCTGGCAGCATCCCCTGGCGGCACCCACAGAACCCAACAGGTCTGCGCCAAACTACAACTTCTGCGGAGCACTGTGGGAGCCTGAGGCAAAGCAGCAACCCAGGGGGAGGTAATGCCCTGAATAAGCTCTCTCCCCCAGTCCTTCTACTGTTGAAGCATCCCAGCTGGGTAAGGGCCCTGGCTGTCTGCCAGCCACACTTGGTTCAGATGAGGAACATCGTATTTCACCAACATGTTGTAGTTCTATGAGGAAGCAGCAAAAGAAAATGATAAAAGAGGTGAATATGATATTATTTATCCTGATTTTTCAGAAGGTTTTTGATAATTGATCACACTAAACAATTTTGGGATTCAAGCCAGTGTATGAGTATGTGGGGACAAAATGAGCTCAATCACAGGAAGTAAAGGGTTATGGTGAGAAGAATTTTTCAGAAATACATGATGTTAAAAGTGGTGTTCATCAGGAGTCAGTGTTGGGGCCATTGCTCTTTGTAAAATACATACACAATCTGGACAAGAATTTCATCAATAAGTTGGTTAAGTTTGCAGATGATACTAAACTGGAAGGAAGGGCAGATAATGTAGAATCAGCTACATAGTTACAGAGGGACTTGGACAGCATACAGGCTTGGGCAGATATGTGGCAGATGAAATTTAATTTAAGTAAATGTAAAGTATTACATGTAGGAAGTAAAAGTGTTAGATGTGGATACACAGTGGAAGGTCTGAAACTTGAAAGTACCCCTTATGAGAAGGACTTACCAGTCTCAGTGGACTCATCATTATCTGCATCCAGGCATCGTACAGAAGCAATCAACAAAGCTAATAAGATGTTAGGGTAAATTGGGCTCTGAAGTGTGGAGTACAAATTAAGGGAGGTTATGCTCAAGTTATATGACGTGCTATTAAGGCATCATATCAGTGCAGTTTTGGTCTCCATATTACAAAAAACACATAGAAGTACTACAAATGTCCACAGAAGAGTGACTAAGCAGATTAAGGGCTGAGAGGTTTAAACTAAGAGGAGAGACTGAAGGAGTTAAACTTGTAAAAGTTAAGCAAAAGAAGATTAAGTGGTGACAACAACAACATTTATTTCTATAACACATTTTCCTAGAAAGGATGTAGCACAAAGTGCTTTACAACATTTCAAAGACGTAGTTAGTTGAGAAGAAAAATATATCAAATTTAAATAAGAATAATAATTAATAATAACAACATGTGTTGGCTGGGATTGGCTCCAGCAGACCCCCGTGACCCTATGTTTGGATTCAGCGGGTTGGAAAATGGATAGATGGATGGAACATTTATTTCTATAGCACATTTTTTACAAACAATGTTGCTCAAAGTGATTTCCAAAATGAAATAAAAAGAAGTTAATATAAAACATGAACAAACAAGATTAGGCAATAACATTATACAGTATGTAACAAAGTTTTAATGCAAAGAGCTGCTGCCTGCTATGGTGAAGAAAAGAAGAGCTGCTCAGGAAGCAGGAAGTGCATCAACCTCTGAGCAAATAAATGCTAAATGTACAGAAAAAGAGTCTGAAAACTATAAATAGTATACAAAAATTCATAAATAATATATAATAATAATGTATAATCTTCTTCTATAATACACTACCATGGCTGTTCGTTTGTCTGTCCAGGACTTTAAATCACCCATAGCTTGCAAACCATTTGAACTATTGACCTGAAATTTGGTACACATATACTACGTGATGTCTACTATCCGCTTGCAGGGTGATGATTGACCTCCAAGATAATTCCTCTTTTTATTTTTACTTTATTTTATTGTAGAATCAACTCCCGGAAGAGGCCAGCTGAGCGGCCGTGCGGCGCATGCCTTTGGGCGCCGTTCTCATCCTAACCACCTTCGCCGTCACTTCCCCTACCTCTTCATATCTTAAATCATTCTTGAGGCAGATTGAATACTTAAGTGCCAGCTTAAGTGAAAAATTAAAGAAAACCTATTAAGTAATTGCAACACAAACACTGACTTAATCAGTTTTAACGTGAAAAGATGCCGCCGAAAGAAGAGAAGAATTATACAAAGCTATTGTCTGTTTTTTCACCTGCATTATTATCTTTCTTTAATTTAATATTATTTATTGTATCAGTATGCTGCTGCTGGAGAATGTGAATTTCCCATTGGGATTAATAAAGTATCTATCTATCTATCTATCTATCTATCTATCTATCTATCTATCTATCTATCTATCTATCTATCTATCTATCTATCTATCTATCTATCTATCTATCTATCTATCTATCTATCTATCTATCTATCTATCTATCTATCTAAGCAGCAAGCACATCAACCTCTGAACAAACGAATGCTAAACGTAGAGAGAAAGAGGATGAAAACTATAAGTCAAGTGTATTCACTGCACGTTATTGTGCAGTCCGCCGTTACTGGTAATATATAATTGATAATTTTTAAGTTTCCAAATGACAGTCTAATAATAAGGTCAGATGACCAGGGTGGACAGAAAAAACAAAAAATCCAGTTTAACTGGAGAAAAAAACTAAATCTGCAGGGTTTCAAGCCTAAAAAGATCACAGAGTCTCCACCAGCTATTCTGCCTAACATAACTGTTCTTAAATTGTTCTTTGTTGGTTCTTGTTAAGAGGAGATTCAATGGGTGTTGTGCTAAGTTGGAGTATCTTCTTTCATTCAGACACCACTGGCAGCCACACAGAACTTTGATCAGGTGGTGGTGCCATGGAACGCCACCACAGAAGAACTGCAAAAGAAAACAGAGAAAAGTAAAGATTAATAAAGATGGCAGATTCACTCAAGAAAATGATAATTCTATGCATATCTAAGTTATTAATAGTAGAACTAAATTGAACATATGAAAAAGCAAAATTGAAAAAGTGGGATTATAGGAGTTTCTTAAAATGTTCCATAGTATTAGTCTGGCACATCTCTATGGATAAAATAATCATGGTGAGATGATTAAAATGTTTAAAAACATTGAAAGTAGTTAGTACATTGGATTGAAACTGTTACTTTAAAATAAATTCCGCCGTAAGAACACAGGGACATAATGGGAAACTTGTAAAGGAGCAGATTTTGCGTAAATGTTGAAAGTTTATCTTCTTTCAAATAACCACAGAAACGTGGAATAAATGACAAAGTAGTGTGGCTGAGAAGTAGCACTTTAGGGACCTTTATATCTTAACTTGACTTTATTTTGAACAATCTGGGTGAATATGGATGGATTTTCTTGTTGGGCTGAATGGCCTGTTCTCATCACACATTTTCTAATACTGAAATGTTCTATTACTACTACAAGGGCGGTTTTAGTTCAAGGGTAAGTCTACAATGACTGTAAATACCTTTTTATAAGGTATAATTCAGATGGTTCCCTCTGTCCCATTGTGTAATCCTATGTAATATTTTAATTCTTACGTTTAACACTTGAAATTATTTGCAGCAATCTGAAACAGTTTTGCTCAATCTGTAATGAATTTGTGTATCTAATATTTCACCCAGTGTAGTTTCATCTGCAAACTTTGGCTTCTTAATTAAATTTGTATCAAGATTATGTATTTAAATTCAAAAAGAGCATGATTCCTGAAAAACAAAACAAAAAAACAACAATTTTAAGATCAACCATTTTTGAAAAATTTCCTTTCTCCATGTATCCTTGTCTTCTATGTCTGAGCCAGTTTTGTCTCCTTCTGCGCAAGGCACCTTTAAGTCTTACTATGTCCACAGTTCATATTGTGTATATTACTTAGTCCATATTTCGAGTATTGCTTTCATTAAACATTGACTTCCAGTCAATTTTAAATGTCTAGCTAATGTTTAGTGTTTGAAACATTGTGAGTCTGTTTGTTTGTGTCTTTGTAAAAAAAAAATATTGTGACTACAGTAACTTGAGATCAAAAGTCCCAATTCTTAGGAAATTTTAGGGATAATTAGCACTCATTTGCCTCGAGAGTTGATTATGTTTTTGGTTAATTCCAACTATTTAGCTTCATGATTTTAAAGTTCAAATTTTTAAAATAGATATTAACAACAGCTAAAACACTTCTCAGAAACTTAAGTGTTTGCAGAGTTCAATTTTGAATCTTCAAGCTTTGAGTTTGTGGCATTTAATTTTGAAAAATTTATACCATACACTGTTCTCCTGTAAATATGGAGAATGTTATGTGTTAGCCATGTTACATTTTTTTTTAGTTTGATCACTAGCCTCTCATATTAGATGCTCTTTGAAAATGCCAATGAATAATACTGTTCACACAACTGTGATATTTTTGTTCATCCCCCCCAAAAAAATGTATTTTATTAAAGTAACAAGAGTGTTTGCAGATACACCTGAACACAATAGATGTCATATTTCTACATCAGAAAAATTGTATCAAGAGCAGAGTGGTAGCGCTGCTGCCTTGCAGTAAGGAGACCTGGGTTCACTTCTCAGGTCCTCCCTGCGTGGAGTTTGCATGTTCTCTCCTTGTCTGCGTGGGTTTCCTCCTAAAATCCAAAGACATGCAGGTTAGGTGCATTTGTGGTCCTAAATTGTCCTTGGTGTGTGTGTGTGTGTGTGTGTGTGTGTGTGTGTGTGCGCCCTGCGATGGGTTGGCACCCTGCCTGGGGTTTGTTTCTGCCTTGCACCCTGTGTTGGCTGGGATTGGCTCCAGCAGACCCCCGTGACCCTGTTTTAGAATATAGCGGGTTAGGAAATGACTGACTGACTGACTGTATTGTTGTGGAATTTTGTCATGATATAGCGGCTTTACAGCACACCCTTGTGCAGAGACTTATCTGCATTTGGACCATACATTTATGCTACACCTGTGCTAATCACCAAAGCAGGTGCCTTCCCATTTTTTATTATTAGAGAAGTCCCCGCTCAGCTGCTAACCCCTGTGGTAATATGGCAATCTCCTACACCAGGTGGTCTTATCACTTTACCTTGAGTACATGATCAGGGAGATACCCATGTTGGTTATTGTGGTTCATCCATCCATCCATTATCCAAACCGCTGAATCTGAACACAGGGTCACGGGGGTCTGCTGGAGCCAATCCCAGCCAACACAGGGCACAAGGCAGAAACCAATCCCGGGCAGGGTGCCAACCCACCGCAGGACACACACAAACACACCCACACACCAAGCACACACTAGGGCCAATTTAGAATCGCCAATCCACCTAACCTGCATGTCTTTGGACTGTGGGAGGAAACCAGAGCGCCCGGAGGAAACCCACACAGACATGGGGAGAACATGCAAACTCCACGCAGGGAGGACCCGAGAAGCAAACCCAGGTCCCCAGGTCTCCCAACTGCGAGGCAGCAGCGCTACCCACTGCGCCACCGTGCCGCCCTATTGTGGTTCACCTACACTATAATTACTGTTAATTATATTGTTTATATGAGTCTTAGGTATCTATTTTATAGCACCACACCTGTACTACCTTACCTGCCTATGAACATCTTCCTCAAGCGAAATGACTTAATAGCTCTGCTCAAGCAAAACCAAACAGTTGTCTTCAGACCTGAGCTATACCTGTGCCAGTAGCCAAAGCTGGTGCCCACTCACAGTGTTGCTTTCTGTTAAAGACGTATCTTCTTAGCTGCCAGCCCCTGTGGGAATATGGCAATTACCTACGATAGCTGCTCTTAACAATATACCTTGACCCAGTCAAACAGTATAAAGTCAATATTATTCGAAAGAACAATTTGTAAAAACACAGTAAAACTGATGGTAGCAACAGTAGGAAATGTATTTGTAAAGTCTGAGAAGGTCTTGCCAATTTCCTTTGGGTTCTTCCTTCTTTTGTTGTTCTCTTTTCTTCACTCCTTGCTTTTCTCTCTTCTGCTTTCCTCTTTTTTTCTGTGCATGCATTCATGTTGAATTAACAATGATTACAAGAATAATCAGTAAGTGTTTACCTTTCCAAGGATGTTTGTTCATTCGGATGCTAATTGCCCTGGGTCTAATAAATTACAAAAAAAAAAAAGTATTTGTAACAAGTTGTTTAAGATTCTGAAAGAATGATCGAAAAGATACAAAGTTCAAATCAGTATAGATACAGAATGTAAATTCTAAAAGAATTGTGTAGCAATTGTATAAAGAGTTAAAAGAGATTCTGTTGAAATAAAGTCCAAAGGTGCAGTTTTTTTTAATTGCTGGCTGTTTACTGAGATGTCCTTATTGCTGGCAGGTTAATCAGTGTTAGTTCACACAGTTCCCATTGTCACTGGTATTTGCAGTCCAAGTTCTTATTTTATATTGTATTATTTAATTCACAGTTCAGTATTGTGAAAGTTTTGAACATTAAAACCTTCATATGGCTTATTTTTATACCAATAAACTTAGATTGCCCAAAATAACATCAAGTCAAGTTTGAAATGTCCCTAAAGTTCTACTCTCCGCCACACTACTTGGTCATTTATTCCATACGTCTTTGATTCTTTATGTGTAAAGAAAAGGTTTCTAACGTTTGTGTGAAATCCACCCTTAACAAGTCTCCAATTGTGTCCCCATGTTTTTGTTGCAGACTTTATTTAAAAATAACAGTTGGGATCTACTGAAGTAATTCCTTTCATAATTTTACAACATTTCAACCAAGTCACCTCTTTCTCTGTATTTTCTTAAACTGTAAAGGTTCAGCTCCTTCTGTCCCTCCTCACAGCTCGCACCCCTCAGTTCTGAATCAGCCTAGTCACTCTTCTCTGGACTTTCTCTTGTGCTACTATGTCTTTTTTGTAATGTGGAGACCAAAAATGTACACAGTAACTCCAGGCGATGTTTCACTAGTGTGTTGTATAACTTAAGCATATCCTCCCTTAACTTGTACTTCACACCTCACAATATAGTGCATCCGGAAAGTATTCACAGCACATCACTTTCTCCACATTTTGTTATGTGCAGTGTTTTCCTCCATAAATAAATAATCCGTAAAAAAGATGTTCAGTGGAGATTAATATCAACCAAATAAATATTCCTTTAACACTTGAATCCCTGAAGCCTACGAAAAAACTTGTAAGCCTGGGCAACCTTAAATTCCTTTGCACCTCTCCATTAGCATCTTTTGTTTTGTAACTGTGTCGATCAGCACAAGCAGCACAAGCACTTTCACAAAAGGTACATGTATAGCAAAACAAGTGCGCTTTTATTCAAGAATATAACCAAAGATAAAGAAATCGGGTTAGGGTGGTGCAGCGGTAAGAGCTCATAATCAAGAAGCTGTCAGTTTGATTCTGGGCACTTCCAAGAATTACCGTTTTGAGTAGTGAGCTGCTTTTATTGTTACTATTATGGAATAAAAACATACCTCTGATTTGAGTCTGTAACAGCTGGAGTAAATTTATGCTACTTGTAAAGGTTAGCGTTTTTTTTTTTATTCAGTTTTATTCTCTCAGTCAAGTTCACGCCGCCCACACCCCCCAATTTAACACTGCTGTTTTCAAATAAAGACATGCTATAACAGAGTTGAACTCAGATGATGAGGGTTCTACATCAGAGAATGAGAACAAAAGCCTTCCCTGCAAGAAACGTTCACTCACACATAAGAACAACGCAGCTGCACCAGGCATAAAGGCGAAAGATGGCACCGTTTGGATGCAGGAATAGATCAGACATCATCCTGCCAGTGAATCTGACATACACATGTCCTTCAATGAAACACAGGGCATGCCGATCTCTGTTTGTGATTATGTTTTGTGATGGTCTTTATATGAAAAACATTTATATGTTACTTATATAAACGCTAGATCGAAAGTTGTTTACCTTGATTTATTTAATTATCTTCCTACAGTGTAAAGTCACAAGTTCTGTTAAATTGGAAGAATCCTAACACTCCTCTGATAAGTCAGTGTGAAACCAATGTTTTATATTATTTGAAATTGGAAAAAATCAAATTCTCAGTTAGAGGATCTGTACAAAATTTTTTCAAAACCTAGCAGGAACTAATCAATATTATTTTAGAATAAGAGAAATAACTATTACCGCATTTAATTCCCTTCTCCATCTCTTATTTACATATATATTTATTTCTCCCTTTCTTTTGTTTATTGTTGCCTTATTAAAAAGCCCTAAGCAATTCTCTAAGCTAAGCTCTTCTTCTCAGGGGTGGGGTTTGATTTGTCTTCAATTTTGTTTGGTTATAAATTGATCTATTTGTATGGAATGATTACAATCAAAATAAATAAGAAAGAAAAAAAAAAAGTCACAAGTAGACTGCAGAGCTTCCTGTGTTTGATCGACACAGGCATGCTGACAAAGTACATGTGCAATGCTACTTCAGTACGCAAATGATTTTAGCTGCAGACAGAAGCTCCTGTCGCACTTTGTGGAACTGTTGTTGCGGTTCTGCCTTTGTCCAGAAATGGTTTCATAAACTTCATGGCCTTAGTTTCTGAAAGTCTTTCCCCCGTAGGATGACTGGAATCTTTTCCTGAATAAGGAGTAGCATTGCACACTCAGAGCAACTCACTACTCAAAATGGTAACTTTTGGAAGCATCCAGAATCAAACCAGCAACCTCTTGACTATGAGTCAGCAGTTCTTATCATTGCATCACGTAAGCAGTCATGTCAGTGTTGCACCCTAATACAATTTCTTTTTCTACTGTTATATTCTTGAATAAACGCTTACTTGATTTGTTATACATGTAACTTTTGTGAAAGCGTTCATTTGATATTTGGACTTCAGTCTTCACACATTATACACTCCATGTCAAAATTTTGTCGTTAGTACTATAACATAAAAAAAGTTTCTGTTTTAGATATATGTTCAACATTTCTTGCCTCTCATTTCCTGTCATCCTACATTTACATAGATGGTTATAGACACGGAACTCACATGAAATGCAAGTGTTCCAAATAACGATATTTATTTACCCTATACAATTCCAGGCACCTCACACAGAGATAAACAAGACTTGAGCTTTTTGCCTGAGTTGAGCTGCAGCAATGGGGGGATTGGATAGCAGGCTGCTTGCTGCTTGTGCTGATCAACACATTTACAAAACAAAAGACGCTGATGGAGTGGTGTGAAGGAATTATAGGTGGTCCGGGATTACAAGTTTTTTCATAGGCTTCAGGGATTCTAGTGTTAAAATGAAAGGTTAATAAAAACACAGGCATGAATCCTCTCTATAAAAATATTGTACCTGACACGTCCCTTAAAACTGATGACTCCTCTGCTTATTACATATTGGGACACACAGCAGTGGAGACACCCCACTGACAGGCACAGCCAACATTCTTCCACAGGTCCAGGTCCCTGCCGTTCCATGGCTACAGCAGGACTCCCAATCTGGACCCAAGGCTCTGGTTACACATTGGCCTTGGCACTCACAAAAGGCCTTGCCTCGCTCTGTTCACCTCCCACTGCCTTCCTGGACTTACGTGGGAGTGAGCACCTGGTCTCTCCAGCTTCCTACGATGCTCAGCTGGAGTGATCCACTTCAGCCCCAAGCAACGACAGCATGCTTGCTCAAGGGCTGTCCTTCCTGGCTGTCTGCTTTCTCTCTCTCTCTCTCCCCATCTCTCTCACTCTCTTTCGTAGCAACTCTCTCTCTCTCATTTATTCCTGCTGTTCTCGTCCATCCCTTAACCTCTCTCTTCTCTCTTTTCTCTTTCTTTTTCTTCCCTTTTCTAACACTTGTGCTTCCCTTTTAAAGTGGGGGTGAGGCGCACCAGTACTAATTAGGGCCACGGGTGCTCCTGCATGTGTGCACAAAGTGCAGGGCTGTCCGTTCCTGCCACACTACCATGCCCCACCTGAAAACATGAGTGTAAATGATTATTTATTTAAAATGGGCTCCTGCCCTTCCATTGTCACAGCAAAGAAGGATGGAAACTTGCACCAAAATATATTTTGATATCTGCCTGAGTGCACAGCATGGCAAGCCATAAATTCAGCAATGGAGCTTTAAAGCAACACAAGAATGATGGCCTTTAGGAGTTATTTGTAGTTGTCATCTAACAGGTTGTTCCTACAAAAAGGACCACTAAAGAACATTTCAGTTCAATGTCAAATACAACAGTGTGAAGAAAGGGTTAAAATAATTCATATCCTTTATTGCATGCTTCTTCTCTGCAAATTCATCATGTTTAATCCATCCCAATCCATGCTGGTCTGGTATTTTAGTCTTCCAGCATCCAGACTTCCTCCACAACTGTCTAGTTTCACAGAGTGTCTGAAAGCATAACTGCCGTGTGTTGTCTGGACAGATGAGAGGAATGTACACTGTGCAGGATCAACATACAGTACGCTCTGGGTCAGGCAGTCGATCAGAGACCACACTCACTTGGTAATCACCACTTTAAATTATTTCCATCATGGAAATTGTAGCGGTCAATTAAAGGAAGAATCACTTACCACATAAATGGTTTCTTTCCTTCTCCAGTCACACTGGTCTGTTATAGCCTTGGATGCTTCTCTCTATACCCATATGTCTAACAATAAGAACATTAATTTCTGCAGCATATTTTCATACAAATGATGTACAGTAGCTCAAAGTGCTTTACAAGATGTTTGAGAAATAGTTACGTGCAAAGAAAAACAAATTAGAATTAGCTAAGATAATGCATAAATAGCATACAAAAAATAAATACTTCACATCTTACATAAGCTAGATATATAATTAAGAGAAGCAAAGTCCTTAAATATAGAAAAGTTATAAATGCTGGAAGCTATTAACCAACCGGAGAAGCACTACATCCACATGTTGTATAGTGTAAGTATACATATATAAAACACAATGTTTTTTCCAGCATAAAAAGTCAATTTGCAGCAGTGTCAAGCTCTCCTAAAGTAACCAAAGCACTTTACTGCACTTACATCACAATAAGGGCCCCTAGGATGAATGAAGCTGCCTTTGTTAACCATGAGTAGTGATTAATGATTAATGCACAGTCATCTGTGATGTCAAGATGAGACTGACAAACTTTGTGGATTGGTGGCCTAGGTCAACCCCTGACTAATATATTTTGAGGTAAAGCAGCCTTGGAGGGCAGCTTGCTAATGTTGCTCAACATGATTGGCTAGATTCTTGGTAAGTTAACTGGCCAAACACTCAATGTTTCACATGGCCTGTACTATTCATTGTAGGAGCAATCACACCATTAAATGTGCCAAAAGACAGTAACCACATGAGTTACTCAGAATGCAGAGAAGCGCTTCAATGAAGTACAGAGCGTAGCATAGGATTCCTCTTGTAAAACACTGGTGCCGGTGTATGGATGTATCAGGTGAGAGGCTGTCTCTAGCAGCCAATAAAGGACTGCAGTATTGTGATTAGATATGTATGAAGTTGATTAGCATAATCCATTGTGACACTAGGGGTCGCTGTTGCCCCATAAAACCCACAGACAACACATCCAAACACCAGGTAAAAAGTTCCAGTAATGATTTTAATAATTATAATAATGTGCACAAAGCACCTCCACCTCCACAATACTCAATAATAATCAGTAATCAACAATAATCAATCCTCCACTCCACCCAGCAGCTCTGTCACTCTTCCTCCCAACTCCGGCTCCCCTTGCTAGGTCTCAAACAGTCCTCTAAATAGTCCTTGACCCGGAAGTGCTTCTGTCCTTCAGTCCATGTGATTCCCTAGCACTTCCGGGTCAGATGGAAACTCTTATTTTTCTTCAGCCCGGAAGTACTTCAGTTCTTCCGTCCCCGAGACTAGGGAGTACTTCAAGGCTATAGGGAAAATAACAATCCCTGTGCCTCCCTGCAGCGTCCCCTGGCGGCACCCACAGTATCCAGCAGGGCTGTGAAGCCAAACTCCATTTTTCATGATGCCCTGCGGGGATCCGAGGGACCTGCATGTTGCAGGGAGGACTCCATCTAGCGGCCTAGAGGTGCTGGCCGGGATTAACTGCCGGCCATCTCTCACACCATATATGGTTGTTTCAGAGCAGCAACCAGGTGATGTTCATGGTGCATTCATGTATGCACATTTACAAGATGGTTATGAGTTATAAAGGTAAATTGCTTAAAAATGTATTGCCATTTTTTCATTGACACGTATATTCTAAAGACAAACATTTCTATTAGAACTAAGCAAATAGCTATGTTTATAGCAGAAGCTTGGCCTACTAAGAATGGCTTACGTGCACCCACTTGTATGTATGGTTTAACATATCAGCACATAATAAACAATCATCTAGCGTTCACCAAGTTCTAAAAATGAAATTTGTTTTATGTTGTTTTCACCTAAAGGTAATGTAGATTTATCACCTATTTCTATGTTGTTAGGACTACATGATTGGCAGTTATTAACTACTACATAAAATCTTAGAAGTAAAAGAAGTGGTAGTTAAACTTTGTTACTTGATAATAAATTGCGAAATTGTATTCTACACATAATGATGTATGGAAAAACAATGCAAATAAAATAACTTCTTCCTCTTCATTTTTTCCCACTTCAATGTGGGGTTGATATTCTTGATTAACCTTGTCCATACAGCTCGGTCCTGTACTTCATCCCCAGTCAAGCTCTTTTCCTTCAGAAATTCTTTTACTTAATCCATCCGTTTTTGTTTCAGCCTACCTTGCTTTTTCTTCCCCTGTACTTCCATTCCTGTCACTGTTTTGTCCACATATTTATTGTCTTTCTTCATTACATGCCCATACAACTTCAACCTACTTTCTTAAACTTTCATAGCTATCTCTCCCAATTTGCTGTACCTCTGTTTGTCCTATTTTATGTTCTGTCCTTTTTTGTAACTCCACACATCCATCTGAAAATTCTCATTTGCCATATCCAACTTCTACTCCAGTGCTCCCTTTAATGCCCATGTTTCAGCTACATACATTACTGCTGGTCTTAAAAAACTTACCTTTAACCTTCGTGTTAATTCTTTGATCATACAATACTCCTAATATCTTCATCCAATTGTTCCATCCACATTGCACTCAATGGGTTATCTCTGCATCTAATTTACCATCTTGGGCTACTTAGATATTTAAATGTGTTAACTCTTTTCAATAACTTTCCCTGCAAGCTAACTTCTTAATCCTGATCATCATTAAACCACCTATATTCCTATTTATCCTTTATCTTCCAAAGCCCTTCTCCATTCTTCCAACTTAGAGAAAATCCATGATGAAAACCAATTCTTAACTGGTATCTTTTCTTTTACCCCAACACTGCTTTTACCCCAAGTCCTCATTCCCTTGTACATATCCTGGTCAATCCTCACCTACTTCTCTAATCATCTTTTCTCTCTTATGCACCTCCAGACCTCTTCATGTGGCACTCTATCACAAGCCTTCTCCAAATCAATAAACACCAAATGCAAACCCTTATGCTTTTTTTGGTGCTTCTCTATGAGCGTCTCATTGCAAAGACTGCATCACTTGTTCCTCTCCCTGGAATTAAATCAAGCAGCTTCTCCCCTATGGTAGTCTCTCATAACCCTTTCCCAAAATTTTCATTGTGTGTGACATCAGCTTTATCCTTCTGTTGATTCCATGATGTTGAATATCTCCCTTGTCCTTATAAATGGGTACAATCACACTCTTCCTCCACTCCTCTGGTATTCATTCCTGTTCATAGATCTTCTGCATTAGATCCCACAACACATATACCCCCTACACTCCTACACTCTCCAGTCCAGTTATATTTCAATTTTTCATTCTTTTTAGTGCCTCCTTTACTTCCTCCCTACTTATTCTTGGTGGTAGCTCTCATTTGTAACTCCATCCTCAAAAATTACCCTCAGATTTTCTTCATTCAACAGCTTTTCAGAGTATCTCTTCCATCTATTTTTGATCTTATCATGCTCACTCCAGAACAGAGTTTGCTAATCGTTCATCTGTAAAATCCTTTCCAGCCTTGTTCACTATTCTAAAAATCTTTCTCTCTCCCTGTTTTGCCTCCAATTTTTCATACACCATCTCCAAAGCTTGTACAATGTCTCTTGTCACTGCTCTCTTTGCCTTCTTGTTTGTCTGCCTGTACATTTCTCTATCTTCCTCCCTCCCTGATTGGTACCATTTCTTCTTTGTCTCCTTCTTAGCCTTTATTACATCCTCCACCTTACTGTTCCACAACCATTCCTCTTTGTTCCCAAGTGTGCTCTTTTCTGTCCTCCTGCCGAATACCTCTTTACCTATTTTTAATACAACTTTGCTATTCTTCTCCCATCATTCCTCCACATTCTCATTTGACCGCACTTCATTTAAAACTTTCTCACTAAACTTGTTCTCAAGCTCTTCCTCTTTTATTCTCCACCACTTTACCCTTAGTACTGCTTGCTCTGGTTTTATTCTCCTGCTGATTCTGATCTTCTAGTCCATCACCACCAGTTTCTGCTGCACTGTCACACTTTCCCATTTATGACCTTACAATTCTTTATCTCCTTCAAATGAGATCTTCTACACATTTGAAAGTCCATTTGGCTTTCCCTTCCTCCACTATTGTAAATCACAAGCTGATGTACTTTCTTTTCAAAAACTCTGTTTACTATTACCCAATCAGATACCATGGAAAAATGTACTATCCTCTCCTCTTCTCCATTTCTCTCCCCTACTCCCAAACCATTCATGTACCCTCTCTATCATATCTCTTTACTTTCTAATACAAATACAAAAAAAAACTAACAAGAGGAAAATGTTTGTTATTCAGGAAGTTTTTATTCTGTTCTTATTATTGTGAGAAACCTTTGTCAGAGTTTTGGTGACTCAAGAAATGTGAACTAACCTGATTTCTCAACTAATGCTTATTGCGACATGGCTCATAAGGGACCTATACAACTCAATGACATTGAATTTATGGATCATGTTCCCAGTAGCCCTGAAAGTAAGGCAGAGGCAAACTGGTGGATGGTGTAACTTGTGACTCACAGGAAGAAAGGCACACATCTAGACTCTTTCTGTATGTCTACTCGTACTGTAGCATATGTAGAATCCCTATTTATAACACACTTATAAGAGCTACTTACACTTGATGCAGTCCACTGCCTCCATTGATGTTGAGGTGCTGCTGTCAGTAAACTGGGAAAGTCTGTTATTTTTGTTGATTGGAGCACCTTTCTCTCTCTCTTGATGTATCAGCCCTTCATGTAATGATACTCAAGAACCAGCTGATTGAGCAGGTGGGGTCTTTGGAAGGTATCTTTGACAAGCTAAGGAACATGAAAATCTGCTCTCCCTACATTTATAACCAAGTGTACAGTAAGCGAAAATAGCTAAATACACCAGAGTAGCTACATTCAGTGGTTACAAAAAGTATTCACCTCTTGAATGTTTTCATAATTTATATCCATCCATCCATCCATCCTCTTCCGCTTATCCGAGGTCGGGTCGCCAGGGAGGCGTCCAGGAGGCATCCTGATCAGATGCCCGAGCCACCTCATCTGACTCCTCTCGATGCAGAGGAGCAGCGGCTCTACTCTGAGCCCCTCCCAGATGACTGAGCTTCTCACCCTATCTTTAAGGGAGAGCCCAGACACCCTGCGGAGAAAACTCATTTCAGCCGCTTATATTCGCGATCTTGTTCTTTCGGTCACTACCCATAGCTCATGACCATAGGTGAGGGTAGGAACATAGATCGACTGGTAAATCGAGAGCTTCGCCTTGCGGCTCAGCTCCTTTTTCACCACAACAGACCGATGCAGAGCCCACATCACTGCGGATGCCGCACCGATTTGCCTGTCGATCTCACGCTCCATTCTTCCCTCACTCATGAACAAGACCCTGAGATACTTGAACTCCTCTACTTAGGGCAGGATCTCGCTCCCAACCCTGAGAGGGCACTCCACCCTTTTCCGGCTGAGGACCATGGTCTCGGATTTGGAGGTGCTGATTCCCATCCCAGCCGCTTCACACTCAGCTGCGAACCGATCCAGAGAGAGCTGAAGATCACGGCCTGATGAAGCAAACAGGACAACATCATCTGCAAAAAGCAGTGACCCAATCCTGAGTCCACCAAGCCAGACCCCCTCAACACCCTGGCTGCGCCTAGAAATTCTGTCCATAAAAGTTATGAACAGAATCGATGACAAAGGGCAGCCCTGGCAGAGTACAACTCTCACTGGAAACGGGTTTGACTTACTGCCGGCAATGCGGACCAAGCTCTGACACCGATCGTACAGGGACCAAACAGCTCTTATCATTAAGTTGTCAATGTGTCAAATGGCACTACATTGAAATAAACTCTGCACAATGAGCTCTCAGCCACTAACATCGCCTTGTTTAACACAAAGTCCATCAATGGCAAAGCACTGGTACTGTCAGAATTCATTACAGACTGCAACCTTGAAATTATAATGATTATTAGAATTATAATATTAATAGAAAACTTTACAAATACCCAAAAGAGTTTGTGTTTCTAATCGAGGCAACTCCGTCTGGTCATGTTTACAGTAATCCCTCCTCCATCGCAGGGGTTGCGTTCCAGACCCTCCCGCAAAAGATGAAAATCCGCAAAGTAGAAACCATATGTTTATATGGTTATTTTTATATTGTCATGCTTGGGTCACAGATTTGCGCAGAAACACAGGAGGTTGTAGAGAGACAGGAACGTTATTCAAACACTGCAAACAAACATTTGTCTCTTTTTCAAAAGTTTAAACTGTGCTCCATGACAAGACAGAGATGACAGTTCCGTCTCACAATTAAAAGAATGCAAACATATCTTCCTCTTCAAAGGAGTGCTCCTCAGAGAGAGAGGGAGAGAGAAAAAAGCAAACAGTCAAAAATCAATAGGGCTGTTTGGCTTTTAAGTATGCGAAGCACTGCCGGACAAAGTACTGTAGCTGCAAGGAAGGGAGCAAGCATTTTTCAGCATTTTTTAGAGGAGCGTCTGTATCCTCTAGGCCAGTATGTGAACAGCCCCTCTGCTCACACCCCCTCCCGTCAGGAGCAGAGAATGTCAGAGCGAGTGAGCGAGCAAGAGAGAGAGAGAGAGAGCGGAAAGCAAACAATCAAAAATCAATACGTGCTGTTTGATCTTTTAAGTATGCGAAGCACCATGCGGGAAGCATATCGCTTGCAAAGCAGCCACATGTAAGCCCAGCAAAGAAGGGAGCAGTGTGAATGTAATCTTTCAGCGTTTTTTGAGGAGCGGCCGTGTCCTCTAGGGGTGCAAACAGTCTCCGTGCTCACAATATATTTGAGTTTTATTTAATACATAATACGCGTTGTGGTTGGGTAGCTTCTCAGCCATCTGCCAATAGCGTCCCTTGTATGAAATCAACTGGGCAAACCAACTGAGGAAGCGTGTACCAGAAATTAAAAGACCCATTTTCCGCAGAAATCCGCGAACCAGCAAAAAATCCGCGATATATATTTAAATATGCTTACATATAAAATCCGTGATGGAGTGAAGCCGTGAAAGTCGAAGCGCGATATAGCGAGGGATTACTTTTCAGTGGGCTGCTCACTATAATTGTGAGAGCTAAACATCAATAGAATACCAAATTATGTCCGTTATAATTTGTGTCTAGTTCTAAAACTAATAATGAAATCTGGTCCTAACTTATTGTTCTCTATCATCCTCCAAAATACAATGGGTCTTTCTTATCTGATCTGACTGAATTACTAATTCATTTAAGTTCTTTCCTAGACAGTTATTCTTGTACTGTAGGTGAGTTTAAAATAATAAATAAATTCCTATCCATACTCGTCTGTTTTGACTTGTTGATTTTCCTACTCACTCTAGCAGTCACATATTAACTCTGGTTTGTACACCTGGATTATCAGGTCGCGACACTCACACCACTGATTCAGGCCTTTCTGATCTCCGATTTCACTGTCCCGATTCCTCTCCCCGCTCTTAACTATAAACGTTAAACTTCTTTCAGAAACCTTAAAAATATCTGTCCCTCTATCCTTGCTGGATCCATTTCGGATCTTTTTTTCACAAGTTTTCCTTTAAGTGTTCCGCTCCATTGTATAATCCAACATTACAGTAAAGCAGCTGACTGACATATTGAGAGAATGTCACATAAGATTGTCCCCTCTGTGCATGCCCACAGATGCACTAACTGCAGCCAAGAATACATACTATGACATAATAGTAGAGGCTGGCCATGATAACCCAAGGGGTTTTATTCTCTGTAGTTAATAAACTATTTCAACCTACATCTGGCCCAATCACTTCTTCTAATGAAGACTGAAATTAAACCTAAACCTAATTCAACTAATACAAGGCCACCCTCCCTTTATATTTTCCCTGTTCCCCCTCTCCATCCAGCTCCTTTTCCAGATTTTCACCAGTTTCACCTATATTTGTTGATGACCTACTCTGTAAGGTGAGGCCTACTACTTGTGTACTGCACCCCATTCCTACCATCTTTCTCATCTTACCTTTATGCCATAATCCCAGCTGTTATGACAATAATAAATCATTCCTTGACACCGGTTCTGAGCTAGCTACCTTTAAAATCATTTCTGTAACTGCAACATTTAAAAAGGCTGGTCTTAATTTTCGGTTTCTTTATCAATTATGTTTTATGTCCAAAGTTCTTGACAGTGTTGTGGCTTCCCAACTCACCAGTTACTTCCCTTGTAGTAAGATGATAGAGCCCTTTCAGTCTGGTTTCAGAACACTGCACAGCTTTGAAACTGCACTGCTTCTAGTAACTAATTAGTTGCTTGTGGTGGCAGACTCTGGGCAAACTAGCATATTAGTTCTCTTAGGCCTCAGTGCAGCATTCAATACTGTCAAGCAGGACATTCTACTGTCTAGAAATGTGAAACATTCTGGATATCTCTGGCACTGCCCTCTAGTGGTTTAATTCCTAAATGACTGATAGGCAAGAGTTTGCTCGTCTTCACACCAGTAGGTCCAGCTCAGTGCCAGTCACACAAGGCTCTCCTCAATGCTCTGTCATCAGCCCTCTGCTATTCTGGATCTAGATGCTCCCCCTTGGCCATTGTATTCAAAGCTTTGGACTGGGATATCACTTACATGCTGATTATACAAAGATCTATTACAGTGTTAAACATAAAATATCATCACAGCTTTCTCAGCTCATAAGTTGCCTTAGTGAACTTAAAACCTGGATGGAATGTAACTCTTTAAAACTAAACTGTAACACAACCAAAGTCATGCTGATTGGCACTAAAGCTCAACTTCCTTCTCAATCGCTCTTGGTGATGATGTCATTAGACCTTCTTCTGCTAGGAATATTGGTGTAATTTTGTATTCTTCCCTTTCTTACTCTACCCTTATTCATAACATTTAAAAACTTTTTTACTTACACCTCCGTAGCATATTCCATATTCGCTCATTCCTCTTCTTTTCTGAGGCTGACAAACTTGTCCATGCTTTTATTATTACATTCTGCATTGAGTACTGGAACATCCTACTGACAGGTTGTCTCCAGCAGGGGGCCCTTGCTCCTTGGTATTGTGTTCTTTATTGAATGCAAGACATACTCAAGCTTTATACACATCCCTTTAGTAACTATGGCAAAAATAATCAGATGAGAGAAATATGGTACAAAATGAGATATATGTATTTAACTTACTTTAAAAATGTACTGTAGCTTCCACTCCCAACATACAATGCATTTATACATACATTTCAAGGCCGAAGAGAAGCCAATGGAATATTACAATCATCATTCAGTTCTTCAGTGGGGAATGCTGATAAATCTAAGTCCAGTCCAGCAGAGTGTCGGCGGCATTGGTATGGCTTCTGGCTTCTTGGTGGTTCCTTTCCAATATAAATACTCACATATGTTGCATAATTAGTGAACTTTTTATAAAATGTGCCAAGTATGGGTAAATGCCACCTGTGCTGTGTTCTTCTCAGACCAACATAGCAACTTTTGCATCTTCTCTAATCACTCATGCCTTCTGCAGACCGTAACCCTGGCTGTATATTGATCATGGCACATCAGTACTTTTAAATAGCCTGCCTTTTTGCATGTTTCTGTCCATCCATCTGTTAGTTTTCACGCTATCAGCTGGTTTATGAGGCTTCAGAAAATACTTATTTTTAATAAAATACAGAAAAACCCTCACAGATCACAGCGGCAGACTTAAAACCATTGGCTACACAGATGCCCCTTCTTATCTTTTATCACAGCTCAGGTTGGTTCAGAACCCTAGTGCCACAGATCCACAACAGCAATGACTATCCTGCTCCACCTTCACTGGCTCCCTTTATTTTACAGGATTAAATATACAATTCTGTTAATAAATTATAAAGCTTTAAATGGCCTTGCACCAGACTACATCAGTGACCTTCTCTTGTAACTCCTATGCTCCTGTTTGCCCACTAAGGTCATCGGATTCTTGTTGTGTCCCACACTAACCTGCACTCTGTGGGTGACAGAGCTGTCAGCTCTATAGCACCCAGACATTGGAATGACCTTCTGGAATTAATTAGATCAGCCAACTTAATTCATTCTTTTAAGACACCTTAAAACTCATCTGTTCAGGAAGACATTTAACTTGTCCCGACTTTCTGGCCCTTCTTTCAGTTTACCCTCTCTGTTCAAATGCCCAAAAAGATTTGAATTTGTATCACAAATTATATTATTGGTTCAGGGTTTTCTTGTAGTATTTGTATTTCTATATTTAATTCTGATTTATTGTCTCTTATTCAATGCTTTCCTTATCCTGTGTTTATCTTTCTTAATGTTTTATGCAAATATTATTTGCATCCAGTGTGGCATATGCCCTGTTGTTCTATTTGAATATCTGTGAGGTGCTTTGAGCATGGAAAAGGTTCTGTATAAATAAAATGTACCACTATTATTATTATTATTATTATTATTATTATTAACTATTTTTAATGGTATGAAATGATGTATTTGCATAAGCATGCTTTTTCTTGTCGTAATACTCTATGATGCGTGTGGGTATTTATTTTACAATATTCATCAACATAGGAAGTACCGTGTTTATGGGCAACTCGTGTTTTGCATCCAGTGTTCTTAACAGCTTTTCGAATCCTTCCTTCTCCACGGTATTAATTGGTTCTTTACAGAGATGTCACCAAGGAATAATTTATAAGGGGCAGCTTGAAATCCTGACGAAACGGTGATATTTTGGTAGACACAGAGATGTTTTACCTACCCAACAAAGCTTTACTTTCACTTTCAATCCGAATAAATAGTGAAGTAACATGTCCCAATTAAAATGACAGAGACTTTTATTTCATTAATAGATATTTTATTATCCTAAAACAAATATTAGTTCACAAAGCAGTGGTTGTACATGGTTGTACAATTGCCTTAGAATCACCCTAAAAGATTCAAAGATCATCAGGACAACATATTTATAAATATTAATTCAAAATGAAATTGAAGAGCGCAGTTCCAAAATTAGCTAAGTACAAAAGATACATTTTGGAGATAAATAGGAAAATTTGGGTCCGTAAGCAGATTTTGAAACTAAATCCCTAAAACTATACCGCTACACTGTTGCAATTAGCAGGTTTTGAAGCTCAAGCATATTTTCGGCGCATGACCATCTGCATGAAAAGTCACAATCACATGTTCACTAAATTTTACCAAAAGGTGTAATTAGCAGATTTTGGAACTCACATCTTCAATTGCTATATATTGAATATCTATTATTATTGTAATTAGATAGCTCAATTCACCTGCTATGCAAAAATATAAACTCAAAATAAAAATAAAATGGACAGTAATGCAGTTTAACCCACACACAAACATTGAATAATTCACAAAAAAGAAAACAATGAAGGCTACTGTTTTTATTCCTGCTTGTAACATTTGAAAACAGAGTGGAGATGTGAAATGGAAGGATGAGGTCTTACACTTAAATGGACATTTCACTTCTGTTAGGAAAATTATTGATTAGTTTGACTATGACAAAGTACGAGTATTTTTTGACTGCAAGTTAAGTTAGAAATTTGGTAAGCCACTACAGCTGTTATCTCCTTCCACCTGCTGCTCATCGGCTCATAGAGTATGCAATGCAACAGCAAACATTTTATGGAAGCTTGCTTAGCAGGCCCCCATTTTGTGAGAATGCACATTGCAGAAGCCTATTTTCTACTACTACTGTCATCCCAGGTAAAACCAAACAATTTGTAAACAGCAATGCCATCCCACCTATTCTAAAGCCTTTCTCTTCTGATCCTTGCTCCATTTTCTTTTTATGCTTATCACTACCAGGCAACATGACCGGGGACGATGTGAACATGCTTAGAGAGTCACTGGAGATTTTACAGATTTTATTTAACTTTCAGAAAAAAATTAAATGGATTCGAAAATTCAACATATTGTTCACTCCTACCCGTATGGTAAGAGAATTTTGAGAAAAAGAACAGTGGGGAGTCCTTGACATCCAAGCCACCCGCCTCTTAGATTAATCACTGGTTAGCAGACAGCATTTTTCATGTAAGAAAAAGTGCAAAACTATGGAAGAGACGCAGAGAAACATGAATGTACTGCCCATGTCAGGATCTGCCACTGGTCTCTGCACATGGTGCAAGTTATGAACTAACCTTGGAAGGAGTGTCAGTTCATTAGTGACCATATCATTCATACACAGCTAATTAATCCAACCTGCATGCATGGGAGATGTGGGAGAAAAACAAAGCATCAGGGAAATGTACAGTGCCCTCCATAATTATAACTTGATTTAAATCCAATTGAGATTGCTTTCCATATGCTGAGGAGAAAACATAAGGAGACAAGCTCCTGAAACAAGCAGGAGCTGAAGATGGCTGCATTAGATGCTTGGCAGAGCATCACAACAGATGATCGTCAGCACCTGGTGTTGTCTATGAATCACAGAAATATGTGACAAAGACCTCAATATGACAGCTTTAATACAGCAGCCATTGCTGTGTTCCAAACAATATGGTGCCCTGAAATGGGTGAACCAGAAGAAAAAATGTTTTTTACATGTATGAAAATCCTCTTAAATTAAAGTCTGTAATGTGCACTTTAATAACGTCTGAATCGATTGATTTGTAAATGTAAACTGTGGAGCAGAGGAGTAAATCAAAGGAAAAATTTGTCTTTGTCTCAAAACATCATGGAAGATACTGCATGTGAAAAAGAGGAGATTTAAAATCTGATATCTTCAGCTATGAGGCAGCAGTTACAACACCTGTGGAACCCCAAATCAGTATCTTAATTTATGAATTCTGTCATTGCGTTACATTCCTTTTAGCTGGTCAGCACTATATGGTGGCCTGTCCAGGGTTAGTCCCTACTTGCATCAGACTTTACCATGATAGGCTGGAGCTCCCAGAACCTTGAACTGGATAGGCAGGCTTGATGACGGGTGAGCGGAGCTTTTCAACATTATAATATTTCATTCAAAATAAACATGATCTGAAATGTGGTTTTAGACATCATGGGTTCTTATCTAAAAACATTTAAAATGACAACAGAGAGGAGGGGACGTGCATTTCCCTTCATTGATGCTCCCTTCTTACTGTGTTTTATTGTCTGAAATGTGTTCTTAAACTGTGCTTTTTAGTGTCTTATTAATTCATTAATCAAATAATTTAAATATTGGTTGTGTCATTTTCAATCAGATATTGAAATGTACAGTATGTCTGGACATTTTCTTACTATGGACACTGATCAAGCAGCAGTTCCAAGCCACATGCAAACCTCACGTTGCACCGTATCCTGCTGATGTGTTGCGTGAAGTGCCAGTGAAGACAGTGAGCAATTGTAGACACGCTATGAACAAGACTTAGAACATTGTCTTTCACTTCCACAGCCCAACTGCACATTGTTGCAACCATCCAGTTTTATAATTTCATCTATCCATTTTTGAACACACTTTACCTAGTACAGAGTCATGAGGAATGGAGCCCATCCAAGCAGCATCAGGGGTGTTATGGTGTATAAAATCTGTACATTTTGGTTTAATTTTCGATTATATTTTGTTCAAGACAAGACAACAGATGAATACAAATCAAAGCAGGTTTTCTTCCCTTACACCTCACTTTTAAAACAGCTGTTCCAACATAGAAAGGAAGACATGCTAGTGGCTCAATTACTTTATAACCTGGGAAAGGAAGACTAAGCCAACACCTCAGGCTATTGATATGGACATCTGGGACAACAATTTGGTTTACAGCCTGGGAAAGATGGACATGAGGCAACATCAAAAAACTTTATTATCTGGGAAAGAGTTTGAGCAAAATTCATTAATTACATTGACAGCCAACCAATCAGGTGCATTTGTTGTGAAACCACGGCATGACATTTCATAATAAATATGCCTCATTTTGAAAGCAATGTTAGAGAAGAAGAAAGTAAGGATGTAAGAAAGGAGAGGAGAAGAGGAACGGACGAAGACGGCACTGGTCATCAGGAAAGAGTCATGGAGATCGATTGCTGAATCAAACGCTGCCCTGGGACATTCATCCTTGTCATCTGTAACTTTTTCGTAAACTTTTTCTAAAGACTATATATATTCAGACTTTCCTATCAGTACCTATTTTCTACTATTCTTTGTTCCAGTGGTATTATTATTATTATGGTAATAAATACCATGCTGCTTTTCACTTTCTATGCTTTGTCTTAATGTCTAGAGTGATTGAATTAATAAGTTAGATTTCTTTGAGCACCTGGTGTAGCCAGATTTTTTGCTATTACTTCTGTGCTGCGAGGTTTATAAGGCTGAGAGTGAGGAGCTCCACTCGATAGTTGGAACAGTACGAAAAGAAGGTATTCTTGGCTGATAAATGGCCTATAGTCAAGAGTGCTGAGTCTTTGTATGTTTAAATGTATTCTTGTAGACCAAAAGTAATATTTAGGTCTGAGATATCACTAAAACATCATATGTTGTTTGTGCCGATAATAAGTAAGTCTCTTGAAGTGCTGAATGACAGGCTGTGTTATTCCTAAAGCACTTGTGTGGTTTAAAGTGCCAGAGGTTAATTAGTGTGTGTGTGTCATTCATGGGGCACTGTTGTGGTTAAGGTCTGTGTGTATGCATATAGCTATGTACGTGTGTGTTCATCTTAAAGTGCAACAGTAGACCAACCCGATAACGAATTTGATGAGAACACTTGCCCTTGAGAAACAGGTAAAGAGTAAGCAGAGGGAAATACCATGATAATACAAGGGGCAAATGATTTAGGGAAAGTGCATTGGGGACTGACACCACGAAGCACTTCTTTGCTCAAAGAGTGTTGGTAATGTGGAGCAAACTAATGAGACATGGAGTTGAAGCAGAGACCTTGACAACCTTTAAGAAGTTACTGGGCAAGATATTGGGACAACTTAGCTATTAGCTAAGCTAACAAGCCTAATGGACGGAATGGTCTGCTATAATATGTCAGATTTCTTATGTTCTTAAGACAAAAAAGAGTCCTTCCAGGCAAATGTAGGCCCTGTGCAGACATCAACATTCATTCATATAGAATTAATTCATAGTCAGTCATGGTTGTATCTACTATCAGGGTGACCCGGGTAGACACCCTGAAGTTATGCTCTCAGAGGAGCCTTAGCATATGCAAGAAAATAATGAGTAGTAAAGGGAAAAGGACATGTGTTGCACACACATAATTCACTATTCAACACACACCCCATCCCGCCATTCAATCAGCCCTAAATAAAGAGTTGATTGTTTGATACGTGGGAGACACAATCGTACAGCTGTCATTATTATGAGACTGTAAATTTGATGTGTTACTCTGCCGCAAGAGTAAGAAATCAAAAAGGGTGGTAATTCAAAGCAAGAGACCAGAGGTGCAGCGAAAAGAAAACTTAGAAATGAAAGGTAACTAAAAAATGCCATTTTGCTAAAATTCAAAATGCACCCTCTGACTCAGTTTGACTGGGGATCCAAGTATCTTGGAAGAGCTGAAGAAACAAAGAAAAGAGGAAGACAGAAAAGAAGATGGTTGGATAATATCCAGGAATGGACTATGATAGATATCCAAAGTGTAGTACACTTGGCTCAAAAGGGGAAAGGACACTGGTCAAGGTAGAATGCTGCTGCCAATAGCCCTGATCATCCATAGGATTATGGGGTGCACAGAAGAAGATGACAAGAAAGCTGATTTCTCATAAATGTGACATTTCATTCATCAACTAGTTTACCATTCATTGTAATACACTAATGAAAAAAAATAGATTGTCAAGTGCACCAAATGTGAAGTTATAGACTTTTTTTTGTCTACTTTAATCCCTGTATCTGATTTATCACTGACATTTGTGATGTTCATAATGTGTGAGTATATGCCTGTGTCTATTGGAGGTGTATTCAGAGAAGTGTATACGGGAGGGGATCTTCACTATTAACACCATGGAGCTCATGGATATTTTAGTCTTATCTTAGTCTTGTAATCACCAGTTAAGCTAAGAAAAATATTGGGGCCATAGGAACAAAATTGAAGCACCCAAAGAAAAAGTTTTGTAGATAGCGGGAGAGAATGCAGACTACCCAAATTTTGACAGATAACAGTTCTAATAATTTCAGCACAGTTCTTTTCTCCATTCCCTATTAAAGATTGAATATTTTTCTTTGTAGTGTTATTGTCAGTGCACCCCTAAAAGACAATGGGACAGGAGGGCTTTACAGCTGTGAATATGATGAAGAAAAGTGCAAACCAATTATACTGCAAGGTAAGTGCAGATTATCATTTACATCTTCTAAGGAGTAACCATAGAAAGACATGACACCTTAGTGGCTTGAGACAGGAGTGAATCGAAAAAGGAAGGAAGGAAGTGAAAGAAGTCCACAGTAGCAGGTAGAGAGTCCCTTGACTAATATTGGAGGTATGTAAAGGTTAGCTCCTTGAGAAAGGGAAAGGATCTCTATAAATTTTTATTTTATTATTATTATTATTATTATTACTACTACTACTACTACTACTACTACCGTTTTTCCCCAAAAATAAGCCCTACCCTAAAAATAAGCCCTAGTCAAGATCCTCAGCTGAAAAGTAAGACACCTAAGGCAGGGTTTATACTTCACGTGACGCATGCTCCTGTGGACGCTACTGCTACGCAAGTGTTGTACTGTTTATACTTGCACTTGTACTTTACGTAAATCTGGAAGATTCCACCAGGTGGCAGTGCGAGATATCATCACGGTGAGAAAACGTTCAGCTTTGCTTTGTTGTGTATTGCCCGAAAAACATCCATTAAATTTCGAGGACACCTTGCCACAATATCTCTGAAAAGGATGTTTAATGAATACTGTATATCCATCAATCCGAGTATGCGCCCATTCCAGCAAGCATCAGGTGTAAGACAGAAACAAAATCTGTGGATGGGGCATCAGCTCATCGCTTACACATACACTAGCATCATTTTAGCATCACCAAATCCCCAAACCTTCATGTCTTTGTAAGCACACTATGGAATCCCACCAGGTAAACATGCAAACTCCAGTCAGGGAACACCAGCGACGTGACTCCCTGTGAGACAGCAGCGCTACTACTCTGCCACCATGCCGCCCCCATATGTATAATGATTAACAGTATTCATTATTTAAACAAAGTTAACAATTTCTCTGTAAAATGTAACATACATACATTAATGCATTTCATCAAGTATAAACCTAAGGATTCTAAATGTGCAGAGAGTTGGAATATCGTAAATTTAATGTGTCCTGTGTGGTGATCTATTGCTGCTTGCTGCTGCTGTCAGATCAGGAGGAAGCCCCAGAAGCACATAGCAATTAACAAGTGGGCCAGTTTTAAGATGACGTTCACAATGGTCTACTTTAATGATAAAGTAAACCATGAGGTTAAAGTGGACTTTTTGAGATTAAAGCCAAAATTTCCTCTTTAATCACAAAATAGACCTTTTCACATGTCCTTAATTTTTTTCTCTGTGGGTCAAATAAGCTGCCTTACATTCTGGTGCTTTTGTGAAGGTGCAAAAGAAATGTAAAAATGAGACGGCACAGAAGATGGTACATGAGACTTTTGAAATGTATCGTGTCATTACGTTGGGGAATATGTGACACTTGAATATAAAAGCACTGTGAATGCATTTGTATGTTAGCATTTTGCTTCACCACACCGAACCATTCATCAAACATTGAAGCATGCACATCGATTCTAGAGGATCCTAAAAGTGGCTGGAGTAGCAAGAAATTCAGGCTGGAATTCAGGATATGAATGTGGAGAGTTATGATTATATTCCAGAAGAAGATGACATGACTGTATTTGAATAATGTATATTGTTGCACATGAATAAATATAAGACATCCCCTGAAAATATGCCCTAGTGCATCTTTTAGAGTAAAAATTAATATAAGACCGTCTTATTTTCGGGGAAATATGGTACTACTAGAGGGTGGTATGTCCTATCAAAGTGAATGTGGTCCATATTATGGGTAATAGAATTGGAGAAACTGCCAGCTATTTCTTCAGATCAACATAAAGAAGCAAATGGCCTCCTGGAATAACAGATACAGATGCTGGAAAATTTGTTGCTACCCCTTCATGAATAAAGAAGAACCCAGAATTGTCCCTGAAATAACTTGAAACTGACAAAAGTAATTGGCACTCATCATTGTTTTCTTTCCATATTCAACAAAAGTTAAACTTTGCTTTAGAGTTTTGATTCAACAAAATATTTCAAATATGTAATAACACAAATGAAAACGGGTTGGACAAAAATAATGGGAGCTTTAACCTAATATTTTGTTGCACAACCTTTAGAAACAATCGCAAGTGATTCCTGGAGCTCTTAGTAAGACTTCTGTACCTGTCAACAGGTAGTTTGGCCCGTTCTTCCTGAACAAACTGCTCCAGCTGTGTCAGGTTTGAAAGGGGGTCTTCTCCAGACTGCATGTTTCAGTTCAATAGATGTTTGATAGATTTAAATTAGGGTCCATAGAAGGTGATTTAACAATAGTCCAATGCTTTGTTCTTAGTCATTCTTAAGTGCTTTTAGCTGTGTGTTTTGGCTCATTATCCTGTTGGAGAATCCATGACCTGTGACTGACATAGAAATTTCTGACACTGGGCAGTAGGTTTCACTCCAGAATGTCTTGATAGTCTTGAGATTTCATTGTTCCTTGCATAGACTCAAGGTAATCTGTGCTAGATGCAGCAAAGCAGCCCCAAAACATAACTAAGCCTCTATGTCTCACACTAGGTATGGTGTTCTTTTCTTATAAAGCTTTATTTTTTCATCTGTGTACACAGAGCTGATGCAACTTGTCAAAACGCTCCAGTTTTGTCTCATCTGTCAAAAGCAAAATCTCCCAGAAGCATTGTGGCTTGTCAATATGCATATTATCAAATTCCAGTGTGGCTTTTTTATGCTTTTCGTTCAGTAGTGGAGTCCTCCTAGGTCCTATTCCATTGAACCCACAGTCATTCAAAAAGCAACTGAAGTTGCAATCAGACACTAATGGAGCTTGACCTTTGAGTTCAGCTTGTATCTCTTTGGAAGTTGTCCTTGTCTTTTTGTCTACCATTCTTAATATCATTCTGCCCATTCTGGGTTCAATTTTCCTCTTGCAGCCCCGTCCAGGGAGGTTGGCTACAGTCCCATGGACCTTAAACTTTTTAATAATATTTGTAGTTGTAACAGGAACATCAAGCTGCTTGGAGATGCTCTTCTAGCCTTTGCCTTTATCTATTTCTAGTGAGGTGTTTATTAAGCTTTGTTTTGACAAAGCGTCTCACAAATTGCTTTACAATTATTTGGGTAACATCTATACTAATAAGAAACAAACAATGGCTTCAAGGTCTTCAAAGGAGAGGGCATGAAACAGAAAAACACCTGGATTAGAACCCGAGTGGAGCCGTGTAACTGGTGACACCTCAACACCACACTGAAACAGGGTGAGGTTTTTAACGGTGGCCGGAGTGCCAATCATGCCACAAACCCCCAAGTTTTCCCTGCAAGTTGAAAGACCTGCTTGCAGGGCAAGCTTGCCTGGGGATATATCATAACATATTTTAAATTTGTATTAATACTGGTAGCAATATATTTTTTTAAATATATTTTACAAGATTTTCATTTTTATAGGAAGTTCTCCATAGTTGGATCATCAGAAAGCCATGGGTTCCGTATAAAGCCATTGTTATCATTGTCTGTCATTATGACTTTTATTGAAAATTATCAGTTTGCCTCCTCAAAATTTTCTGACTTTTGATTTTAAACATTTTCAGGTCTAAATCCCGGGATTGCACTGGGCCTGTCAATGGCAACCAGTTCTGGCAGCATGGGACGCCTTCTGGTGAGTAATCAAACACAGCTCAGTGAGATTCTCATTTTCAGTGCCTTTGTTTTTAATCTGGCTTCCTCTTCTGTTTACATTTAATTAAATATACCATTACAGGTTATGGTTGAGCTGTTATAGTTTCAATTATTCATTGAGTAATCAGAACAGCTAATTTGCCTATGGAATTTGTTAACATATAGCATAAGTTTTTTTTACGGAGCTCCTTTTACACATTATGAAGTGTAGCGGTACTCACTAGTTTACGTTACCTTTACCACATTACAGCACCTCTACAACAATTTCTACATAGAGTATGGCACCTTTAGTGAGCGTACCACCACAGCTAATGGTTGATGTATCCTGAAGATCAATTCTTCCTCAATTGAATATCAATGTATCATGAGGACTGATGTTTCACAGAGAACACTACGTAGAGTACCAGAGCTTTTTTTTAAACCAAGCTAGAGAAAAGCCAAGCAAAATGACACATTTTATTGGCTAACTAAAAAGATTACAATATGCAAGCTTTCGAGGCAACTAAGGCCCCTTCTTCAGGCAAGAAGAAGGGGCCTTAGTTGCCTCGAAAGCTTGCATATTGTAATCTTTTTTAGTTAGCCAATAAAAAGTGTCATTTTGCTTGGCTTTTCTCTACGTTCATAATGGCTAACACGATACAACACCCTAGTACTACTTAAACCAAGCTAGAAAGTACCGACTCCTTTTCTTAATATAACACAATGATTCTGAAAGCTGCACTGACAAATCTCCTCCACCACACATCTCCATAAACGGGGTACCACCAGTAATCTGGTGCCACTTCAAGCACTGATGTTGTGGAAGAAGCTGAAAACTGGCTGGTCCAACACTGACTCAGCTATGGAATTGCCAGTAGAGGAGGCAGCTTGATGGCCAAGGTCTCAAGGACTCTGAACAAATCAGAATCCTATTATGTCATACAATCTTCTCTTTCATTTTGCTCTGTACTTGTACTATTACATTCATTCATTCTATTGTATTGTATTGAGGATTACTTGTGTTTTGTTCTATGTATTGAATTGTGTTTACCCCATTTTTTAACACCCACTACATGCCCAACCTACCTGGAAAGGGGTCTCTTGCTGAATTGACTTTCCCAAAATTTCTTCCATTTTTCCCTACAAGTGTTTTTTTTTTTGAGAGTTTATTTCTTGTCTTCTTAGACAAGACATTGTGGCACTCCTTGTGTGATTTTGGGCTGTAGAAATATAAATTGTATTATATAGTATTGTAAAACTGAGTAAGAAGCCTAATCAGTATAAATAATCAACCCTAAGAACGAGGCAGGAGGAAGCATGTTCATTGTGTCTTTCGATTTGTCTTCATGAAGAAGAATGCACTCCATTATAGCAGCCTGCGATGGAATAGTCACTAAGCAAAGTTACAAGCTCATATTTATTAACAACTGAGTTTACATTGACAGTGCCTGATTAACACCTGATACTAACTCTGATTGGTTCATTAGCTTAGAAAACTATGTGACATTTATTCTGATTGGTTAAAAGACATGAGATTTTTTCAGCAGAGCACAGCCAGTTTACATACCCAAAATAAACGTCACCTTGCACTACATTCTTGGCCTTCATGAACATTTCTTAAGTTCGGCTTTTACCCTTTTTTTATGATTTTTTATGTACATGACAACTGTCAAGTCTTACTGTGTCCATGGCACATTCAGCCACTTCTTAAACCACCAAGAGCATTTTATCTCCTTGTTACTCACACACTCTTCACCTGCTTTCCTAATACATTTGCTTATAGCTTTATGCTATTTCTAAGATAAATTATGTATTTAACATGGAAAGCATATCAAAGTCCTTCATATGCAATAACAGCATTTTTCCATAATGTGACCTAAGACATTTCCTTCCTTGAGTCATATCAAATAATATCATTGATAAAATGCTTTACAAGATGGGTCCCATCTGAGACTGGGATCGAAATCTAAGACTTTGTGCCAGTTACTTTTGACTACTCTGGAAAATAAATCTTTAGAGTTGACATGATTTTTGGTTCTAGTCTTGTGTCTTCCTGGATAAGATTTGTTTCTGGTTTTGGAATTTATTTCTTCAGCAAAGGCCTACTCAGTTTTGATTGCATATGTATGAATTTTATTAGCATAGTCCATATATGGTTGTTTCAGAGTGGCACCCAGGCAGGGTTCGAAGTGCGTTCATGTCCACACAGTTACAAGATGATTGTGACTTACAAAGGGAAAATGATGTGGAAATGTGCGTATGCAAGGTTCTATAAATTAGATTACTTTTTGCCATATGCATTTTCCTGTTTTGGGCATATGCGTATTTTCATTCTTGAATCTGCACAAAGTTATATAAGTGAGACCCGTGAACTGCACACAATATTCCAGATGTGGTCTCTGCAGTGCACACAGTTCAAAATTCTTTTTAATTCATTCCTATCAGCAATCTTCCTCATATGAGCCCAACACAGTGTTTAATAATTACAAATATATTACAGAATGAAAAAGGAAATACCACATAAAAACAAAGAATAATGTTGAAATATAAATAGAGGGACATCATGCAATATATTAGAAGAAGCACCGATAGAAGAAGCACCGATATGAGAGACAGGGACACAATAAAGAATTAACAATTCCGTATTTTCTTATCATGGTCATAGTCGTTGTACTATTAAAAATCAAACTACTTCCCAAACTCCGATACACACTTTTTCATTTAATGCTTGATTTGAGAAAAATGCAAGTTAAGATTTCCTCCCATTTTTTTCATAATAGTAAGCAAAAAAAAAGACTTTAATAATAAGAGAATTACATTATTCCAAAGAGAAAATGACTGAAAAATTCTGGATGAGTTGCTTTTTTATTATAAAAAATGAGGTAGAAAGGTAAGGTTAATGTCCCAACTCATTGAAACCATTAACAAAATAATTTCAGAATTCTGCCACTTGTAGCACCAACCTGAAGAGTGCTCTCATTTCCCAAACTGACACTCACATATCCAAGGTCTTCCTCATGAATGCAGAATTATACTCTCTCACTTGAGAATAAGATTGTCTTTTTTCGCTGTCCAACCTCTGGATTTTTATAACACTTTTGTCTCTCTTATCATCTTCCACAGGCTTGTGGCCCAAGACTATCACGGTACTGCGCAAGCAACAGTTTTTTGAATGGATTTTGTTACATACTCAACGAAGACTTGACAACCTTTGAGAGTTTCAGGCCAGATTTACAAGGTGTGTGTTAAAATGTATTCTCAATATGTTTGTGAGGCCTCATGCCCCTATCACAATGGCATTTTTACCCTCAGAATAAAGTAATTTTTGCCTTAAGAGCCCAAAAGAGTTTTGTATTAAATGGACAGCAATGTAATTGGTCTTATTGAGTTTTGGCATGATTTCCCCCAAACTTTTGCAGTATATATTTTATCTTGATAACTGAACACTGCGGTGGGCTGGCACCCTGCCCGGGGTTTGTTTCCTGCCATGTGCCCTGTGTTGGCTGGGATTGGCTCCAGCAGACCCCCGTGACCCTGTAGTTAGGATATAGCGGGTTGGATAATGGATGGATGGATAATTGAACAAAGGCAACAAAAAGGAGGTAAGGCCATAAGTGGTAAGAAATACAATGAACTATACATTGTAAAAGGAATTCTAAACCAAAATTTCCATTTTAACTAGGCATTCGTTAATAAAAATAGGAAGAGTTTAAAAATTGAAGGGTATAATCATAAACCTTGTAGTGTGCTATTCTGCCGATTGTGTGTCCATACAAAGCTAGACAGATAGCGAACGATAACTCCAGTAAACTCGTTTCTTGCTCAGAATGAGGCTTTTATTGGTGAATCTTTCATTCTTGATTGTAAAAACTACAAAGCACAATACAAAAGGGTGCTTTCAGTACAATGCTCACACCAAACAATCAGTACATAAATAAATGCATTTTTATTTAAATCTGTTTACTGTAGCAGATAACATCTTAACAAGCATTTACAAAATAATTATTTCAAAGAAAAACTTAGGCATATCTTCAACAAGGCTTAACATGAAAGAACTGATGTCATAAAGAAAGCATTCAGAACTTCATTAAACTGCCTTCTTAAGAAAAGTGAATTGAGCAAAATTATTGCTAGGTGGCAAACATTGAGATAAAAGTGTCGACAGAATAAGCACACTGGTGTTTATCAACATCATGTTGAACCTTAAAGGTCCCATGTACATTCCTGTACATTCATATGATAGTGTCTTTGACTGAGGCAAGTTTGTTTTTTTGTGTTTATTTAGCCTTTCCTACAGCAAACTGAAAAAAGATGACTTCACCACTGCACCAATGTAGCTCTGAAGTAAAAGAAGTTCTTGAAAATACGAAGGTCTAAACAAACACTGTCTCCCTGTTCTCATAATATGTTATTCGATGATGCAGATCCAGTCTCATCACTGGCAATCATATTAATCGCATTGGAAGAATATCACAAGATTTTGGAATTAAAACTAATTTAAGTAATAGCAAACTTCTTCCAGTCAACATTCTCTTAAATTACACCTCTTTTCACTAGAGATGCTCCAATCAGGATTTTTAGGGCCGATAGAGTTTAGTGAAGGATGATACACAAACAATTCATTCTTTTTTGAACGACTCTTTTCAGTGAATCATATAAACCATTTTGTAACCACAAACAAATCGATTCACTGGAGCTCAACCTGAATGCTAAAGTGTCTGTATATCCTGAGTGATGCCATCAGCGTCTTTCATTTCGCTGGTGGATGTTTAAAGCATTTGTGCAAGAACTGCCTGAATCATTAGTCTTGACTCATTGAATTCATGAATGAGACGCTCCCCGGGAGCCAGTCTAATGATTGTCATTTATTTGACTTGTGAATGAATCTTTACCAAATGCACAATTCTCATTTGATTCTGATTCTGCAGCAAATCATCAATCTTAAATTAAATTAATCATCCAGCAAATTTTAAATGAATTATCATGCTTTGTGTAAAGTATATGAATTATATTTAAAGTAATGAACAATGATATTATTTTGTTTGCATGCATATATAAAAATAATGTATGCATTATTAAGTTATATATTTGTGATGTAATAAGATCCGCTGGACTTTCTACATACACTGGACTCAAAATAAATCAAATGAAGCAAAATAATTAATTTACTTAAATGGTTAGATTGAAAGAATCGAATCAGGCAAGTGAATCAAAATGCCCATCGCTAGTACAGTTCACTCATTTCATGTTACTAGAGTTGGTTGATTCCTAATACCAATTCCAATTTGTTTTCTTTAAACTTTTAAATTTCCATTTATTTTTTTTACACTAAGCTCCTGCACAATGAGCAGTGTAGAAGTCTTATGTTTTATATTAAAGTGGAATTTTTGCAAGTGCTACCTGTTCATTTATTATTAACAAAATGTAGTTTTGTAGGCTTATTGTCCAGTGACTATAAAAATGCTAAAATGAATAAAATCCCCTTAAAATAATAAAATGTTGTCTCACAATATATATTCATAATACACGTCATAAACAATAGTAAAATGCTTGTCATAATTATCAGCCACCATAAAATGTTCAGGTTTATCAAGACAATACAATACAAGGCTAACATCCTTAGCAAGTTTACATGTAAAATCAACACATTGTGCTCCTAAGCAAACAAGAGTACTTTTACTAAGCGCAGGTAAATTCTTCTTTTCCTATTCTTTTTTTAATCAAAAATGTGAGCTGCTGTACTAAACACAAGCTTGTCCTCTATTTACCCACAGACAAGGTGTGCCCATTTAAATTCAACAAAACACAAAGGACTTGACTCGTTCAAGGAGCTCCTCTTTTCATTTCTGCCAAAGATGTGCCTTTCTTTCTTTCTTTCTTTCTTTCTTTCTTTCTTTCTTTCTTTCTTTCTTTCTTTCTTTCTTTCTTTCTTTCTTTCTTTCTTTCTTTCTTTCTTTCTTTCTTTCTTTCTTTCTTTCTTTCTTTCTTTCCACTCAAAGTTCATCTGGACAGCAAATATATCCGCCATTCCTCTCAGGACAGGGCAACTCCTCAGATTTGTTTTTCTCGGTTTATAACTATACTTTTTTAAGTATAAAAGCCAATATTTCATCTTCTTTTCCAGCTGTGTGGCAGGCTGATATCACTTCACATGACTTACTGCTGCCATACAGCTGGAAAGACTTTATTATTTCCCTTTATTTACTTCAATTTTTTTTTATCTTCTTTTCTTTTCCATGTATCATTTATTGATGATCTTAATAGAAATCTTTCTTCAGCCTACTATCATCTTGATAATATCACTATATTTAATACAAGGTTTCCTTTTTTGATTACATTTAGGTATTAGTTTCTGATATTTTTTCCTAAACTTTTTGCAACACATAATGTGTTTTAATGTTTCTTTTTTAAAACATTGTATTTTATTTTCTATCTTAATGTTTTCCAGTATAATATAAAATCTGAGTTAGTTGACAATGTCCTAATCAATGTCTATTAATTATTGCTTCTTCTCTCCTTGGCTGACTCTTAAATTAAATGTATTTTTTTGACTGTTGGTTTTAACTGATCTTCCTTCAGTACTGTATTGTTGTACGATTTGACTCTTGTTTATAATTAACTATTTTTAACACAATTGTAACTTAATTTTTTCCCCAAAGGTAATTATAAATTTACTTGTGGTTTATTTAATGCTTCTCATGCAAATTTATCAACAATCTCAATACCTGGTATATCTTTATGTCCCAGACTGCGTTATAGCCAAGTACAGGAATGACAGCTCCACTATATGAGAAAATTTAGTGCACCAACCTGGTTGTCCTGTTTATTGTCCCCAGACAGAAAAGATCAGAACCAAATGAAACACTCTTCAGCGTGTTTCCTGTTATGTGAGGTATTCAGTGTTTAAATAAATGGAGATATTGGGCTCCATTCTTCCCTCACTCGTGAACAAGACCCCGAGATACTTGAACTCCTCCACTTGGGGCAGGATCTCGCTACCAACCATGAGAGGGCACTCCACCCTTTTCCGGTTGAGGACCATGGTCTCGGATTTGGAGGTGCTGATTCTCATCCCAGCCGCTTCACACTCGGCTGCGAACCAATCCAGAGAGAGCTGAAGATCACGGCCTGATGAAGCAAACAGGACAACATCATCTGCAAAAAGCAGTGACCCAATCCTGAGCCCACCAAACCGGACCCCCTCAACACCCTGGCTGCGTCTAGAAATTCTGTCCATAAAAGTTATGAACAGAATCGGTGACAAAGGGCAGCCCTGGCGGAGTCCAACTCTCACTGGAAACGGGTTCGACTTACTGCCGGCAATGCGGACCAAGCTCTGGCACTGATCGTACAGGGACTGAACAGCCCTTATCAGGGAGGCCGGTACCCCATACTCTCGGAGTACCCCCCACAGGATTCCCCGAGGGGGAATGTAGACTGGTTGGGCAAACTCCCATGCACCCTCCAGGACCCTGCTAAGGGTATAGAGCTGGTCCACTGTTCCGCGACCAGGACGAAAACCACACTGTTCCTCCTGAATCCGAGGCTCGACTATCCGACGGACCCTCCTCTCCAGGACCCCTGAATAGACTTTTTCAGGGAGGCTGAGGAGTGTGATCCCTCTGTAGTTGGAACACACCCTCCGATCCCCCTTCTTAAAGAGGGGGACCACCACCCCGGTCTACCAATCCAGAGGCACTGTCCCTGATGTCCATGCGATGTTGCAGAGGCGTGTCAGCCAAGACAGTCCAACAACATCCAGAGCCTTGAGGAACTCCGGGCGTATCTCATCCACCCCCGGGGCCCTACCACCAAGGAGTTTTTTGATCACCTCGGTGACCTCAGTCCCAGAGATGGGGGAGCCCACCTCTGAGTCCCCAGGCTCTGCTTCCTCATTGGAAGGCATGTTAATGGGATTGAGGAGGTCTTCAAAGTATTCCCCCCACCGACCCACAACGTCCCGAGTCGAGGTCAGCAGCGCACCATCCCCACCATATACAGTGTTGACACTGCACTGCTTCCCCTTCCTGAGACGCCGGATGGTGGACCAGAATCTCCTCGAAGCCGTCCGAAAGTCATTCTCCATGGCCTCCCCAAACTCCTCCCACGCCCGAGTTTTTGCCTCAGCAACCATCAAAGCCGCATTCCGCTTGGCCTGCCGGTACCTATCAGCTGCCTCCGGGGTCCCACAGAACAAAAGGGTCCTGTAGGACTCCTTCTTCAGCTTGACGGCATCCTTCACCGCCGGTGTCCACCAGCGGGTTCGGGGATTGCCGCCACGACAGGCACCGACCACCTTACGGCCACAGCTCCGGTCAGCTGCCTCAACAATAGAGGCACGGAACATGGCCCATTCGGACTCAATGTCCCCCACCTCCCTCGGGATGTGGTCGAAGTTCTGCCGGAGGTGGGAGTTGAAGCTACTTCTGACAGGGGGCTCTGCCAGACGTTCCCAGCAGACCCTCACAACACGTTTGGGCCTACCACGCCTGACCAGCATCCTCCCCCACCATCGAAGCCAACTCACCACCAGGTGGTGATCAGTTGACAGCTCCGCCCCTCTCTTCACCCGAGTGTCCAAGACATGTGGCCGCAAGTCCGACGACACGACCACAAAGTCGATCATCGAACTGAGGCCTAGGGTGTCCTGGTGCCAAGTGCACATATGAACACCCCTATGCTTGAACATGGTGTTCGTTATGGACAATCCGTGACGAGCACAGAAGTCCAATAACAAAACACCGCTCGGGTTCAGATCACGGGGGCCATTCCTCCCAATCACTCCCTTCCAGGTCTCACTGTCATTGCCCACGTGAGCATTGAAGTCTCCCAGCAGAACGAGGGAGTCCCCAGAAGGTATGCCCTCTAGCACCCCCCTCCAGGGACTCCAAAAAGGGTGGGTACTCCGAACTGCTGTTCGGTGCATACGCACAAACAACAGTTAGGACCCGTCCCCCCACCCGAAGGCGAAGGGAGGCTACCCTCTCGTCCACCGGGGTAAACCCCAATGTACAGGCTCCAAGTTGGGGGGCAATAAGTATACCCACACCTGCTCGGCGCCTCTCACCGGGGGCAACTCCAGAGTGGTAGAGAGTCCAGCCCCTCTCAAGGAGATTGGTTCCAGAGTCCAAGCTGTGCGTCGAGGTGAGCCCGACTATATCTAGCCGGAACCTCTCAACTTCGCGCACTAGCTCAGGCTCCTTCCCCTTCAGAGAGGTGACATTCCACGTCCCAAGAGCCAGTTTCTGTAGCCGAGGATCGGACCGCCAAGGTCCCCGCCTTCGGCCACCACCCAACTCACACTGCACCCGACCTCCTTGGCCCCTCCCATAGGTGGTGAGCCCATGGGAAGGGGGACCCACGTTGCCTCTTCGGGCTGTGCCCGGCTGAGCCCCATGGGTGCAGGCCCGGCCACCAGGCGCTCGCCATCGAGCCCCACCTCCAGGCCTGGCTCCAGAGTGGGGCCCCGGTGACCCGCGTCCGGGCAAGGGAAAACGCCGTCCAAAATGGTTTTTCTTCATAGGAGGTTTGTTTAACCGCTCTTTGTCTCATCCCTCACCTAGGACCAGTTTGCCTTGGGTGGCCCTACCAGGGGCATAAAGCCCCGGACAACAGAGAGCGTGAGATCGACAGGCGGATCGGTGCGGCATCCGCAGTAATGCGGGCGTTGCATCGGTCTGTCGTGGTGAAAAAGGAGCTGAGCCGCAAGGCGAAGCTCTCAATTTACCAGTCGATCTATGTTCCTACCCTCACCTATGGTCATGAGCTATGGGTAGTGACCGAAAGAACGAGATCGCGAATACAAGCGGCTGAAATGAGTTTCCTCCGCAGAGTGTCTGGGCTTTCCCTTAAAGATAGGGTGAGAAGCTCAGTCATCCGGGAGGGGCTCAGAGTAGAGCCGCTGCTCCTCCGCATCGAGAGGAGTCAGATGAGGTGGCTCGGGCATCTGATCAGGATGCCTCCTGGACGCCTCCCTGGTGAGGTGTTCCAGGCACGTCCAACCGGGAGGAGGCCCCGGGGAAGACCCAGGACACGCTGGAGGGACTATGTCTCTCGACTGGCCTGGGAACGCCTTGGGATTCTCCCAGAAGAGCTAGAAGAAGTGGCCGGGGAGAGGGAAGTCTGGGCATCTCTGCTCAAGCTGCTGCCCCCGCAACCCGACCTCGGATAAGCGGGAGACAATGGATGGATGGATGAGATATTGGGCTGGTTAGCCATGGTCAGAGTGCTAGTGGAGCTCAGTTCAGCAGGTTGCTTGAGCCAGTGGTGACACCTCCTTCCAGAAGCCCTGGTTTTATTGTGGCTAAACCAGAAGGGCTTCTCAGTACTATGGAGAAAGAAGGAGATAACAGCATTAGCTATAGCACCACTCCCTACCCTCAGTGGGTTATTACATACCTCAAATGAGCCTGTGAGGAGGTCCTCCGACACGCATGTGTGACAGCATATTTGTTTTGCTAATACTTTATTCATGTATAATTCCATTAATTTCTTTTGCATTTCTAAACCCAGATACTCTCTGTTTACCAATTTCATAGACTCTAATGCTAGCAAGGACGATAACAAATCAGTTAAAATAGCAACTTTCTAAAACTTTAGTTCAGTTACCCATTAATTTCAGCTGAAACTTTCCTAAGGTGGAATCAAAGTTTCTTTCTCTATTCCACATAGCTCAATCATATGCAAATAGAAAGATATTGAGATCTGATATCATACTAGGAACAGTCCATGGTTTATCTTTTAATTAAATACATTTCGACTGATAACATTACCTTGTGGTGTGCCTTTAATGCTATTAAGATGGCCCTGCCTACCCCATACTTTCAGATATAAAGGACCTTATCCACCAATACAGTATATTCTCCCCTTCAAGACTAATTTGTGGATTTTAATTGATATCCTCCCATAGCATGCTATATTCCTTTTCTAAATGTTAAAATACTGCAAGATTGTGAAAGGTAGCAGTATATGGAAATCAGAAGAATCCTGTGGCCTATCATGTAAGACATTGAGCTGTAAACCACCAAGCTGCCTGCTCAGGAACACTAAGCAAGTAATTTAACATCTCTATAAAACAATTTATGCAAACAATTGTATGTTAGTCTCATGTTTAACATAGAAAGGCACCACAAAAACATGGGTTGATAATCTTATTTCGTTGCTTTTGCAGAATGCAGAGACTCAGGTCTTGATGCTGTGATCTTATTTGATGATTCTCATAGTATCTCTGATGCTGACTTCAAAATCATGATAGAGTTTATCAAAAATATAATTCGGATGTTCAATGATTCCAAAGCTCAGGTGAGTTCTTACCTTAGTGTGTGCGTGTAATTAAATAGTTGACTTATTTGAACCCAATAGGAACATGTAAAAGTGTTTACATTTGTGAAAGGCCACAGACTCTAACATTATGAGTATGAAAAATCTTGAATTTCTGCTTTATTGTTTCACACTTCTCATAGCACTATCCTATTAATTCTTACAATACAAAAATCATCTGAGAGCAGTCAGTTTTTGATATGTGCACTTTTATTTAGCTTAAACCAATTCCGATTAATGTATGGATATTAAATTAGGGTGAAGATATATTGTTAACATATAGCTCACACATTTCTGAATTCCACTGAATTTAACCAGTTGTTCATTTTTTTTCTTTTAATCAGGTTTCTGTGGCTCAGTATTCTTCAGAAGCGAGACAAGTTTTCAATTTTAAGTATTTTCAGGTCGAAAAAGATCCAGAGAAGCTCATGCAGTTTGCTCAACATTCAAAAGGAGACACATATACTCCCACTGCAATCAAGTTTGTGCTGTATGTATGCTAAAACTAAGGACTCTGAGTTATAGTTGTGGTGGGGGGAGTAGGCAACCTATAATTTACTTTAAAATATATTCAAATTTCTCAGTCCCTTATGTCTGAGGTACAAGAGTTATGGATCCATAAGAAAAATTTGACATTACATCCTTACTTCTTGTGTT
Organism: Erpetoichthys calabaricus; assembly: GCF_900747795.2. Lineage (NCBI taxonomy): Eukaryota > Metazoa > Chordata > Cladistia > Polypteriformes > Polypteridae > Erpetoichthys > Erpetoichthys calabaricus. Next base: position 284,947,809 of record NC_041396.2, on the reverse strand, counting down.
TTTCATTTTAATCGCTCTCAACTGCTGTGCATACGAGGGACGTTCAAAAAGTTTCCGCACTTTTATATTTTCGTTGGAAATGTTGAAGGCAGGAGGAGTAGTAATTGGGCATTAAAATGATGGTACAACGCTGGGAAAATTGAATCGCAAATGAAGGTGACTATGTAGAAAAGTGATGCAGTTTGTTTTTGAAATTCTTAATAAATAGAGTTAAAAAAAAAGTGCGGAAACTCTTTGAATGTCCCTCGTATATTGTTACTTTGGGAATGTAAATGTGACCATTTCATAAAATGAGGGTACTTCTCTTTACTCATTGAAAAGTAAATTATTCTAGCAAGTAGTTTTCTTTTTCAAGTCCAGCTACAAATTCTCAAATAGATTGAGGTATGGATTCTGACTCAGCCACTCCAGGACATTAACATTTTGGTTATTGGGCTTTAAGCTTGGGAATGTTGTCTTGCTGGAAAACAAATCTCCAAAGGCACAAATTTCTTGCACAGTATATTAGGTTTTCCTCCAGGATTTCTTTGTATTTGCTGCATTCATACAGTATTGCCCTCACAAGCATTCAAGGGCCTGTTGCAGAGAAGCATCTTCACAGCATGATTCATCCACCACCATGCTTCACGGTGTCAATGGTGTGGAGTTTTTGTTTTTATTGTCCAGCGATTCATACTAGCGGTGAAATTCCTATCTGGTGTCTGCATCTCAACTGTTTAGAACCATTAGGAAACCTTCATCAAACACAGCTACATATCCATCTTCTATACCCGTTTTATCCTAAGCAGTGTCATAGGAGCCTACCCCAGCAAGCATATGGCGCAAGGCAGAAACAATCCATGGACAGGGCACCAACCCATCAAAAGGGTGAACATACACACAAAGGCACATCAGGAGCCAATCTAGCAATCCCAAATCACCTAACCTGCACGTCTTGGTATTGTGAGAGGCAGCACACACAAACACGAGGAGAACGTGCAAAGTGCACATAGGGAGGACTCAGGACATGAACCACATTCTCTTTGTTGTGAGGCAGCAGGGGTAACACTGTACCATGATGTCTCCCATCCAAATACATTTTATCTTGTATTTGCACTGGTCAGTTATTTTGATTTGATCTCTTAAGTTCCTCCAATGGAAGTTCTATGGAAGTTTGGAGACTGGTCAAACCAGGTCATCAGTTCTTCACATTCCTTCTTTACCAGATAATTCATGCACAACTTTAAGATGTGTTATAGGTTGTTATCTTGGTAAAGAATAAAGAACTGCCCAACTAACTACAATGCAGATATAAGAGCCTGCTTTTGCAGTATGCTATGATAGCCATGCAAGCTGAGAATGTCATGGATTTGGTGAAGTTCACCGTATCTGTCACCAGTAAATCAACCCCAAACCATGCCGATGCCTCTTCCATGTTTAATACTAAGAACTGAACACACAGCACTTATGCACCCACCCTATCATACAAAATATTGGTAGTAGGAACCAGATATTGAAAATATTGACTGTCTGTGCATAAGACTGACTTTGACTCCTCAAAGGTCTAACGTCTGTGTGTTTGTTTTTTTGACAAGGTAAGTATGTTCCTCTTATTCTGGACTTTATTTAAATAAAGCTTTCAAGTAGAAAAAAAACACAAAGTGTGTAAGTGTGTGTACTCGTATATTATCGTGAAATTTTTGAGACTTATGCAGCATTCTGCATAGAATTCTCTACGTGACGATTCACAATCACCAGCACTAACAAACCTGTGGGTGTCATCACAATACACATAAAAGCTCAGCTCTTTTGCTTATATGCCACTTACTAACCAAACAATGTATTGCTTTAACCACAGGTGTGCTAATTATAGAGGAGCAATAGTTTTATTTTGTGATGTTTAAATCAGATGATCTCACATCTTAGTTATTCTCCCGTCATCGGTTTTCCTTTTTTTCTTTGATCCATCTGACAAACTATATTTATGTTGAAATGCACACGTGGGGATTCAGGTCATGTGACATTGCACACATTTAATTGGTAATCTTGTCCTGATGATGAAGGACTCTGATCAGAGTGTTTGATATTTTAAGTACCTCTGCACTCCTTCTATTCACAAGCTACAAATTTTGTTAATTTGTAATGCTAGAGCATCTCTCTGTTCTCAGGTTATAAATGAATTAAAAGAAGAGAGTGATAAAGAAAGTGACTGAAACATGCATAAATTATTAGTACAATACAAATGGATTCTTGCAGTGCCTGTGATAAAAGTTCTGCAAATTCAGTGCATCCTAGTTCGTTTGAGCCAAATAATTAAAATTTAAGATAAACAGTTTTCAGTTAATAAATTGAAGATTTTCCACACCAGAACAATGTGCATATCCTCAACTAGGATAAGGTGAATGCTAGGTAACAGCATAGGGGTTTGCTAGCGATTACTTTCCATGTGTTGAGTTTTCCTATCAGAAGTACCTAATGTGCACAATGATGTGATTTTGTGTGGAGAACATGAAGCATGTCACAGTTTTCAAAAATGTACTGTATTCTTCTGCCTGTGATGTGAACGAGGGGCATAAACAGAATTGATTTTACTAGTGTGGCACAGAGTGAATACTTTTTTTTTGCAGATGCAGAAAAGAACACAGGTAAACACAAAAGTGTGAATGAGGCTTCAAGAGCAGAAGTCATTATTTTCCACCCAAAAAATGAGTAAAGCTCACCCCAAAAACTATTTAATGAGTTTCAGAATTGCAAGATCCCATGTGAAATGAATTTTAGTGTTAGTTTCACAAACCTATGTGCAAAGTGAAGCTTGCCCTGTTTTGCTGATCACACAAACAGAGCCATTGTGACTTCTCATGTGAAACTTTCACTTGCAGTCCTAGTAAACAGGGAACTAACAACAAATTCTCACAGCTAAATTTGCCATTATGAAATCAATCAGATTTTTATCTAATTTGTTATTTGATAGTTCATTTTTCTATTTTTACCTCTACTTAAAATAAAAAGAAAAGTGATATGGTTGTATGTTTGACCATTCCAAAACCATATTTATTACTATGCAGTTGGACCCCTGTTGCGGCCATAACAGTTTCCACAAGATTTTGGAATATGTGTCCATTCAGCCACCGGAACATTTGTGAGGTCAGGTTTTGATGTTAGACAAGAAGGCCTGTCTCACAATGACGTCCCAATTCATCCCAGAGTTGTGTAATAGGATTGAGGTCCTGGCTTTATGCACGGCAATTAACTTCCACCATGTATATATGTATGTATGGACCTAGCTTAATGCATAGGGAACAGACATGCCAGAAAATAAATTTAAGATATGAAGAGGTAGGGGAAGTGATGGCGAAGGTGATAGTGATGAAAACGGCACCCATACACGTGCACTGCACAGTCGCCCTGCTGGCTGCTGCCTAGAGTTGATTCTACAGTAAAATAAAATAAAAATAAAAAGAGGAATATCCTTGGAGGTCAATCATCACCATGAAAGTGGATAGTAGACATCACGTAGTATATGTGTACTAAATTTCAGGTCAATAGTTCAAATGGTTTACGAGCTACAGGTGATTAAAAATCCTAGACAGACAAACAAACAGCCACAGTAGTGTATTATATAAGAAGATCTGTGATCTGTGTTTTCAAATGCTGCACTCATCTCTAGCAAAACAAGAACAGATATGTGACCACTGTCAGAATTAACCCATAAGTCATTTACCCCTTTAAGCAGTGCAGTTTCAGTGCAATGATTTGTTGGAATAGAATGTTTATTTAAATAGTCTTTTAATTACTGAAAAACTATTTTTCTAGAATTTTATTTTAAAAAGGCAGGTTAGAAATAGGCCTAAAATTGTCAAGTACAGAGGAGTTGAGATTTTTCTTCTTAAGCAGAGATTTAACTACAGCAGACCTTAAACAATGTGAACTAAACTGAGATTCATCCATCAGACTACAAGATAGTGAAGAGTGATTCACCACTCCGGAGAACACGTTTCCACTACTCCAGTGTTCAATGGCAGTGTGGTGGTTGTGGGGAAAAACATAAAGTTAAACGATTTTAGTAAAAGCCTGCATGATGGCAAAATGTGAAAAAGGTGAAGGGGTGGGAATACCTTCTGAAGGCACTGCTAATGTAAGTTACCTTGGATAAAGGCATCCGTCAAATGCATACCAGTATTATTGTACACTGTACTAAAGCATTTTACAGGTTTTGACAAGTAAATTGTCATCAGATTTCTTGAATGCATGCAAACCTATTTTTGCTAAATTTGAATCTGGGTACAAGGTGCTGGAATTGTAAAGGGAAGTGTGACATATTAAACTGTAAATGAATAAATATTTCAGCTTCTGTGTTTCTTCCTTGTCAACAGAGACAAAATGTTCTCAGAAGACTTTGGAATGAGAAATGAATCAAAGAAGTTGCTCATAGTTATAACTGATGGGATTTCAAATGACAAGAAACTAAACTATAAAGATGTGATCCCACTGGCAGAAAGGCGACACATCATCCGGTATGCGATTGGGGTAAGTACAGAATCTCATACTCTTCACTGTTAAACCAACTCAGCACTCCGCATCAGTCTGTAGTTTTAATTCTTCAGCAGTGATGGGGGATTCACAAATAAGTCGTTCTTTCTGAACACCTCTTTTCATTGAATCATATGAATCGATTTGTGAGCAGGAACAAATCGAGTCAGTTGAAATCAAAGGGAGTCTAAGGTACATGCGTGTCCTGCATGATGTTGTCAGCATCTTTCGTTTCACTGATGCTAGGTAGATATTGTGATAATAATCGTTAGACACATGTTGGGGCTCCAAGTCAGCAATGACCCTGTTTAATAAATAATTGGCAGAAAAAAATGAAATAACATAAACACGTGTCTGCGCACTTCCTTTGGTAGCATTAGAGGGTTATGTTTTCTCTTTTGTCTTACTGAAAAAAACACCTTTCTCCATCAGGCCATTTGCTTAAGGTCAAGGTCAAGACTTACATTGCCGGACAGGAACAGGGCTGAGTATTATTTCCTGGGGACTGCTTGGTGTTATAAAAGGAGACATTATTAGCAATAGCATCCCCTGTTGCCACGGAGTGATTATGAAGGTCATACCTGAGCCTTTTAGGTGATCCCTAATCGCACATTTGTGACAATGTTTAAAGTGCATGTACAAGGACCACCTGAGTCATGAATCTTGACTAATTTGACTCATAAGGAGTCCCTACCGAGAATCAGTCTAATAATTCTCATTCATTTCATTCACAAATGATTCATTACAAGTTGCACAATTCTTATTCACTTGTGATTCAGTAGTGTAACATCTTATTTTAATAATGCATCTTAAATGTGTTTCAATGCTTTGTGTACTGAAACATGACAAAGTAATATGAATTATCATGTTAAATATATATATATATATATATATATATGTGTTATACATACAGATATGTCAAAATCATATACAAAATATTGAATCATGTATTTGCGATGCGATCAGAAGGGACCCCTCCTCACTCAGACTGTACATATACGCCAGACTCTAAATCAAATGAATCAAATGAAAAGAAGTGATACATTTAAACAAGTAGTTTGAAAGATTTGAATCAGTCAAGTGACTCAGTACAGTACAGTACAGTTGGTACCAAATGGTAACCAAACATTGTCCGACAGCAACAATGCCTTTTCCAGCATGATGGAACACCGTGCCATAAGACAAAAGTAATAACTATGTGATTTGGGGAACAAAATATTGAAATTTCTCCAATCTCACATCACTTTCTCAGACACATTGAATTTTGTTGCAGCAGCACAGTTACCAATTTCTTTCGCTACTTCAATAATGTTTAATTTAAAGGCAGCTTTCGTCTGAGCGAACGTTCCATCGTAGATAAGGGATGCTCTTACGATAAAGGTGTTTGAGGGTGTGAGATACAAAAAACACAGATCAGTGCATTAGTTGCTTCGTAGTAGATCGGGTATTACCGTGTGGTCACATAGGCACAATAGAGAGAGAGAGGTTAGCAGCACGCGCTGATACAGCGCATTGCCTCACCCACAAAGAAAAAAAAGGCAGTGTGCTCCATGGCTACTCTCTGAGGTGGGCGTTAGCATATCATAATCTCTTGGACCAATAGCGTGAGTTTTCTGCATTCAATTAAATGAACAACATTATAAAATACCAGAAATTAAACAGTAAAATCAAGTCCTGACCTATCTGCGAGAGAATTTATCCAAGCATATATATGGTATGTGACAATTTACAAGGTCTACACCATTCCTGGTAATCTGAGATTGCAAATTAAAAATCTCTACGTTGGTGTAAATGTTTATTGGTACTTGAACCTTTGCTAGTTTTATTGACTTCAATTTTGTGTTTATTGTTATTAGCTAAAACAACAGTAAAACTAACTCTCGTGCCTTGACCCTAGCTTGTTCTCCTGTATATTGCCATTTCGCTAACATTCCAACTTCTAACTGGCTCTATGTAGTGGCATATTGCTTTCATTTCATGAACTATCCTAATAAATCCAATATTTAAGGTTTCTTTGTTTGAAACATATATTTTTATAAAACACAATGATACAGTGACAACAAAAGTATTTGAACCCTTTGGAAGTACCTGGTTTTCTGCAATAACTGGTCATAAAATGTCATCTGATCTTCATCTATCCATCCAGCCATCCATTTTCCAACCTGCTGAATCCAAACACAGGGTCACGGGGTCTGCTAAAGCCAATCCAAGTCAACACAGGGCACAAGGCAGGAACCAATCCCGGGCAGGGTGTCAACCCACTGCAGGACAATTTAGGATCGCCAATGTACCTAACCTGAATGTCTTTGGACTGTGGGAGGAAACCGGAGCACCTGGAGGAAACCCACACAGACATGAGGAGAACATGCAAACTCCACGCAGGGAGGACCCGGGAAGCAAACCCAGGTCTCCTAAATGCAAGGCAGCAGCACTACCACTGCGCCACCATGCCGCCCTACATGAATAATACACACAGAATTATAATATTTTATGACTTTATTAACCAACCCATCAAACAGTCAGTGTGCTGTTGAAAAAGTAACTGAACTCTTGGATGTAACAAGAGGCTGAACTTCCTTTTTCAGCAATAACCTCAGGCAAGCGCTTTCATTAGCTACGAATCAGACATGCATAATTTTATTAAGGAATTTTGAAACATTCTTCCTTTCAGAACTGCTTTAGCTCATCCATATTCTTAGGATGTCTGGTAAGAAAATCCTCTCTGGAGGTCATTTCATAGCATCTCTATTAGGTTAAGGTCTGGGCCCTGGCTGAGCTACTCCAGAAAAGGGATTTTCTTTTTTTGAAGCCATTTTGTAGTTGATTTGTTTTGATGTTTAGGGTCATTGTCTTGCTGCATCACCCAGTTTCTTCTGCTGGCAGACAGTCACCCTGACATTATGCCTTAATAAACCTTGAAATTCATTTTGCATTTGTTAATAGTGAGGTATCTGGGCCCTGAGTCAAGAAAACAACCCTAAATCATGATGCTCCATCCACCATACTTTACCTCTTGGATGATTCTTTTTTGTATTTGTATGTGGTTTCCTCTTTACACCATGTATACTGTCACGTATATTTCCTGAACAATTCAATCTTAGTTTAATCAGTCTACAAAACACTTTTTCAATGACATTGTGGAGTTTGGCAAACTTCAGGCATGCAGCAATTTTTTTTGGTTTTATTTTAAAGAGTGACTTTCTATGACACCTTGCCTGTTCAGTGTTTTGTGGATGGTAGACTCATAAACCGATATGTTCACTTGTTTCAGAGTTTCCTTCAAGCCTTTAGCTGTTACTCTATGGTTCGTATTACCTCACCAAGCATTCTATGCTGTACCTTTCAAGTCACCTTAGCAGGGCACCCACTTCTAGGGAGAGTTTAGGTTTAGGTTTAGGTTTAGGTTTCTTTATTTAGTCATGTTTACACAGGAAAACATGAAATTTGCCTTCTCAGTTGCATCTAATAACAAGTAACAGACAGAATGAAATAAAACATACAAATAGAAATAAGAAAGGTTAAGGTAAGGCAGTTAGATAAAACATATCTATACCAAAAAAAAAAAAAAAAAAAAAAAAAAAGGTAACAGGATATATATCAAAACCTTAAACATTATCTCTGATATTTCTTATTGAAAAGTCGTATGGCACTAGGAAGAAAGGAGTTTCTGGAGCGATTTGTGTGGGTTTTCAAAGCAACTATCCTTCCTGATTTACTGAAGTTTAGTTCTACATGTAATGGATGTCTGTCATCAGTTGAGATGATTTCCAGTTTCTTTAGCATTGCCCTCTGACACACACTAGTCAAATCATCTACATCAGCCCCAATAACTTTAGCTGCATACTTCGTAATCTGCTGGAGCTTTTTTGAGTTTTGGTTTGTCAGACTATTAAACCAGGCAATGAAACTGAAAGTGATCATGGACTGGATCATACTACGATAGAAGGACAACATGAGGTCCTTGTCTACTTTAAATAGTTTGAGTTTATGGAGGAGAAATAAGCGCTGGTTGCACTTAGAAAATAATTTTTTTGTATTTGTATTCCAGTTAAGATTGTTATCTAAGTAAGTTCCTAAGTATTTATATTCATTCACTATTTCTACCTCCTCTCCCAGAACTACAATAGGTGAACATACAGATTTCTGTCTCTTAAAATCAAATATCATTTCTTTGGTCTTTGTTACATTCAGACTGAGAGAGTTTTTATTGCACCAGATTACCATACAGTCCACTTGATTTAGATAGTGGCTTTCATCCTCCCCAGATATGCATCCTATGATCATGGTGTCATCCGCATACTTAATAATGGAGCAGTGGTCATTGTTCTGTCTCAGGTCACTTGTGTACAGAGTAAACAGTAATGGTGATAAGACACACCCTTGTGGACTTCCTGTGCTTGAATGAAGAGCTTTTGAAAAAGTGTCCTGAACTTTAACTGTCTGTGAACGATTTAAAAGAAAGTTCTGAATCCATAGTGTGATAAATGGGTTTACATTCATACTGTTTAATTTCCCAATCAGTATATGAGGCTGTATAGTATTGAACGCTGAAGAAAAATCCAAAAATAGTGCTCTGACATATGAACCAGGCTGATCAAGAAAGGTATAGATTTGATGTAAGATAACAAGCAGAGCATCTTCCACACTTCTGTTTGCACAATAAGCAAATTGATTGTTGTCTTGAAAAGACTTTGTCTCTGTCATTAAAATGTTTTTCACCAAGTGTTCAAAGTATTTCATTGGAATAGATGTAAGTGCCACTGGTCTGTAATCATTTAAACAGCTTGGCCTAGAAACCTTAGATACAGGGGTGATGATTGATTGTTTCCACAGATTTGGTACAATACCAGAGGTCAGAGACCAGTTAAAAAGCAAATGAAAAACTGGGGAGAGCTGCTTAGAGCAAGACTTTAAGAGCCGGCCTGATATGCCGTCTGGTCCCACTGCACTGTTTGTTTTGGCCTTCCGCAAGCCTTTTTCCACTTCAGTTAAACTGAACCCAATCACAGCAGAATACCTGGTGTTTTTATAAAGCATCTCCTTTATTTCTGTATTTTGGGTGCTGAAATCACTTTTTTCAAATCTGGCATAAAAGTTATTCAGTTCATCAGCTAAAAGCTTGTGGTCTTTGTCAGCTGGAAAATCCACATTCATTTTAGGGCCCAGTCCTGTAATTGTTTTTAGTCCCTTCCAGACCTGCTTTGGATTGTTATCATTGAACCACCTCTTGATTTTTTCCCCATACATCTTTTTATTTTGTTTAATTAACTTGTTAATCCTTTGCTGTAAAATTCGCTTATCTTCTAACTTATTTTCTTGATGTGCATGTTGCTTTTGCAATAGTAAGAGTTGCCATGTTACTAAATTGTCTCCATCTATGCACAGTTTGTCCGGCTGTGAACTGATGGGCATCTGTTCTGTTTGAAATTACTCTATAATCCTTTCCAGCTTTGGAGATCTCTTTTTAGTAAGGCATACTTCTCATCAGCAGATGCTTCAGTAATGAAAATGTTTGCATCTGTTTTTACAAGTCAAAGTATCTCTAAATCACACCTCCAATTTCATTTCATTAGCTGGACTCTAGGTTTACTAACACCTGACTCCAATTTTGTTGAAATCATCAGCCTTTTTTCCAACACTGTGAAAGTTTGAATGATGTATTTAATATGTACAAGAATAATCTGTGCATGATAATTTATAACATATTATGTTTAATAATAATAATACTAATACTACTACTACTTCTACTACTACTACTACTACTACTACTACTACTACTAATAATAATAATAATAATAATAATACTTCTACTACTACTACTACTAATAATAATAATATATTTATAGTTTTGGTCACTATTCTAACTTAGACGCAGAGCAGACCAGACCATATTTTAAGATAAATTTAACATACGAGGGTTGTCTGGGTTCCGCGTGGAATCATATATAAGTAGCCAAGGATTTTTTTTTCTATTTTTCTCATGTACTTTGACCCTTTTTAAACTTTTAACAAGTATTCAACGCCAACATCAATGCACTTTTGGGCTCTTCTGACCCACGCCACAAAACACTCGCGAAAGGCTGTCTTTGGGAGGTTGTCCAGCTGTTCTTTGACAGCTGCAATCAGTTCCTCTCGAGTTTCAAAGTTGTGGCCTCGCAGGGATTCTTTCACCTTCGGGAAGAGCCAAAAGTCACATGGTGCAAGATCAATTGGCCATTGTTGAACTTGTCAAGGAAAAACTTGCACCATTCCACGCGAGCTTGCTTTTGTTCCACAGTCAGTAGCCTTGGAACCCATCGGGCACATTTCTTTGTAAAGCCAAGGTCTCGTCGAATGATGGTGTCGACAGCATACCGGGTCATCCCAAGTTCCAGGGCAATTTTCCTGATGGTCACACGACCATCTTCTTCCAGGAACTCCTTCACACGATCAGCATTTCTGCCATCAGTCGAACTTTGCGGTTTCGGTTCATGTTCTTCATCGTCAAAGTTGAAATGGCCTGTGCTGAAGCGCTGGAACCACTTAAAAACCATCGTCTTCTTTGGAGCATTCTTCTTGAAGATGCAAGAAAGTTTTTGGCAGCACTCTTTAGCTGTTAAACAATCAGAAAAGTCGTAAAAAATCATCACTCGAAAGTCACGCACACACGGAGTCGGGAGCTTCGCGGCTAGCGCCGGCTGCGCACTCTCAGTTCGTTTGCTTCTCCTGTTCATTCTGAAGGAAGAGAGGGAGCAAAACATCTGAACAAAAACATGCAACCACTTGAATAATCCCTCTACACAGCAGAACAGGTTTCGACAGACTGACACTCGACAAACAATAACATTCCGCGCGGAACCCAGACAACCCTTGTAAATGTGATTCCCAGAGAATTCAGATACTTTTTTTTCCACTGTATCTTTACAATGCATTATTTCCCTAAACTCCTAAAAAGTTATTGGCACTTTCAAAAAGTTCTTAAAAGACACTGGGTATTAGTCCACTCTAGACCTTTTGAATGAGCATATTATTCATTTCACATTCAGAATTGTAACAGTTTTTCAAATGCATTCTGTCTTTTACTCACACTTAAACCAAATCATTCCTTTAATTAAAACACCTCACTTTCGAGAAGATAAGTATGTCTAACTGTGTCAGTTACGTAAGCAAAAATAACCCTTTCAAAGTGATTAAAAGTACACATAAAAACATACAAATGGTAACAAGAAACTGTTGCTAGAAATTATATTTTCATTATATCTTTTCTACATTTCAGTGGATTAATGGATAGGCCTGCTGCCTTATATTTATCCAGGCTGCTGGATTCAAATCCACATTTGGATTGTGCACTTTCTTCCCCGGACTGAGTGGGGTTTTTTTTTGTTGTTCTGGTTTTCCTCCAGCTTCCCAAAGATGAGTGTGTTAGGTTAATTGGTGATAATAAATTCACCTTTAATGGATGCACAGCAAAGTCACTTCTGTCAAATTCTTATAATGTTAAAGTAATCTTGAAAAATGTTTATTTGCCGTTTTTTAAATAAACTCTTTAGGTGTTAATTTGCCAGTAGCGATTTTGTTATGTGTGTGCATGAGTGGGCCCTGTTTTGGATGGAAACCTCGTCCATAGCTAGATAAAATCCAGCTGTCTGTACACCTGAATGAGAATACTTCAACTCATTTTATTACGGTGACCTTTTTTGAGTACGGGCTCAGAGCACTTACATGTATTTACTGTACATCGCTGATATATTAGCAGTAAATTATTATACAAGAAATGTGTACTCTATAAAGTTTCTTTTTCAGATCAACCAGACCGGTGTTTGACCTAAAAAGTCAGCTAAGACATTTGGAAGAGTGAGGAAATGTTGCCCATAAAAATGCTAGTCCAGTTGAATTGAAGAAAAGATTTTGGAACATTGTGTACATATTATTGAATACAAGGGCTCCATTTTCCACAGATAACACCAAATAATGTTCCTCTGAGAGGCTAAAAAGTATTAAACTAAACTTTATAACTCTTCACAAACAAGAATACACTGGCAGCATGGGCCCCAGTCGGTAAAATTCAATGTAGACATCATAAGAGCTGCTTTCCTGAAATGAGGATTGACAGATCCATTTACCAACCTGTAAAAACAAACATCCCAGGTGGCCAAAACCTGTTTTACTTCTGTAGCAGAGACTTTTAAATATTTATTTTACAGTGAAAACCTGGATTTCATACAGGACCTTTCCTTTTTTCTGGAAAGGCAATTCACAAAGGGAGGCACAGAGCTGAGTGATGCTCTCCAAAGTCTCACAGGGTGAGGGTTTAACCCTTCCTGTCACAATAGACAAACATAAAACAATGATGTTATGCATAAGGTAAAATATTTTTAATGATTAGCATAACTAAGTATGTTTGACAATAGTGTTATGCCATGTCATTAATTCATTTCAACCTTCACTACACTAAGGATGTGTTTGTAGCCTGCCATAACTTCCAGTTTTTCTGAATCCCATCATTTTCCTTTCTTTTCAGATTGGTAAAGATTTTGAGAAACACAGGAATGACCTTCAGATCATTGCATCTTCTGAAAATAACATATTTAGAGTAGACAGCTTTGATGCTTTAACGTCTATCCAGAAAGAGCTTGGAGAAAAAATCTTTGCCATTGAAGGTAATGTGCTGAGTTTAATCCCATCAGAAAGTAAGATTATTGAATTTCAAAATGCTCACAGTAAAAAAGTTGGAATGTACAGCTCCATTAATGACATTCAACATGGCAGGAGCAATGAGGCATCATTCAGCAGCTAATCTTGAAGAAGGTGATAGTCTATTATGGGGTACATTTACACATATGCTTAAACTCACAAGGCTGTTTTGGAGTGAATTAATTTCATCTTCTCATAAAGTCATAAAATTGTGCTGGTAAACATTTAAACATAGGTTTATAGGGTCATTATGTTCATGATTACGGGGAACAGTGACATTCTTTTAAGTGGAAAATAAATGGTAAAAGCTATTTCCACACTAAAAAGGAAAATAAAATAAAAAAACAACTTGTATATAACTTTTTACCTTTTTTAAGTGCGCTCACATATAATGCGCAAAGCACCTATTGTAATAGTCATGTCTGTCTGTCCATATGAAACAACTCGCCACTCCATAGATCAACTTAGTTGAAATGTGGAGCACTAACTCTTCAAAGAAATTTGTCGCGACTGAATTGAGATACCCCACACAGATCACGCTGTACACAGTTTTTAAAATTTCAAAACCTCTCATTGAAAAGTATTGGCAAGTGTTCAAACTCATCTATATTAAAATGGAGAAAATGTTCTGTGTGACTTCAACTTTAAATTAGTTTACTAGTTCAGCTCTACCTTCACAGCAGTTATATCATCTTGTACATTTTGTATATTTTCATCTTTTTCACCTCTGATAGCCTCTACTGATGGCAAACAAAACCCCAGCAACTTTACACATTGTTATGCACAAAACTTCATTCTGGGCAAAGTTTTGACTTTATTGAGAACAACATGTTTGATAAAGGACTTGAGACTACACTTGATTTGTAAATAGTTCTTAGTATGACTTTGAAGCATTGCGGTGTGTAGTTTTACAGTTAAAGCATCATGGAATCAATTATCAAACTGGGCTGTCTGCTGAAAGTTCTACCTGTTAGTTTTCTGATCAGTGCTCTATCAATTTCAACTCGAAGTAGACCAGCAATGAATCTCAGAGCATCAATAAGTAATTGATTTGCTGTACTTGTGCCACTCGAACTTTCATATGAGGACTCCCCCCACCTGATTAAATATCACTGTATCACATCACTCACGCATCACCGTGTCACATGCAATCTTTTTTCAAAATGTCGTGCATCATAAAATGTCTTAGTTAGATACTATAAAGTCTAGAGAAATCCCTAAAAGCACCAACTTTTGTTGTGTTTTATTTAGTTGATATTGATGCACATATAGGCTTTTAATCATATAAATACTTTAAAGATTTGAAGTGTTGTACTTGCTACACTTAAGCCATTTGCAACTCCTTTACTACAATAATGAAGTATTAGTCATTTATTTTTAAGTATGTAATTTAGGCACAATAATGCCAAAAACCCTTTAGTGCATAAGTGGTTAAAAAGTAATAAGCAGTTCAACACATTAGGACATTAGAAAAGTTCTGAACAGACTGTTCAACCCAACAAGTTTCTCCATCCTTTTTCAACTAGATTGTCTAAAATAACATCCAGTTGAGATCTGCTGCTCTCCACCACACTACTTGGCATTTTATTCCATGTGCCTGTAGATCTTTGCATGATGACAGACTTCTAACATTTGTGCAAAATCCACCCTTAACAAGCTTCCAGCTGTGTTCCCATGTTCTTGTATGTTTTATTTATGTGTAAAAGTAATTAATTCAATTTTCACCTATCCCATCCAAATTCCATTCCTGAAGGAAATCATACAGCAAAACTAATAATGCATAGGCACCTACAGTGCATCCGGAAAGTATTCACAGCACATCACTTTTTCCACATTTTGTTATGTTACAGCCTTATTCCAAAATGGATTAAATTCATTTTTTTCCTCAAAATTCTACACGCAACACCCCATAAT
The DNA here is from genome assembly GCF_900747795.2 of Erpetoichthys calabaricus. Taxonomy (NCBI): domain Eukaryota; kingdom Metazoa; phylum Chordata; class Cladistia; order Polypteriformes; family Polypteridae; genus Erpetoichthys; species Erpetoichthys calabaricus. The sequence goes on along the minus strand of NC_041396.2, from coordinate 284,932,713 downwards.
GATAACATGAAAAAAGTTTACTTGAGGTTTTTGCAAATTTATTAAAAATAAAAAAACTGAGAAATCAAATGTACATAAATATTCACAGCCTTTGCCATGAAGCTCAAAATTGAGCTGAGGTGCATCCTGTTTCCCTTGATTATCCTTGAGATGTTTCTGCAGCTTAATTTGAGTCCACCTGTGGTAAATTCAGTTGACTGGACATGATTTGGAAAGGCACACACCTGTCTATATAAGGTTCCACAGTTGACAGTTTATGTCAGAGCACAAACCAAGCATGAAGTCAAAGGAATTGTCTGTAGACCTCCGAGACAGGATTGTCTCGAGGCACAAATCTGGGGAAGGTTACAGAAAAAATTCTGCTGCTTTGAAGGTCCCAATGAGCACAGTGGCCTCCATCATTCATAAGTGGAAGAAGTTCAAAACCACCAGGACTCTTCCTAGAGCTGGCCGGCCATCTAAACTGAGCGATCGGGGGAGAAAGGCCTTAGTCAGGGAGGTGACCAAGAACCCAATGGTCACTCTTTGAGAGCTCCAGAGGTCCTCTGTGGAGAGAGGAGAACCTTCCAGAAGGCCAACCATCTGTGCAGCAATCCACCAATCAGGCCTGTATGGTAGAGTGGCCAGACGGAAGCCACTTCTTAGTAAAAGGAACATGGCAGCCCGCCTGGAGTTTGCCAAAAGGCACCTGAAGGACTCTCAGACCATGAGAAAGAAAATTCTCTGGTCTGATGAGACAAAGATTGAACTCTTTGGTGTGAATGCCAGGCGTCACGTTTGGAGGAAACCTGGCACCATCCCTACAGTGAAGCATGATGGTGGCAGCATCATGCTGTGGGGATGTTTTTCAGCGACAGGAACTGGGAGACTAGTCAGGATAACGGGAAAGATGACTGCAGCAATGTACAGAGACATCCTGGATGAAAACCTGCTCCAGAGCGCTCTTGACCTCAGACTGGGGCAACGGTTCATCTTTCCACAGGACAACAACCCTAAGCACACAGCCAAGATATCAAAGGGGTGGCTTCAGGACAACTCTGTGAATGTCCTTGAGTGGCCCAGCCAGAGCCCAGACTTGAATCCGATTGAACATCTCTGGAGAGATATTAAAATGGCTGTGCACCGACGCTTCCCATCCAACCTGATGGAGCTTGAGAGGTGCTGCAAAGAGGAATAGGCGAAACTGGCCAGGGATAGGTGTGCCAAGCTTGTGGCATCATATTCAAAAAGACTTGAGGCTGTAATTGCTGCCAAAGTTGCATCGACAAAGTATTAAGCAAAGGCTGTGAATACTTATGTACAGGTGATTTCTCAGTTTTTTTATTTTTAATAAATTTGCAAAAACCTCAAGTAAACTTTTTTCACATTATCATTATGGGGTGTTGTTTGCAGAATTCTGAGGAAAAAAATGAATTCAATCCATTTTGGAATAAGGCTGTAACATAACAAAATGTGGAAAAAGTGATGCGCTGTGAATACTTTCTGGATGCACTGTATATTACTGTTAAAATGTTTTTATGCTTATGCCCATGATCATACAGTATAACAAATAGGTATTGATGCCCCATAAAAGTTCTTGATGCCAGGGCTTACTGTAATTTATTATTAAATAGAAAGTGTACACTTGCCTATTTGGTGAAAGCAAAACTATTAAGAAAGTTTAGATGACATCAGTTCCAGTAATGAAAAGGAAAACAATTCTTGGGTAGCTTTTAAGACTAAGTTATGTCACCCTGATCCTGTACTCACACTTGCAGTTGACAGAAGATGCATTATATAAATATTCTCTTGTTTGGAGAATAGCCATGTTATGTGATCTTTTCAGAAGTGTATTTAAGATATTGAGAAGTACAGAGCCATATCTAATAACCTTTCCTGTCCTTTTATGATTCCTGCAGGATCAAATGAAAAATCAAATTTCAGTTCATTCCAAATGGAGCTTTCTCAAGGAGGATTCAGTGCTTTGATTACAGAGGTGGGTACTTCTTAGCTCTCCTTACTACTATAATAACCCCAGCATTGCCAACTAGCACTTAACATCTAATTATGTTTTCCAGCACTTAAGCCTGTGACTGCAGAGTGCAAATTTTTTTGAACATTTTGAACATCTGGGAACGGTGGAAAAGAGAGTGAATGATTAAACTTTTTTTATATAATGCCTTGCAATGGTGGTTACTACTGCATAACATTTTTTTCAAATACTGTTTGGTTCCTGATGATTTCACCTTAACAAAATGAAGGAATCAAATGATGGCCAAATGTATATAAAATTATGGCACTGTCTACTTTAATAAAAGTGTCAAAACCCTGGATTTTATTATCCTAAATGTGAAAAAGGGTGGAAAATAGGGAAAACTCAAAAGCAGGAAAGGAAATGACATTAGAAACAAAACTGTTGCAACATTTGAAATACAATTGATTACATTTGTTTTTATCCAATTGTAGCACAGGCAGGTGAAGTATGCGTCTTGATCAAAGTCACAGGTGTCAGAAGTGGGTTCAGGGTTTGAAGATGAAAGTCTTATGCCACACTGCCTACCTTTTCTTCCAGATGGAGTGCAATCTAATTGGAGTACAGCAATATAAATTAAAGCAACTAATAACATTCTTCAGAAGCAATAACTACAGTTTTGTAATTGTAATTAAGTGTTTTATTACCACACCACCTGTCCATAAAATTCACCGTATATTATGAGCACACAATGCAAATACGTTCAATTTGCAAAAAAAGACACTACTCAGCTTGTAAGATCTGAGCCCACTGTGTGACTTTGCTGAGATCTCTGCCGAAAGTCAAGAGGAGGCTCATGTGAGACTGCTGGAATGGTTTTGTCTCAGGAGAAAAATCAGAGAAGCAGGAAACAAAAGAAATGTCTCCATTTTATTTCTTTCTGATCTCATTGTTGTCTAGCAGAAACCAAAAAGATATTAATGCCAAAAACCCTTTAGTGCATAAGTGGTTAAAAAGTAATAAGCAGTTCAACACATTAGGACATTAGAAAAGTTCTGAACAGACTGTTCAACCCAACAAGTTTCTCCATCCTTTTTCAACTAGATTGTCTAAAATAACATCCAGTTGAGATCTGCTGCTCTCCACCACACTACTTGGCATTTTATTCCATGTGCCTGTATATGTGGCTATATACATATTCTGGTATTGCATACTTGGAATTTACAATTAGACAACAATTTTAATCTTCTTCAGTTATTTGTTTAGACATGCAGAACTTGGATGCTGTATGGCTTCATCCGTAGCTCTATTGGTATCAGAATCATTAGGCACATTTATTGTTTTAGGTGTACTGACTAGAAGTCTTCAACTCCTGTGATTCTTTGCTATCAATAGAAAAAAGACTTTGCTTAATGTGCTCTCTTTTTACCTCCTGACTGTGACAACATGCTGTTTAGCTTGAATTCATATTTTTATACAGCTGCAATCCTTTGAACCTCACAATTACTCCCACTGTATCATCATAACTGTGAATGACTGTGTCCACATTCAGCTGCTTCATTCACATCCAGCAATATCTTTGAACTCCAAAGTATAATCTGGTTATATTGATTATATACATTTCTTCCCTTGCGACAGGCTATGCACATTTTTAACAAATATAATGTGTTCTCCACACACAGGAGACCCATTTATTTATTTAACAGTGGTGTTTTTAGGGGACATTCCAGCCACAGACATTTAGCCATCATGACCAAAGGCTTGCTATCAGTCAAGTTACATTCACAAGAGCACCATTGTTCTTTACTGTTTAAGCACAGCTACTACTTTGAGCTCAGCCTTCAAGAAGCATTGGATTGCTTTAGAAATGTCACACTCAGTGACCCATTTAATTGTTCCCTGTCATATTTAAGAAAAATTCTTAACTGCTGACATATGCTCTATACAACTGGCTCCATGAGACTATCCCAAATATGCAAGAAATATTGCAGATCTGGCCAGTGTGGGTTAGACGCAACAACAACAGCAACAATAATACATTTTATTTATTTAGCACCTTCTCCATGCTCAGGGCGTTTTCATGAGAAAATAGAAGCCAGTGAATTGCATCCAATGTATCCAAATATAATTTAGTACTTGAAACTTGCAAGTTATAAAAATTAAACTTGTAACTATTGGTCATTTATTAGCTATATACTTTTTGTTGTTGTAGTCTGCAGATGCTTCACAACGTTTCAGCTCTTGAACCATGCATATGTTGATTTTTTCTTAAATCAAACTTCATTGTTAACAACAGTTATTCTATGCAATGAGTGAGCATATTTGAAAAAATCTGTTGATTTACTATTAACTTTTTACACATACTATGTTTTCTTTTTTGCAGAAAAGCATGTTACTGGGAGCAGTGGGATCATTTGACTGGTCAGGGGGAGCTTTGGAAAGGAAAGGAAAGGCTGAAACATTCATTAATGTCTCTTCTCATGACCGAGATATGAAAAGTTCTTACCTAGGTAACCATATTTATAAAGTTTATTAAAAAAGAAAAAAAATTAAGATGATGTTTTATCAGTAAAGCTAATAAAAGTTGTAATATTTACAGTAAATATATCCATCCATCCATTATCCAAACACAGGGTCACAGGGGTCTGCTGGAGCCAATCCCAGCCAACACAGAGCACGAACCAATCCTAGGCAGGATGCCAACCCACCGCAGGACACACACAAACACACCCACAAACCAAGCACACACTAGGGCCAATTTAGAATCGCCAATCCACCTAACCTGCATGTCTTTGGACTGTGGGAGGAAACCGGAGCACCCGGAGGGCACCCACGTAGACACGGGGAGAACATGCAAACACCACGCAGGGAGGACCTGGGAACTGTAAAAGGCGCTATATAGCGCCCGACCCGGCACAGACTCACGCAGAGGCACGTACTTTAATAAAAGGTACTTTATTTTCTTCTTCAGCCGTGGGGCACGCCTTCCCTGTGTCCCACAGGCCCAACACAGTCCCAAAAGTACTTCCAACACAATAACTCACACTTTTCTCCACCTCAGCACCACCACTCCTCCTCAGGCTTAGTCCTCTTCCTCCCGACTCTGGCTCTCTCGAGTGGTGGTGGCTGACCTTTTTATACCCCACCCGGATGTAGTCCAGGTGCTTGGTCACCTGGGCCTAATTGCATTTCTGGGTGGGGCTGAGGAATTGACCAGCCGGGCTGGTAAGTCCACGCAGCTCCCCCTGGCGGCCATCCGAGCCCCCAACCAGGCTGTGGAGGACTCCATCTCCCATGGAGCCATGCGCCGGGCTGGGGAATCATTGGCTGCCAGGGAGGCTGCCACCAAGCGTCCCAGGGGAGGTACTGAACAGTCCATGGCTGCTCCCCTGGAACAGATGTAGGAGAGGCGTCCCTGCCGGGTATGGGACCCGGCTGTCCTTTACAGAATGAACCCAGATCCCCAGGTCTCCCAACTGCGAGGCAGCAGCGCTACCCACTATGTCTACATACATAGACATAGTCTCCAGAATAGCCTGAATTCTTTGAAGCATGTATAAGGTGTTCTAAAGACACCATGAAGTCACTGTTAATCCACATTGTGGATTTGGAAATATCCCTACATCACTGCTGAGCTCTTTTTTGAGTATCCTTGATCTTTCTGCTAGTTAGAACGAGTCTGGTCATTCTCCTCTAAACTCTCCAATTAATGAGTTGTTTTTGTCTAAAGATCTGCTGTTTATTTGAAATTTTTAATTTATTACACCATTCTATGAAAACTCAAGAGACTAAGGAGAATGAAAGCCAACATTTGTGGCACTAACAACCACACCATCATCAAAGTCCGTTAGATCACATCTTTCTAATTTCTAATGTTTGGTCCAACAACAAGTAACGATTTAGATAGATAGATAGATAGATAGATAGATAGATAGATAGATAGATAGATAGATAGATAGATAGATAGATAGATAGATAGATAGATAGATAGATAGATAGATAGATAGATAGATAGATAGATAGATAGATAGATAGATAGATAGATAGATAGATAGATAGATAGATCTTTATAGTCATTGTCACTTTTACAAAGGAACAACGAAATTGAAGGTGCAGTCGACTCAGTGTGAGGCATAAGAATTAAAAAGACAAGAAGAGAGAAAATAATAACAAACCGAATAGTAATAAAAGTACTTTAGAAAATATATAAATTGCACTTGTTATATATACAGAATGCACTGGTTAAATGTACAAATTGCACTGGTTGACTTAAGGTCTACAGTATATTGCACATTGGGAGAATGATATGGAGCAGTTCAGGGCCATGATTGCTTTTGGATAAAAGCTGTTTTTAAGGCGGTTTGTCCTGGTTTTCATAGCTCTGTATCTCTTACCTGGTGGCAAAAGCTGGAAGAGGCAATGACCGGGATGTGATGAATCCTGTGAAATGTCTATTGCTTTTTGCGGCATCGGGAGGTATAGATTTGTTCCAGAGTAGGGAGGGTACAGCCAATTGTTCTCTCTGCTGTCCTGACCACCCTGTGGAGCACTTTCTGAGGAAGTGCAGCTGCCATACCACACACAGTCCATACGTAAGCACACTCTCGATGGAACAGTGATAGGCAAGGAGCAGATTTTTGGGGAGATCTTTCTGAGGATTCTCAGAAAATACAGTCTCTGCTGCGCCTTCTTTAGCAGCTCCTTGGTGTTGCCGCTCCAGGTCAGATCATCCTCCACCTCAATACCCAGAAACCTGAACCCGGGACCCTCTCCACACAGGCCCCGCCAATGATTAGTGGCTGGATGTCAGTTTTGTTTTTTCTATTGTCAATAACAAGCTTCTTCGTTTTTGTGGTGTTGAGGAGAAGGTTATTGACCCCACCACTCTGACAGCCACTCCACCTCGTCCCTGTATGCCAGCTCACCCTCCTTGCCCGAGATGAGTCTGACCACCGTCGTGTCATCCACGAACTTTATGATCTTGTTGCTATGGTGAGTGGGGACACAGTCATATGTGTAGAGGGTTTAGAGGAGCGAGCTGAGCACACAACCCTGCGGCGTCCCGGTGTTGAGGCTGAGAGCAATAGATATGTGGACCCAGCCTGACCCTTTGGGAGCAACCAGACAGGAAGTCCAGTATCAAACTGCAGGTGAGTGATGGAATTCACAGATCTGCCAGTTTGGACACCAGTCGTTGTAGGAGGATTTAGGGTCAGGACAGCATGAAGGGCTGTGGCCACAGCGTCCTTCGTGGATCTTTTTGCTTTGTAAGCAAATTGAAATATGTCCAGGTCTGCTGGTAGGCAGGCGATGATATGAGTCCACACCAGTTTCTCAAAGCACTTCATGATGACAGATGTGAGTGCCACTGGGCAGAAATCATTCAGACTGTTCGTGATGGATTTTTTCGGCAGCAGAATAGGAGGACTTGAGGCAGGATGGGACAGTGGCCTGGGACAGGGACTGGTTGAAAATCCTAGTGAAGATTCCGGCCAGTTGTTCTGCACAGTCTTTCAGCACCCGTCCAGTCACACCGTCGGGTCCTGCAGCTTTCCTCATGTTCACCTTCCTCATCTCATTCAGAAGAAAGCACTATGTAAGCACAAAATATTTAAAAAATGCATTTTTTCCCATAGCACATGACACATAGAAGTGATAAAGAGGGGATAAACCTCAAAGTTAGCAATGGAAGTCACAACAGCAAGCGTTTCTTCTCTTCCATTGGTCTAACTTCTATAAACAAGATTTGTGTCTCCAGTATCTTAAATATTGAGGCTCGTTCTTAAAGCTTTCTAAGCCCATCATTCTTACCTCTTTTTTATCTCTAATCATCCCCTCTTCTTCAACCTTGGCCTGTTTCTTTCACCAGGGAGTTTTTATCTCAAAGTTTTCACTTGTCATTAGACTTATTGAAGTCTTTATCTTTAAACTCACTATCAGGGCAATTTCTTGGCCAAGCCTGGAAGTCATTTTCTTAGTCAGAGATGGCCTTCTTTAGCTTCAATGACACCAAGCTTTATCTCCTCTAGGAGCCTCTGGTATCACTTCACTTGGAGCCTTATGTAGGTCTTAAAGTACCAAACAGCTCAGCTTCTAGACGGCCTCATTAAAATAAAGAACACAATTTCCTTCAACTCTGGAACAGTGTATTGGCAGCTTATGAGCAATTAGGAATTGACATGGCCTTTTACCATTTTCATGGCACCATTGACTCAGTTTCTTGGCTAGTGACCATGTTGTGGCATCTGTTTCTAAAAAAATCTGCAGGCCTCTGGCCAAACCTCAATGGCTTCTCTCTCTCTCTCTCTCTCTGTGTCCCTGTCTTGGGCGCCTCATATACAGTACCTGTAAGAGCTTATTGCCCCTTATAGGGCCCTTCTTCCCAAATGGCATGTTGATTATCACTCCTATTCGTGCCGGTTGTCTTTTTCTCCTGGTTCTGTAAAGAGCTCTGCCTTCATTCTGTACCACTCTGGTGTCCTACGTTTTCTTAGGCAACCCTTAACTCCATTCATGTATGCACGCACTGTATATGCATTATCTTCAGAAAGTATTCAGACCTATTCACCTTTTTCATGTTTTCACATGATTTAATTTCCCTCATAAAAAACATTTAATACCTCAGAATGATAAAGTATAAACAGGGATTTTAGGAATTTTTGCAAATTTACTAAAAATGAAAAACAGAAATATTATGAATATTCACACTCTATGGTTTGACACTTGAAATATGGCTCAGGGGTATCCTATTCTATTGATCATCATTGAGATATTTCTACATGTGAAATGTGAATTTCCCCTTGGGGATTAATAAAGTATCTATCTATCTATCTATCTATCTATCTATCTATCTATCTATCTATCTATCTATCTATCTATCTATCTATCTATCTATCTATCTATCTATCTATCTATCTATCTATCTATCTATCTATCTATCTATCTATCTATCTATCTATCTATCTATCTATCTACCCCTTTTTGGAGTCCATTTGTGGTCAATTCAACTGATTGGACTGATTAACAAAGACACAAACCTATCTATAAAGGTCACACAGTTGAGCAAAATGCAAGCCATGAGGTTAAAGGAATTGCCTGTAGAGCTTAAAGACAGGATTGTTTCAAAGTACAGCTCTGGCAAAGACTACAAAACATTTTCTGCAGTATTAAAGATTCCCAAGAGCATGGTGGCCTCCGTTAATCATAAATAAAATATGTTTCAAACAACCAGGAACCTTCCTAGAGCAGGCTACCCAGCCAAGCTGAACAATCCAGGCAGAAGGGTCTTGTTAAGAGAGGTGACCAAGAAACCAATTGACACTCTGGTTGAGCTCCAGAGAACCTATGTAGAGATGGAAGAAACCTCCAGAAGAACAGTCATCACTTCAACATTCTACTAATCTGTGCTGTACAACAGAGTGGCCAGACAACACAGGCTTGGAATTAGAAAAAAGACAAATGAAGGACTCTCAGACTGTGAGAAACAAGATTCTCTGGTCTAATGAAACCAAGCTTGAAGTGTCTGGCCTCATTTCTAAGTATCATGACTGGAAGAAACCAGGCACCTCTATCGCCTGTGCAATACTATTCCAACAGTGAAGCATGTTGGTAGCAGCGTCATGCCGTTGTTTTTCAATGGCAAGGACTGGAAGATGAGACAGGATCGAAGAAATCTGAAATAGAGAGATATTCTTAATGAAAACCTGCTCCAGAGCACTCGGGATCTCAAACTGGGCTGAGGACTCAGACAGCATTTCTCTAAGATATAAAAACATTCTAAAATCCTTTCCTTTCAAATATCCTAGAGTACAGTGGGAAAAGGATCTCTTACTCAACATTTCAGAAAAGGAGTGGAAGGCAGCCATGCTCAGAATTCACTCAAGCTCAATAAGCGCAGAGCATACAATTAATCAACTTAAAAGCTTTTATTGAGCACATCTATCTCATATAAAATTGTACAAAATGTTTCCAAGGCAAGATCCATCCTGCAAACATTGCAATCGATCTCCAACAACAACAATAACATTTATTTATATAGCATGTTTTCATACAAATGAATGTAACTCAAAGTGATTTACAAGATGAAGAAAGAAAAAAGAAAATATATAAAAATAAAATTAGGCAGTACTAATTAACAAAGAATAAAGTAAGGTCTGATGGCCAGGGAGGACAGAAAATACAAAAAAAAAACTCCAGACGGCTTGAGAAAAAAACAAAATCTGCAGGGGTTCCAAGGCCATGAGATTGCCCAGCCCCGACTAGGCAAGCCTTATTGGGCAACATATTTTGGGGGTGCACCAAATTAACATCATTCTGAACCAAAATCTTTAAATTCCTATCAGACAGCCTTGGTGTCAGAATCTCTCCTAATCCATTAACAGCTGTTTTATTACTATTACTATTACTATTCGAAATTGGAAAAAAGTCAAATTCTCACTTAGAGGATATGTGCAAAACTTTTTTTTAAAACCTGGAAGGATCAAATCAATAACATTGAATAGGATTGTCTTCCATCTTTTCTACTCATAAAGTTTTGCTCTGGCTGTTGGCCTTCCTCTCTTTCTCTTGGGTGGGGGTTGAATTGTATTTAGTTTTGTTAAGTTTGTCTTGTTTGTATGGAATGTTACTTGCTTTTAATAAATTAAAATTAAAAAAAAGAAAAGGAAGTTCACCTTCCAACAGGACAAAGCAAAGATATCACAGGAATGGCTTAGGAACAACTCTGGGAATGGTTTTCAGCAGCACAGCCAGAGCCAAGACTAGAACCCAATCAAACATCTCTGGAGAGACATGAAAACAGCTGTCTACTGGTCTCATTCCAAACGGACAGAACTTGAAAGGGTCTGCAAAGAAGAATGGCAGAAAATCCGAATCCAGATGTGTGAATCTTGTCATGTCATAACAAAGAAGGCTCCAGGCTGAAATCACTGCCAAAGGTGTTTCAATAAAGTACTGAGTAGAGTGTCTGAATACTTGCATCGATTATTTTTAATTGATTCCTGTTTTTGCTTTGACATTCTTGCTTATTGTTTGTTACCTGATGAGGGAAAATGGAATTTACATGATTTTAGCACAAGGCAGCAACATAAAAAAATGTGTAAAAGGTGAAGGGGTCTGAATAATTTCTTGAGGCACTGAAGGTAAATTAGCACAGTGTGTATAAAATATCAGGTACTGTTAAAAGTGTCAAAGTCATTCTTTTCACTTACAGATTATGGTCAAAGTGCTTTGCACTCCCAGATCCCTAGTGCAAAGGCTTTCTTTCTTCCTTTTTTGCATTTTGGGCTTAATGACTCACTTAAACCAAGACGTAGTTGTGTGCATTTGAGTGGTAAATTTTGGATATAACATATTGTTCATTAAACTTAAATCGGTGTATTGTTTGAGACAGAAGACAATCGTGACAGCATGGATGTTTCTATTAGAAATATCTGGGATAGTTTTTTCAGCTAGTGGTGTAACAAGACACACAAAATCCAAAGAACTCTGGCCAACTCTATTGTCAGGTGAAAGGGAAGACTCATAGCATCAACATTGCACCATGGGGTCAAGGCAATCATATGTCAATAATACCAGGTAAACTGAAAGGTGCTATATGGTGTATTCTCTAATAAACTATTACACGTCTTCATTTTACACAATAAGTTGACTTAAACAAGCAGAGAAATGGCCTCCGAATACATAAATACCGTAAACTGAATGTGAGATAATGATTTAAAGAGCTGCAGTTGAAAAAAAGGAGTCTCTTTGGTTTGGATTGGTATAAGAGTTCAGTGAATTTTAAGTTGGTTAATTAATTATCAGTCTTACCTTTGGCAATATAGGTATTTAACCAAATACTTCGGCAAAGCTCCTATTTTATTTACCTTACTTTTCTCTGTTGTAGGAAATGGGTCTGTGGCCGTTAGACTTATATCAAGGTAACGGAGGCTCCCTCGTTTTAAGGAACAGAATAAAACAATTTATTAATAAACATAAGAATTACAGAAGTATAGCAAATGCCCATATAATATATATTAAAATATAAGACTGGACGCAGACAGATTAGACAAGCATATCCATATTACTAACCGAAGGTTGTAAACTGGATGGGCGCAGGGCTCACCGGATGTACAGAAACCCCAAAGGTCCATGCTGTGACAACGTGCGCGCCTACAACGCGCTTGCGAAAAGAGTCACGGCACACACCAACTGTGACAACGCGCGCGCCTACAACGCGCTTACGAAAAGAGTCACGGCTCAAACCAACTGTGACAAAGCACATGCCTACAACACGCTTGCGAAAGGAGTCACGGCTCAAACCAAAGGTCCATGCTGTAACAACGCACGCGCCTACAACGCGCTTACGAAAGGAGTCACGGCTCAAACCAACTGTGACAACGAGCACGCCTACAACTCACTTGCGAAAGGAGTCATGGCTCAAACCAACTGTGACAATGTGCGCACCTACAACGCACTTGCGAAAGGAGTCACGGCTCAAACCAAAGAAAACACAGAAACGAGACTACAACCTGTGAACTACACCTGAGGTAAAGCATGCACGCCAGGTTGTACGGCTGCCCGGACGCGACAGCCCACACCACCGCACATACCCTCCATGATATGTCTTCACGCAGCGGCTTCCCACCAAGGCGCATATTGCGCTGTGGCACTCGCCCCACAGTCAGACGCAGTGGATTCCCAGAGTCAGTAGGTGGCCCCCAAACAACACAACCTGTTCAAGCAGTCGGTGTCAGCGAAGGCAACAGACTCACGTCTCCACAAAACGAAACCGTTTTAGTACAGATATGCTTATTGGATTAAATGACATTTCCCCAGACGCACCCTCCATCCATCCACATATTTGACGGAACAGAAACTGATTGCCATTCTAGGATTTCCGATTCGCTAGCGAATCGCGGGCTTACTTGTAACACTTAATAGGCTGGCTGATTACTGGTTATTCAGAGTTCTAATTTATCTTGGCACAGATAATTAGTTTTTAAAGTCTTTAAAGGTGATGGGCGATGTTGAGTGGAGTTGTTGCTTTGTTGTTGCTTAGAGTTCAAGTGGAGTGAACTCTTTCTCTTTGCTTCATGATTCTCTTGTCTCTTGTGATGTGCAGTGCTTTCCTCAGTTAAGCCCTTTGCTGTGTCATCTGCAACTGTTTCTCAGGCCCTTTTAGACTACTGGTGTACAACTATGGCTTGGCAGAATGAATCTTAACTCTCAGGCTCACAAAGAGAACAGTTTGCCAGCTTTGGCTCTTCAGCAGCTCATAGCTTCTAGTTTTAGAGAAGAGGGTTCAGGAGTTTTTAGTCATTTTGGAGAGTTACCCCTCTGTGATAAGAGGTTTGTGGGAAAGCGCAACATTTAAATAAATAATCAGGTCGTGGAGTGTGCAGGCTCCAAATGTGTGCTGGTGTGTGATGCCAGGGCCACTCTGGAGTTGATTGGGGTGCTTAGCTTATCATGCATTCACATGCAAATGTGAACAGATCAATCAGGTGCTTCATTCACACCTCAAATAAATGGAGAACAGCTCTTGCACCCAATTGGCAGTATATAGGGAGCCTGAACAGCAGAGAGGAGATGAGATCAAAAACGAGAAGGATCAGCAGATCAACGAGACAGAGCAATTAGAAAGATGGAGAGAGAGAGAACAAAAAAGATCGGAGGTTAAATAAGATGAGAGAAGTAAGATGGTGAGGAGCCCATGTTGTAAAGAGTGGTTGGGAGTATTCCTTGGTGAAACAAACAGCAGGCTTGCGCTTAAGTATAGAGCTGGTAAAGGGCATCTCCTTAGAACAATGAAGGGAGTAGGACCTGTCGTGTAGTGTCTTCCTTGTCGATACTGACGGACTGGCTGGGGTTTGGCAGGGAGTCTTACGGATGCTGACATACTGGCAGTAGGACTCCAAACCCAGGTTTAGGTGGATGACTGCACCTGTCAGCAGGTGTCTCCTTATGCTGCAAATTCCTGATGGGATAAACTTGGGAGATACCAGGGAGTTCAAGGAGAGTCCAGAGATTATCCCACAGAGAGTATTGTGCAGAGAGCTTTAAAGGTTTGTATAACTTCTCCTGGTTGGATTAAAGTAACTTCTAGTTACAGAATCAGTGTTACCTCATAGTCAGGTTCTTCAGTCCATCAGAGCTGTCATTTCTTGAATTATAGGTCTTTGTTCTTGCTTAAGTCCACTTCACACCTTCTGGTTCGAGAAGGCCAGAGGGGGCCTTTGAAGAGATGTCAGTGCACTCTAGTTTACGCCTTTGTTATCAAATGAAGTGCAGGCAGGTCCTGGTATAAGCTGCAGTTCTGTCACTTAGTTTGGAATACAAGTGGGACAGATATCTCGTATCCTTGTTAAATCTGCTTTCTTAATAGGCCTGATGTGCCAAGCCTAGCAGAGTGGGCAATGCCCACTTTGTCATACCCAGGGATGGAGGGGAACTACACACACAATCCCAAAGGGAATATTCTAGAACAGAAGTCTTCAAAGTTTTGAAGAATCATAATGGCCACAGGTTTTCTTCTAATCTGACTGCTTAATAAAAAAATTCTTGCTATAACAAATGTTATTTTATAGCTTGTTAGTATTTTTATTCTGCCATATCAGGTCATTCTTATAATGTCAATTTTTTTCCTTTCCCAGGATATCATCCAAGTGATTTGTAGCCTGCAATTGATGAGTAATTATCAGTCCTTCACTTTCTTTTCTTTAATTTGTTTTCGAAGTATTTGATCAAACTAGGTAGTCTGTGATGAATACACAGGTAGAGAACTGCATGCTGCTTTGTCACTTCCATCATATTACAAATAAGGAGCAATTAAATGCAGCTGCTTAAGATTAAAACACAATTAAGGATGAGGAATTTTAACAAGCAAGATCAGTAAAATAAACAAGAAAAAGGATGTCTGATCAGTAAGTGCTTCAACAGTAATAACTGACCTCTCATGAAGAAATTTGTTAGGAACAAAAACCTGCAGCCACTACAGCCCTTCAGATCCCGCTTTGCAGACTCCTAGTCCTTAGTTTGGCTATACTGTGATGCCTCTCCTGTAAAGTATAAACTAAGATTAGGAATATCTGATAGAGCTGGTGGCGTTTTTTTCATCATCATAAAGTTTTCCTTATTTTCAGGTTATTCTGTTGAAGTTGTAAGACTGAAAGAAGAGGAGATGTATGCCATTGCTGCTCCCAGATACAAACACAAGGGTTTAGTCATTGTGTTTCGGAACAAAAATGACACCTGGCAAAGGACTCAGGGAATTGAAGGGGAACAGGTATGAGGCTTTAAAGTATTATATGCAAGACAGAAGACAAATACATTAAGATCAGTCATCAACTAATAGCACATGTACAATGAAATAATAAAGAACAATTGTTTACAGGTAAAGTATGTAATAGATTTATAGACAGATAAACAGATATATATATATGAATTGAATGTTGTTCATGGAGTTTGCATGTTCTCCCCGTGTCTGCATGGGTTTACTCCGGGCGCTCCGGTTTCCTCCCACAGTCCAAAGACATGCAGGTTAGGTGGATTGGCGATTCTAAATTGTCCCTAGTGTGTGTGCTTGGTGTGTGGGTGTGTTTGTGTGTGTCCTGCGGTGGGTTGGCACCCTGCCCGGGATTGGTTCCTGCCTTGTGCCCTGTGTTGGCTGGGATTGGCTCCAGCAGACCCCCGTGACCCTGTGTTCGGATTCAGCGGGTTGGAAAATGGATGGATGGAAGTATTCTCTCACTTAACAAGTCTAAACACTAAAATAGTATTTTTACAGGAGACATACTTACTAAGCAAGGATCACTTTCGGCTGCACAAAGACTGGACTGGCCAAATGTTCCATTCCAGTTATACATACAGTACATAGAACAGTCTCATTTGTAGTATCAGATGTATTATCTGATCCTGAAGGGAAATATGTGATTGTCATAGGTAATTTATTTAACTGTAAAATAATTTTGATAAATATTTATGCACCCAATGTCGATAATAGGGAATTCATGCAAAATGTATTTGCATCCATTCCCAATGTGAACACTCATAAAATTATAATGGCTGGGGACATGGTTTGGGCCTGCACCAAATTAACATCATTTTGGACCAAAATCTTTAAATGCCATTCAGACAGCCTTGGTGTCATAATCCCTCCTAATCCACTAACAGCTGTGTTTGGTGTACTTCCAGATGGGTTTAAAGTGGAGAAGGACAAACAAACTGTGATTGCCTTTACTACACTATTGGCACGTAGACTTATCTTGCTCAACTGGAAGAATCCTAACTCACCTATTCTAAGTCAGTGGGTAACTGTTGTTATATACTACTTGAAATTGGAAAAAATCTAATTCTCACTTAGAGGATCTGTCCAAAACGTTTTCAAAACCTGGCAGGATCTAACCAATAACATTTTACAATAAGCATTTAAATTGATGAAGCAGGTTCTCTCCCCTCTTTTACTCAATTTATCTTTATTCATTTATTAATTTATCTATTTACTTATTTTTACTAGCATAAAGGTTTATTAATAAAATCAATAAAATTTAAAAAAAAGAAGAAATGAGGCCAAACAGTTCAAGCTTGGTTTCATTAGACCAGAGAATCTTGTTTCTCACAGTCTGAGAGTTCTTTAGATGTGTTTTATGCTAATTCCAAACACAAAGGAATAAAATGCGGGTAAAGTGTTAAGTCACGTCTTTTCAGATTACTAAAGATACAACTACCAAAGATGGTGTTCCTCTGGTTAAGACCACTTCTGACAGGAATAGGTGGGTCCAGGTGAGCGGACATCCAAAGTGACATCGGCAGTGGAAAGGCTGTCAATCTTCCAGTCTACAGAGGAAGAAAAAGAAAGGCATTATTTTAGAGTGCAAACCCCTGGAGCAGTGGGGAATTACTGTCACCAGAGCCCTTAAGCTGTTCTCTATGCACACACGTGTGACACTACATTTTTTAAACTTCCTTCCTGTAAAAAGTCATATAGTTGTGGACTAAAAGAATGTATCCAAGCCTAACAGGCTGAGGGAACTCAATTTCTTAACAGAGATGGGCTTTTAGATTTATAAAGCCATTAACAAAGTGAATAAGACAGAAGTCTTTCAGGCACATAGAGAAAAATCAATGAGGACACCTGGGGGGGTATCCCACACAGCGTTCTTTTGAAATCGAGACTTAGATGAGTATGCCTTCCATAAATAAACCCCATTTTCCAATCAATGCTGAGTTGGTTTCATGAACTCCAAGTATTTCTTATAAACTCAAGACGGGCTTGGCCAATCCATGATTATGCACGGTTATGATCGTAAGATTTAAGCAGCTCCGAGATCCAATCATTAATAACATCTGTCATAGTTTGGAAAGCACAGAGGGGAGTGCAATATCAGCAGATTGAATATCTGTGACTTTAAGTATGAAACTGATGAGACGAACAATGTATTATGGGACAGCTTTAAACAGTTAAGAGTTTTGTTTAGTTGCCATAAAACAGAAGAACATGTAACTGAGACAGCAGCAGTCTTTTTAGCAGTTGATCAAGATAATAATAATAGCACAAACTGAAAATGCATCCACTATAAAAAAGAGAAAGAGGACAATGTCTGTTTCCAGAGGGTAATTTGGCTTTTTTGGAAGCTCATTAAATAAATAAATATACATCAGATTGAATGAAAAGAAAGAAAATATCTGACTTACCAGTTAGAGTCACAGTGGAGCATTAATCCCTGAAATGGCTCAAGTACTCGTACCATTGCTTTTTATTCACATAATGCACTATATCTCCTTAACTTATTTTTGTCATCCTTGTGTGCATTTCTTTAGTTTGCAGTGGGACAAAGAAAAAATAAGTGAAAGGAACTCCATTTTTGCTTATTCTACAAAGACATTCTGAAATGGAAGGGACAAAATTTTTGGAACCATTTAGAAGTTATAAGAAATAATTGTCTTGTTTTACAGTGATCCCTTCTCCATCGCGGGGGTTGCATTCCAGAACCCCCCGCGAAAGGTGAAAATCCGTGAAGTAAAAAGCATATGTTTATATGGTTATTTTTATATTGTCATGTTAGTGTCACAGATGTGCACAGAAACACAGGAGGTTGTAGAGAGACAGAAACTGCAAACAAACATTTGTCTCTTTTTCAAAATTTTAAACGTGCTCCATGACAAGACAGAGATGACAGTTCCGTCTCACAATTAAAAGAATGCAAACATATCTTCCTCTTCAAAGGAGTGCGCATCAGGAGCAGAGAATGTCAGAGAGAGAGAGAGAAAAGCAAACAATCGAAAATAAATAGGTGCTATTTGAGCTTTTAAGTATGCAAAGCACCATGCGGGAAGCATATCACTTGACAAAGCAGCCGCAGGTACAGTAAGCCCAGCAAGGAAGGGAGCAATATGAAGATAGTCTTTTAGCATTTTTTAGACTAGTGTCCGTATCCTCTAGAGGTGCGAACAGCCCCCCTGCTCACACCACCCTCCGTCAGGAGCAGAGAATGTCAGAGTGAGAGAGAGAGAGAGAGAAAAGCAAACAATCAAAAATCAATAGGCGCTGTTTGGGCTTTTAAGGAAAAAAAGCAGCCACAAGTAAGCCCAGCAAGGAAGGGAGCAATGTGAAGGTAGTCTTTCAGAGTTTTTTGAGGAACGTCCATATACTCTAGAGGTGCGAACAGCCCCCGTGCTCACAATATATTTGAGGAGTTTTATTTAATACGTAATACGTGCTCTGATTGGGTAGCTTCTCAGCCATCTGCCAATAGCGTCCCTTGTATGAAATCAACTGGGCAAACCAACTGAGGAACCATGTACCAGAAATTAAAAGACCGATTGTCCACTGAAACCCACGAACCAGTGAAAAATCTGCGATATATATTTAAATATGCTTACATATAAAATCCGCAATAGAGTGAACCCGCAAAAGTCGAAGCGCGATATAGCGAGGACTTACTGTATTTATGTCAATTTACCTCAATATAAAAGTGAGGTCAGCGTGGCCAAAAATGTTGGAGGCACCCGCTTTTGCGCTTGTTCTGCACATCCATCTCTCTTCACAAGAACCAACAGCAGTCGCTCATCAAGCTCGGAGTGAATTTTCCCCGATATCAGTTTTCAATCACCTTTATATCTTGATGAAATCTTTCCCCCATGCTCATCTCTGACATCGCTTAGATTTGGTGGAAAAATGTCGAGATGAGAATGTAAAAAATGCATCTTAAGTGACATTCTGGCTCCCGTAAGCTAATATACTTTCAGCATATTCTCCACAAACTCAGTATAATTCTCTGCTCTGTGCTTGTCCAGAAAATTCTGGACAACCTGCCCGAATGAGGGTGCTGATTCAGTTGGCTTCAGTTTCTTTTTGAACTTATCGTCAAGCATCAGTTCACGTTTTTCAGGGTCAACAAAAACACCTTCCTTAATTTTGGCTTCACTTTTCTCGAGACCAAACTTATTCTTAAAATGCTGAAATGCATTGCCTTTACAGTCCAGTCACACTAGTTGTCCAAGACCTGGAACATCATAACTAAAAAATGGGACGTGGTGGATGAAAACGGTTTTCAGATTTGGAGTCAGCAAGTGAAATTTGTTAAAGTACAGATGAAAAAATTCCAGTAGCGAAATACTTGTTGACCAGTGTTATTAAAAATAATATGTTCAGTCACAAATCAAAAGCAAAGTTTCTATTCTGTGTAGCAGATAAGGCTTTTGTCCACCACTTGAACCCTCAGGTACCACTCCAAACACCAGATGAAAGTACAATAACTATTTATTTTGTACTCACGTGCACAAAGCACCCTCCACTCCACACTATTCATACAACTATCAATTACTCACAATAATACTCTCTCCCCCTCGCCCAGACACTTAGCCACCCTACCTCCCAGCTCAGCTCAATGTCTGGGCTTTCCCACAGTCCTTTTATACACCCTGACTCAGAGGTGTTCCTGCCCAGCAGTCCACAGTTCCTTATTCCTTCCGGGTCAGGGTAAACAGTCCTTTTCTTCACCCCGGGAGCACGTCGTTTCTTCCTGTCATGTGACCATGACGTACTCCCGAGTTATAGGGCATATAAGAGCCCACGAGCCGCCCTACAGCGACTCCCGGTGGCCCCCAAGGTATCCAGCAGGGCTGTGTGTAGAAACTACAAAGTCCATGAGGCCCTGCTGGACCTCGGGGCACGTTCCTGCTGTCCGGAGAGCTCCTCCTGGCGGCCTGGGGGTGAGGGCTGGAATAAGAAGCCGGCAATCCACCACATCTGCTAATTGTGATATAAACAATTGTTGATACCAAATAACTTTGTGTAATGGACGTCCAGCAGCTCAACCCGGCCGGGACGACCAAAGAGTGGAAGAATGGGGGAAGGCAGATACTTTGGGACACTGTCTCCCCGAGGACGCTAGATGGCAGATTCCCTGCAGCATAACGGTGCCCTGGATCCCTCCAGGGCATAATGGAATTTGGAGTTCAGCATCAAAGCCCTGCTGGGTACCATGGGCGCCGCCAGGCTATGCAAAGTCCGTCCTAGCAGGTCACAGGAAGTGCTGAAAAGTCACGTGATCAGAAGGACGGATGTACGTCCGGGTTGGACACTATTTAAAGGACTGCTGTGAACCCAGCAAGGAAGCCAGAGTCAGGTGCAGGTGGACAAAGCTTGCTGGGAGGTGTGGAGGAGAAAGAGAAAAAAAAAGAATAGTATATGTGCTGTGTAATTGTTTATTACTTGTGAATATGGTGGTGGAGAGCACTGTGAAGGAAAGAAAAGAAATAAAACATGTTCTTGGTAATTTTAACTCATGTTGTCAGTACATACCTTTTGGGTTAGAGGAGCAACAGTGCCCTCTAGTGTTACATTTGTCAATTTCAAATTAGTTCAAAGAAAACTGAGTGATTTTTCTAATGTCACCAATTAGCCATGTCTATATATTTATGTGTTTCACAGGAAATATCAATTTTACATTTTGAAATGTTGATGTGATATGTTGATAATCTGATTTATTCTTTGGTTTATTTTATATGTTTTAATGACTTAAGCCTACAGTATGTTTTTATTTTTGTCATTTATGTCTTATTTTCTTTTCGCTTGACACCCAGCTTGGCTCATACTTTGGTGCAGAGATCTGCTCTCTAGATGTTAATGCAGATGGACAGACGGATTTCATTCTTATTGGAGCTCCCTTGTATTATGGAAAAGGAATAGGAGGAAAAGTGTCAGTTTGCTCTGTTGAGTTAACGGTGAGTTTTCTTAAACTTGTGAGTGACCAAATGTACATTTTTTAACCTTAAATCATAAGGCAGTCTGTTCAGTTGTTATTGCATTCATTTTTTTCTCCTGATCATTGCCACTTCAGCAGCCATTGCATGACTGTAATCAATACTCAAAAGGGCAGTAGTTAGTTAGAGGCAACAAACTCAGATTTACTTATAATTATACTGGACCAATATAGAGTTATCCTAACAATACCTCTGGAACTATGGGAGAAACACATGGAGCATGGCTGTGTGAACACAGACAGAATGAGTCAACTCAATGCAGAATATGATTATTGGATGATCCAGATGTTATAACTTGTACCTGCTACACTGAGTTTAGGTTAGAGGAACTGTTTCAGGATTTGGTCATGTTTAAAGAGGTGTCCCTCAGGGGTCAGTGCTGGGATCGCTAATCTTTTGATTGTTCATTGTAGCAGAGCAAAATGATGTTTGCAGGACAAAAAGATGCACGGGGTGCCAACTGGGCAATACAACCCCATTTAATTCAAAATGAAAGGAGGCAATAACAAAAATGAAGCAGTTCACTGTGCAGATTCTTTGAAGAGCGAATAGTCCTGTTATCAGGATGATTCAGCAACAGGTTTGGCTCTGTCAACACAAAAGCCAGGTCCACATGAAAATGAGACACAATCCTTTGTGGTTGCTCTGCTTTTATATGGTGTTGACTAGAAGGGTCGGAGATTATTTTGGTTTGATGCCCTTAGGGGCAGGTTCTCCAGGATGTGAGGGAAGAACGAGACAGGTTTGTTAACAAGTCTCTCGTTCCAGGGTGGTACTACTTAGTTCAGGTGAACCTGAAAGGTGATCCTCTGGTGCACTTGTGTGACAACATAGAAAAGAATGTAATCAATAAGCTGGTTAAGTTTGCGGGTGACACCAATCTAGGAGGAAGGGCAGGTAATGAAGAATTAGTTAAATTATTACAGAGGGACTTGAATCCTCTGCAAGGCTTGTGCAGATTTTTGGGAAATTATATTTAATGTAAGCAGAAGGAAATTATTACCCACAGAAAGTAAAAATGTTACACTTTCATACACAATGGAAGGTCTAAAACTTAAGTGTAAAGATTACAAAAAAAACATAGGGATAACAGTGTAGTCATCACTGTCCACACCAAAACAGTGTACAGAAGCGATCAAAAAGGCTAACAGAATGTTAGATTATACACCGCCCCGATATGTGGAGTACAAAATCAAAGGAGGTTATGCTTAAGGTTATGTAACACACAAGTGAGGTCTCACCTGGAGTAATGTGTATTGTACAGGTTTGGTCTCCATATTAAAAAAATCGTGAGTGGTTTCCCCTACACTTTCTCGTATACTAAGATATGGGGATGGATATTTGAGGAGTAAACTGCAAGACAATGATTAAATTTTTATATTATGTACATTAAAGAACCATCAAAAACAAATCAAATCAAATTAATAATATATTGAACAATTATTATAAAAGTAAAGTTGAATAAATCGGACCCTGCAGCTGCATGAATAAAAGGTAAAGTACCACTTCCAATTAACGGAAATACTCCCAAAAGTTGATAGAAATCTACATGTTGTACCTAATACTTGTTTGCAAAATTTGGTTAGCCTAAGTGAAAGCAAACTCAAGTTATCACCTACACACAGACATAATGCCATTTTTGGATTCAGGGAGGTTTAAAATGTTGAGATTCATCAAAATCTTGAAATGGAATATTTGGAGGATTCGAATACTTTCTCTGTACTTCGTATAAAAAAAAAGTCAGGGAGGTCTAAAACGTGAAGATTTATCAAAATCTCAGCATTGAATTTTTGGACGATTACAATACTTTCCCTATACTTCGTATACGAGAAAGTAAAAAGACATAGCAGATTTAGGTTAAGTCCATAGAACAGCGTGTACGCTGATTTCAGAACTGTGAGGTATGATCTATGACAGTGCTCCGCAACCGGTGTGCCACGGCACACTGGTGTGCCTTGAGCCGATACAGGTGTGACGCTGTCAAATAAGACAATTTTCTAACTAAATAATATTTCAACGGTCCTCCTTAGAAACACAATAACGAGAATACGTGCAATGAAATATTTGCGTAAATAGCCTTTTAAAGGTTTCATAATTTTATGTGTCATTTCTCTGAAATAATAAATCCCGGCGCCTGT
This sequence comes from Erpetoichthys calabaricus, assembly GCF_900747795.2. NCBI lineage: Eukaryota > Metazoa > Chordata > Cladistia > Polypteriformes > Polypteridae > Erpetoichthys > Erpetoichthys calabaricus. The sequence goes on along the minus strand of NC_041396.2, from coordinate 284,909,376 downwards.
CGCCTACGACGTCGGCCCAACGTAGTCGCCAGACAACTGCGTAGTATGCTTTGATAGGCAGAGCGCTCCGTGCCCTCACCTAGATTCAATTCAAGCCGACGTATTAGTCGTGCTACGTCGCATTCACTCGTCTTGCGACAGTAGTTATCATTCATTACTATTAGTTGTGTTGCTGAATTGTGTATGGTTAACGTTCTTCGTGTGATTCATATTTAGTTTTATACCCCTTTAAATATGGATAAATTTTTACGTGGAAAAGATTCGTCTTCACGCACAGATGATGAAGAACCCAGCACAAGTGTTGCAAAAAAAAAACAAAGAAGATTGTGAAAAGGAAGTACAACGAAGACTACATTTGATATGGATTCTCGTGGTGTAGTGACGAAACGGCTCCAAAGCCACAATGCATCATTTGCGGCGATCAGCTATCAAACGAGGCAATGGCACCCAGTAAACTAAATCGCCATCTAAATTCAAACCATCCCAGTTACGCCAAAATTGACAAACAACTCTTGTGTTAATTAAAAATGATAAGCGGTCATGCTTAAAATATCTTCACCAAGAACTTCGGGTTGCGCTGTCAAATATTGAGCCGAATATAAAACTTTTGTGTTCATTGAAACAATCGCAGGTATCACATTAATCAGTCATTATGTTATAATAATTATTAAGATTGCATAAAAGTAAATATAGTATAGTTTTTATGTATGTATACTTATAATAAATGTATATTTATAATAAAAAACGAAAATGTATTGTAAAATTTGTGTATTAAATTAATATATATATATCAGTGGCGTAGCTGGAGATCATGTTGCCCGGGCGGTGAAAAATTTGACGCCCTAAAACTGAATGAATTTTTTTTTGCGCCTCCTCAAGGAACAAAAAAAAAAAAAGGAAACTACCGTAGTTTGGACGCCCCTAAATAGCTGGCGCTCAGAGCGGACGACTCCCCCCTCCCCCGCCCTAGCTACGCCACTGCTATATATTTTAGCTTTTGACGTGCCGCGGAATTCTAGGAAGAACATTGGTGTGTTGTAGGTGAGAAAAGGTTGCGGAGCACTGATCTATGAGAAGAGATTGATGGAACAAACCTTTTCAGTTTAAGGAAGCACAAAGTCAAACATGGATGAAATGTTTAAAACTAAGAAAATAAATCAGTACAGTGGGTTCCAGTTGATACTTTAAAATAAATTCTGAAGCAAGAACAAAGTGTGCCACTAGGGGGTAACCCTGAGCTCTGAATACCCAACAACCACCTCAGACCCAAATCCAGGGTAAAATAGCATTTTTTGTAGAATAGGCTCAACAGGTTTACTTCTAAGTGTACACCGAATTTAATTACTTTTTTGTCTCCCTCCACTCCTCCTCTGCAAGTATTCTCGTCTTCCTCCTGACTCATACACTCCGAGTGAAGAAAAAAAAGCCTCATTTTTTATTGACATTGCATGAAGGAAGTATTTCCAAGACATTCGGAAGCTGTCCAAAACAGGGAAGTCCTCTCCAGGCAGTGCCCCCTGGAAGCACCCAAAGACCATGACAAGGCACCTTCCCAAGCTACAAGCCTCAGGCAATCTTGTAGTTTTCCAACCTGCACCCAATGGCAGAGGAGCACTACCATCTCTTGTGCTGGAGGATGAATCACTATTGATAAAGTGTCTCTCCTGGTCACTCCAACTGGGGTACGATCCTTCAACCATACTGGCGTGGGGTCGCACTTCCACCCATATAATTCCTCCTTTATACCTTTCCAGCCGGGCAAAGAATCAGTCTCCATCCCATTCGGAATGCTTCTCCTTCTGTTAAGTGGTTCACAATGAGCACACATTTAGAAACTTGTAAAGGGCAGATTTCATACAAACATTAAAAAACGTTCCTCCACGCAAATAACCACAGACTCGTGGAATAAACTACCAAGTAGTGTGGTGGAGAGCAGGGGCCTCATGCATAAAGGCGTACGTAGAATTCACACTATAACATGGTGTACGGACAAAAGCGGAAATGTGCTTATGCACAAAAAAATCCAGATGCATAAATCTTTTTTTTTTTTTAATTAATTTTATTGTAATCATTCCATACAAACAGATCAATTTTTTAAAAAGATAGGATTGAAAACAAGTCGCCCCCCCACCCCTGAGAGAGAGAGCATGGCCAGCAGAGTAAAACTTAAGGCTTGTAGACATACCTAAATTGATGAGTTTAATAGGGCAATAGAGATAAATCGGAGAAGAAAAAGAAATGTGGAGATAATTGCTTCCTCGGTGCATTAAGAGCTTATTCTAAGATATTATTGATTAGATCCTGCCAGGTTTTGAAAAAAATCTGTACAGATTTTCTAAATGAATATTTGATTTTTTCCAATTTCAAATCGTATAAAACATCGGTTTCCCACTGACTTAAAAGAGGAGAGTTAGGATTCTTCCAGTTTAGCAAAACAAGTCTGTGTGCCAAAAGTGTAGTGAATGCAATCACAGTTTGTTTATCCTTCTCCACATTAAGCCCATCTGGAAGAACACCAAACACAGCTGTTAATGGGTTAGGAGGGATTATGACACCAAGGCTGTTTGAAAAGCACTTAAACATTTTGGTCCAAAATGATGTTAATTTGGTGCAGGCCCAGAACATGTGACCCAGTGAGGACGCGACTTGATTGCAGCGTTCGCAGGTTGGATCTTGCCCTGGAAACATTTTGGACAGTTTTAGGTGAGACAGATGTGCTCGATATATAATTTTGAGTTGCATAATTGTATGCTTTGTGCATATGGAGCTCGAGTGAAGTCTCTCCATTGCTATTTTCCACTCCTTTTCTGATATATTGATTAAGAGATCTTTTTCCCATTGTCCTCTTGGATCTTTAAAAGAGAGGGACTGCAAGATAACTTTATATATTGCAGAGATGGTGTCTAAGTCCTTGAAATTGAGCAATATTTTTTCCGGCATGGAGGCGGGTGCAAGATGAGGAAAATCGGGCAGGTTCTGTTTAACAAAGTTCCTAATTTGAACGCAGGGTAAGAAATGTGTGGCTGGAAAGTTAAATTTGGAGTGTAATTGTTCATAGGATGCAAAGATGTTGATATATAAAGATCTTCTAAGCAATTTAATCCCAAATCTTTTCCAGATATTAAAAACTGCATATGTTTACGAGGGTTGAAAAGAGGTGGTTCTCATGCAGAGGTGCCACAGATAAAAGCTTCTCCATCTTAAAATGCTTTCTACATTGGTTCCATATTCTGAGTGAGTGAAGCACTATTGGATTATTAGTATATTGCTGATAACTTGCATTTATTGGGGCACAAAGCAGGGAATATAAAGAAGTACTGCAGGATTTTACTTCCATTGCGGACCAAGCCAGTGTATGTTCATCTATTTGTATCCAGGTTTTTATAGCTTGTATGTTTGCTGCCCAGTAATAAAACTGAAAGTTGGGTAGAGCCATGCCACCTTCTGCCTTAGGTCTTTGTAGTGTCGCTCTTTGGATACATGGGTGTTTTGAGTTCCAAATAAATGAGGTTATTGTTGAATCTAATTGCTTAAAAAATGATTTATTAATGTATATTGGAATGTTTTGAAATAAAAAAGTAGCTTTTCCAGCTAGAGTGAGATGAAGGGTTGACCATCTATGCAAGTCTTGCTTGATTTTTTCCATACAGACAGCGAAATTTTGTTGATAAAGAGCTTTATGTTTACTTGTGATGTTTACCCCTAGGTATTTAAACTGATCTGCAATGATCTGCAAAGTTAAGGTGTCCAATCCAATATTATGTGCTTGAGAATTCACTGGAAAGAGTACACTTTTACTCAGATTAATTCTGAGACCAGAAATCTTTTGAAATTCTGAAAGTGACGTTAAGACTGCAGGCACAGAATTTTGTAGATCTGATATATGCAGTACCATATCATCATATAGAGAAATTTTCTGTTCCAGTCCTTCTCTGAAAATCCCCTTTATCTGATAAGAATTTCAACAGTGAACCGCCAGTGGTTCAATGGCGACTGCAAATAGCAGTGGTGACAAGGGGCAACCTTGTCTTGTACCACATTCTAGTTTAAAGTAGTCTGAACAAATGTTGTTAATACAAACTGAAGCTTCTGGATTGGTATATAGTAGTTTGATCCATGCACAAATGTTCGGGCCAAACCCAAATTTCTCTAATGTAGTGAAAAGGTATTTCCATTCAATCATGTCAAATGCTTTTTCTGCATCCAATGATAATAATATTTCTGGGGTGTTTGACTTTGTTGGCTGAGTATTTTACATTAAACAGGTGTCGAAGATTGGAAGATAAGTGTCAAACCTTGATAAATCCAGTTTGATCTTGTGATATTACTGAAGGCAACACTTTTTCCATCCTTCTAGCTATGATTTTTGAGGGTATCTTAGCATCATTATTCAGAAGTGAAATTTGTCTATATGATGCACATTGTGATAAGTCCTTATTTTGTTTAGGAAAGACAGTGATTAATGCTTGGCGAAAAGTTTGAGGTAGAATTTGATTGTCTCTAGCTTTTGTAAATGTTGCTAATAGGATGGGAGATAGCTGAGTGGAGAATTTCTTATAAAATTCTGCAAGGTAGCCATCAGGGCCTGCTGCTTTCCCACCTTGAAGTGACTTTATAGCATCTAGTAATTCTGATAGAGCCAGAGGTTTATACAGTTCCTCCGCACTAAAAGTACCTATTTGTGGCATCTGTAATGTATCCAGAAATGCATTAGATTGTGTGTTGTCTTCTTTAAACTCAGTAGAATATAAGGATGTATAGTAGTCTCTAAATGTATGAATTATATTTTTATGGTTGATGCATAAATCTGTGTGAACGCCAACTTCCATGTTCTTCCGCTACATAAATCCCGGTCAGCGTGAAAAGTAACGCATGTGTACGCGCCTGCTGCCCCACCTCAACTCCTCCCAGAAATACGCCTCTTTGAATATGCAAATCATATTATAATATAAATAGCCCTTAAGATCAGCCTTCTGTGAAATGACAATGGCAAAATCATGGGGGAAAATAGAAGAATTTCAGTGAATACCAAGTGGAGGCAAAGAAAAACATACTATTTGTTGGTTTAAACAGTGGTATAAACAACAAAAGGAAGTTGATTGAGTGACATAGAGTGTCGAAGAAACTCAAAAGCTCAAGTTCACAAAGTCGCACAGTGCCCAAAATAAAAAAGAAGTTGGCAGATATCAAAGTCGCCGTGAAAAGGCAAGTCGTAGCCCACCGTCTGAGTTTGATTTGAAAGCTTATTAGGGTACAGAGAATAAAAATAGGCATACAGTGGGGAAAAAAGCATGAAATGTCAACTTTAATCTCGAAATTTCCACTTTAATCACGTTGTTTATTTTGTCATTAAAGTAGAACACCATAAACTTCATCTTAAAATCGTTTAATTTACTAGTTTCTCAAATCCTATCGTAACTAAAGTAGCATGTTAAATGCTTTGTTTTGTATTTGATCTTCTACGTGTGTAAATCACTAAGTGCTTCCTGGCTTTCTCTTCCTCCGACAGGACACAGAATCCTTTACATTCGTAATATTACAGCTTTCTGAATAATTAAAATACTGAGATGTATATGTGATATAATATTTATGATGATAGGAATTAAAGCATGTTATTAAACATGAGAGCACGGTGGCACAGTGATTGTGTGCGACCTTCGATGAAATAATTTATTGCAGCAGTACTGTCTCTTTCAAATGTACTAACCCCCAATTCCTGTCCTTACTTTTCTTTCTCCAAATACCCAATCGCCACACAATCAACTCTGTAATAGATATTAAGCCATCTGTAAGCTTAGAACGCCGATTCTTCAAAACCTTTAAGGAACATTGAAATATCTTCGCAGTACATGTTTAATTATTCTATCCATCTATCCACCCAGTGTCATGCCAGTCCTAGCAAGCATACAGCGTGAGGCAGGAACAATCCTTGAACAGAGCGCCAGATCCTTGCTAGCGCTGCGACACTGTGTCCTCACATGTTTATTTATTAACAATATAGATTATTTAAATGAAGTTAAAGTTTTATCTGTATAATATAATAAACATATTTTGCTGCATTTCATCTTAAAAATGATATTGTCATCATATGTAAATACGGGCTTTATAAAGTGGCTCAGGTTGTGCAATATTATAACTGTAGTGCAAGTTTACAGTGAGGTGATTGTACTAATAAGTACAAACAGTTCTACAAGGAGCACTTAATGGACTGATTGAGTGTGTTTATAGTTCTTGGGATCAAACTGTTTCTGAACCGCGAGGTCCATACAGGAAAGGTTTTGAAGTGTTTGCTGTGTGAGAGCAGTTCAAATAGACAGCATGGCTGAGGCAGCGTGTGCTTGATGCTGTATACCGATAATTCTCTTTCTGATCAGCTGCTGCAGATCTGTGATTCCACACTTAGATACAGTGATATAAATACTCTGAGTGGTGCAGTGAGAGTAATATGGAAAAAGATGATCCGCTGTGGCAACCCCTAACAGGAGCAGCTGAAAGAAGAAAAACAAGGTGCAGTGAGAGTAACAACGCTAAAGCAGCGATGGTATTTGGAATAGTTTGACCATTCCGTGGACCATTATATTGTTACAGGTTAATTACAATCATGCATTAAACTAATAAACAATATGTGATTAATGTCAGTGTATTTATAAAGCCGCGTCAGGGATGTGGATCTAAAAAAGAAAGGGAAACCACACTGGAACAGTAGCACTGCTTTGACGCTGGGTGCCGCCAGTTTGCAAAACCGAGTGCCAAACAACTATAGGCCAGTAAACTTAACTTGCATCACAGGTAAATTAAAGGAAGAAACTATTAAGGAAAAGATTGAGCAATACATGGCATGAACAAGAGTTTTACTGATCAGTCAGCATGGGTTCAGAATGAGGAAGCAACAAAAAGATATGCTCAAAGTAGAGCTTATGATATTATTTATCTTTACTTTTAGAAAGCATTTGATAAGGTGTCACATGAGAGGTTGGGCATCAAACTAAAAGAAGTGGAGTTCAGGGTGTGGTGTGTAGATGGGTGCAGAATTGGCTCAGACACAGGAAACAAAGGGTGATGGTGCAAGGAACCCCATCAGAATTGACTGATGTTAAGAGTAGTGTTCCATAGGGGTCACTGTTAGGGCCACTGCTATTTTAAATATATATATATATATATATATATATAAATGATTTGGATAGGAATAAAATAAGCTGGTTAACTTTGCAGATGAAGCAATCCTACCAAGCTAGGATTGATCTCAAATCTGTTGAATGACAAATCTGTTAGACAGCATACAGACTTGAGCAGATTTGTGGCAGAAGAAACTTAATGCCAGTAAATGAAAAGTATTACATATAGTAACTACAAACATTAAGTTAAGGAGGTCTGAAAATCGAAAGTACAATTTATGAGAAGTATTTAAGAGTCATTGTGGACAGAAAACTATCAACAGACAGACAGTGTTCAGAAGCCATTAAGAAGGCTAACAGAATGTCATGTTATGCAGCATCCTGATGTGTAAAGAAAAATCCAAGGAGGTTCTGCTCAAGCTTTATAACACACTGGTGAGACCTCATCTTGGAGTACTGTGTGCAGTTTTGGTGTTGAGGCTACAAAAAGGACACAGCAGTGCTTTAAAAGGTCCAGAGAAAAGCGACTAGGCTGATTCCACAGCTACAGAGGATGAATTATAAAGAAAGATTAAAAGAGCTGAGACTTTTCAGTTTGAGCAAAAGAAGGTTATAGAGGTTACATGATTGATGTGTTTAAAATTATGAAAGGAATTAGTCTGGTGGATTGAGAATTTGACTTTAAAATGAGTTCATCAAGAACATGGAGACACAGTTGGAAACTTATTAAGGGTAACTTTTGCACAAAGTTAGGAGGTTTTTATACAGACAGCCATAGACACATGTAATAAGCAACCAAGTAGTGTGGTAGACAGTAGGACTATAAGGACTTTCAAAACTAGACAATGTTATTTTGGTAGAATTAAGTTGATAGGACTGGTGAGCTTCATTGGGCTGAATGGCATTTTCTTATCTAGATTTTTGTAGGTATTCTAATATTCTAAAGTGTTGTGGCAAATTTTTGCAGTGGATGTTTGAGCTTCTCGGGGAGGTATCAGAGTTTTCAAAAGATGGCAAAGAAGACTTTTTTTTTCTGATTTAGTGTTTATGGCAAAACTGGCCTGTACTTGTTGACATATTCATCCTGCTTAATGGGGTCAATTTATGTATCAAAGGAGGTTACACATCTGTCCTGGAGGTCAGTGACAAAATCATAGCATTTATGAAGACAATAGAGCTATGAACTAAAAGATTACAAGATGGAATAACAATAACTGACAGAGTTTCTTTATGAAACTAACGAGTTAGTGGACCCAGTGAGAGAATTGGCTACTTCTTACTTAACTGCACTGAGCAAACACTTCAGCACATACTTCTGTGATGTTAATGATGCCTGGAACAGGGTATGTGATTCATTTGCAACAACTGCAACAGTGAAAAGTGACATTACTGGTAAGGCAGAAGACCAACTCTTGGAGCTTTCCTGTGACAGGACATTAAAGGTCAGGTTCCAGCAGGTGTCTCATGGTGACTTCTGGCCCACCCTCTCCCCGGAGTATTCTGAACTCACTGCTAAGGCAAGGCAAATATTGCTTCCTTTTCCTACAACTTTGCTTCCTTTTCCTACCACTTCCCTTTGTGAGTCCTCAGTTTTAGCACTTTTATCTTGCAACATTATGTAGTTTATTGATAAATTTTGAGGTCAGAGGATGCATATGTGTTATCCGTTCCTACTTTTTCACCACTGATAAAAAGTTGAAATTAATCTACGAGTATTTATATAAAATCCCTGTGTGCGTCCAGGTGTCTGTGTGTGGGTGTCTTCTGGTAAAGTGCGCATGCGCGGGGCACGGTGCAATGCGCGATATTACTGTCAGAGAAAGTTAGAGGCGTTTTACGGAAATACAAACCAGTATTACTGGGAGAGGAAATTAAAGGTACACAATACAGTGACGCATATTACAGCCACATACAAGCCAGTATTACTGTCAGTGGAGATTAAAGGCATATTACCGACGCGCACGCCTGTATTACCGCCAGAGAAAATTAAAGGTATATTACGGACGTACAAGCCAGCGGATGTACAAGACGGTATCCTTCAATAAGGGCGCGCACAGGCATCCTTCAATAAGGGTGCGCACAAAAAGGCGAGCCTCAAAAGGGCGACCTCAATTGGGCGCAGCGAATAAAGGTGCGCGTAAATAAAGATCTGTACCTTTGTTGCTCTTCACATATTCCAGAGCCATTTGAACTAAATTATCTACGAACACCTTTATTCGCCGAGCTCAATTGAGGTCTCCCTTATGAAATTCGCCTTTTTGTGCGCGCCCTTATTGAATAGAGCCGTACAAGACAGTATTACTGTCACAGAAAATTAAAGACACACAATACACGGTGGCAGCCCACGAAGAACGGTCAGCTCAGCAAGTAAACATCAACAAAAGAAAGTCTGAAAGAAAGAAAAATACGACCAACAAAAAGAATGAGGTCAAAGTCCCTTGCCATTTAATATAGACTGTTCCTACTAATGTTTATGCACTACTGTTCTAGCGCCCGTTATTGTAACGGGCTAAATGACTAGTAATAATAATAATTCATTACATTTATATTGTGCTTTTCTTTATCATTATGTATTCTGTTTACTAAATCTTGCTTTCCTGTGGGTGCCAAAATTTTGCAGTTTGTTGTATGATGTTGTGAAATCTGAACATCACTAACTGTGACATCATTGACAAGACAGTGTCATGAACAACAGAATCTGTGGGTATTTTCTACAAAAAATCCTTGTGCGTGTACATTTGGTTAGTTTTTTGGTTAAACGATTTAGTACTTGGTTATTTTTACTTTGTTTTATACTACATATATTTGGTTTTCTTGCACAATCAGTTTTTGTCTTTCCAGTTATGAATCCTTCTTATTTCTGGTCATGTATCCATGTCCTGATCCTTTTCCCTTACCTAATGGCCTACCAACGTCCAACTTATAGCAGTACAATAATGTGCTACAAAATATTTCTTTCTTTCTTTCTTTCTTTCTTTCTTTCTTTCTTTCTTTCTTTCTTTCTTTCTTTCTTTCTTTCTTTCTTTCTTTCTTTCTTTCTTTCTTTCTTTCTTTCTTTCTTTCTTTCTTTCTTTCTTTCTTTCTTTCTCCTAATTTGCTCATTAGGTGTTATTGAATCCTAGGTAGGTTCTCACATGTAAGCTAAACAAGTCCTTGAAGACTCCTAATACAGCTGCCAAACTTGCTTCTCTCTTTTGCAGATTAGTAGCAGGAGCTGATAGGTCTGACCATATGCTGAGCTCTTGCAAGTCTCCGTATAGCATTACCAAATGTGAAGGACCCCAAAGAATTTGCCTTGAAATAAAAACATTAAGAAAATGTATGGATAAATGGTACGTCAGTTAATCAATGAAACTTGTGAACTTTAGCCACTGTTTTGCAAACATTCTGCACTGGATTTTGGAGCTTACTATAATGGGTATAACAATGGGGATTTAAATGTGAAGGAAAACATACTAGTTCTTATCCAATCACACTACCAGAAAATTACTTTAACTCAGAAGGCTGTTTAGAATATTGTTGCAATATGGTGTATTGTTTAAAATACTGGCACATTTATAATCCAACCTTTCTTTCCACATCTTCACTCAGGGACATCTGAGCTGTAACTCATCCCTCTATGGCTCACCAGGGAATGTTTTTGGTCGTTTTGGAGCAGCAATCAGCCAGACAGCTGATCTCAATGGAGATGGATTATCAGATATTGTAATTGGAGCACCACTTGAGGATGACTGCCGTGGAAGCATTTATATTTTTCATGGAGGAATGAACCGAATTGATGAATTGTACAGTCAGGTCAGTACAAGGAACTGACAGAAAGTAGATACTAAAAGCTAATAAAATAGAACTTGCCTCACGGATCCCTGACTATATTCTAAGGGATGGTCCCTCCAAATATATACAGGAAGATTGAACAGCAGCTCTAAATGATCCTGTTGTAAATTACAATACAGCCAGAATTTTATCCCTGGCTCAAGTACGTTTTCTTTTCATTTCACCATTTTTGACATTTTGTAAATAATGTTATTAATTATGTTTTTGTTTTCTTGTCTAAATATATTTTACTGGTGAATATGATGTTTAAGTGGCTGTTCCATGTGTTTGTTCCTTTTGTTATGTGCCTTGTGCACTATATGTTTAGCTTAGGGCGGTGGATCCACCTGTTGCTGTAGTGAAGAACTGCCTCAATAACATTTAAGAACCAGTAGTCCATGAATGGGCTGCTTCAGTATTATAGTGTTCACTTTGTGTTGGACTTTTGTTAGTACCTACTTTCGATTTTTTGATGTTTGAATTTTCTGCTTTTTTCTATTACAGACTTTGGGTTAGATTGGTTGTTTTCAAGTTGCCTCAGAGATCAATTTAGGTCTTTTTTAAGGGGATTTTCAGGAAGAATTTTGAAGATATAGCCCAAGGTTAATACACAAGTTATTAGATTGCTCACTTAAGTTGTAGGGCAAAACAAATTCAAAGTTCCCAGTAACTCTGCTCAAGCCTACATCCCTCCTTTAATTAATTAAAGTTTGTTTGCTATTAAATACTATGAATTTTTTTAGTGTATATCATGGTTGCTACAACATCATGGGAGTTGTTTGTATTTGGTGCAACGCAGTGGCAGCTTAACCACTAGCTCCATCTGTTTTACCGATGTTTTTCTTTCTTTTCTTTACTTATAGTGTAGAGTTTCTTGCAGTACTTTTGTTTAAGTAAACTATGGTATACTATGGATACGGATCTTTTTACAACACAAGTGAGTGACAGGAACTTTGTTTGTATGAAGGAAGAGCTACTCACATTCTGAACTAAGAGAATGCTGCTCATTCTAGAAGAACTAAAGAGTAGTAATTAGGAATGAAGGTCCAACGCTAAGGTAAAGGCGAAACTTGCGAACAAACGAAGGAAAAATAAATCATCTATTCCATCGGTGGTAATGGGGAATGTAAACTCACTGGTCAACAAAACAGACAAACTAGCAGTGGTAGTTAAAAACCATCGGGTCTACTGGAAGTGCAGTTTGTTGTGTTTGACAGAGCCATAACTAACCAACAACATTTTCAATGTGAGTGTGGATATTCTGGCATTCACAACCATTAGAGCTGATAGGGGAGCTGTGGCAAAAACAAAGGTAGGGGACTCACACTGTTTATTAACATCAGATGGTGTAAACTGGGGCCTAAAGTTAAAATTGTTAATGAGTTTAGTTTTTTTCTGGTCTAAGATATAAATTCCTGGCTTTTTCTTTGCTTCCTTGCCTCCAACATGTTAATTCTTAGCACGACTCTTTTGTTTGTTTGTTTCTTTGTCTATTGCAGAAAATTCAAGGAAAGTCCATTCATTCCAATCTTCTGTTTTTTGGTCATTCTCTCCATGCCGCTGGGGACGTCACTCATGATGGAATGACAGACATTACTGTCGGAGCCCAGGATGCTGCTGTCATTCTCAGGTGGGGATTTTTTTTTTATAAGAAAATCTGGGATCCAGTTTGAATGCCTTT